>NC_056743.1:1116113188-1116420063 GCF_019279795.1 Protopterus annectens
GAGTAATTTAATCCTGGAAACACAGTTGCATTGAATTTAATCTTCCAGAAAAGTTTGCATGCCTCTAATTTCCAGTCACAACCCCTTGGCACTTTACTACCTTTTCCTAAAAAAATTAAACTGCACAAACGTCTGGCATAGGTTCATTAGAGTGCCTAAATAAAGTATTTTATTGCATCATATGTCTTAATGCTATTCACATGCTGATAAACCCATTTCCTTAAAGCATTTTTAGCCTTTCCAATGTAGAATGCACTGCAAGAATCACATTTTATAACATAAACACCCCAAAGTTCCACAGGAAAAATTACTTTGCAATTTACTAGAAAATCAGGTAGCACATAAACTTCATTCCTATCATGTATAATTGGGCACTGCGTACAGGCTACACACTTAAATAGTCTATTAGTTTTTTACTTTCATTGTAAGGAATGCACTACAGTAAATCCTTAATTTCCTTAAAAAAAAAACTTAAATTTGGTTCCAGTTTAAGTCTGTAAACTACGGTCTGCACTTAATAAGACCTTCCAGTTCTTAGAAAACATGCTTATAAGAGCTGAATCCAGGTTGGAGTAAGGTAACACAAAAGTTCCTGAGGAATCTTTATCATCCTTAACTGCTGTATTTCTGTCACTAGTCTATTCACCACTCCACCCCAGTAATAACTGCTTTAAATCTACCACTTTTCTCATTCAAAATTTGCAATTCAATACTTCTTAACAAATGAAGTGGTACCTCTATTCTAAAAATATCTTCTTCAAAGTCTCAAACTCCTGCTAGAGATATAATTCATAGGAGGTCATTCATGGGACTCTCACCATTTGACCCTTAACTATACTGGCCTTTGTGTGTGAGGATGGTACCTTTGATAATCTAAGTAACAAATGAAAAAATGTTGGCTTCTGATATATTACTGACTCAAAACAAATCTCGGCAATATTTTTACAGATAGTCACATCAAAGTAATTCACAAAATCAGAAGACAAGTAGTGTGTAAATTTTAAATTCTGCTGTAGAGTTCAAAAATTCAATAAACTTAATCAAACATTCTGGTCCACCTGCCCATATCAAAAATATGCCATCTAAAAAGCACAGGTATATCTGAACATGTTGAAACCAATCATTTACAAAAACGTACCTTGTTTCCCATACATATATCACCATGTTGCATACGTTGGAGCACAGCTTGCCCCATTATCAATACCAGATCTCTGTTTAAGATACTCATATACAAAAAACAATCAACTGTTTTTATGTATGATCTCCAAAATTGCACTTAACATTCTACCATCATGGTGAGTGAAACAGCTGCTCTTCATCAGGGCATCATCAAAGCATTTGACTACAATGGAGTTTGGAATACAAGAAAAAAGGTCAATTACACCAACTGTAACAAAAATAACATCCTGTTCAAATCTAATTTGGCACATGGCCTTTAAGGAATGCCAGGAATATTTCAATGCATGACATTTGTCATAAAAAATTTGCTTTAAACTGTGATCAATATACATAGCATATATCTCAGTTTTACCATTTCCTGAAGAAGCCATTTGCCTCAATGGTGGATCCACAAACCATTTATGGACCTTGGAGATACCAAACAATTCCTGGAATAACAGGAAGTTCATCTTGTAAAAATTTAAACAACTTAGGTGAACTTGAATTTTCCAGCAACAAATCATAACAATGTCAATGTGCCCGTATGCAATATTTACTTTAACTAATACAGATTGGTACCTAAAAGATTCCATTCATTAACATTTCAATCAATTTTCATTTCATCTGAGAGATGCTTACAGCATGTTGGCACAATTTTTTTAAAAGCCTCTTTCACTAATGGATAACTTGTAAGGTGGTTTTCCCAGTTGTATCTTACCTTGTTGTCTGACTTGTACTGTGATTTACTAAGCAGCTTGTGTTTTAGAGGTCACTTCATGCCACTCACACAGACATGGCAATAGCTTTCCATTAGCAATTTAAATAGTAATACTCTTAAATGTGTCTCTTCCTTTACTTGGTAGCCAAATGGTTTTCTTTGGGTAGCACAAATGTGTTCTGTACTGGAGAGGCATACAAACTGAAGAAGTTTGCTTTGATAGGCAGTGTGAGGGATTTTTTTTTTGTGATAGTAGAGTAATGATGGGTCATCTAAATTTCATCCTGTGAATCAGGACACTGACTGCAATAGCTTTTACAGTCTACTTGGTAAGTCAATTAGAGAAGATACAGACATTTTTAGTTGTGCAATAAATTAATTTGTCTGGGTTTCATTATAAATGACCAACCAACACACTAGCATAGACAAAAGAAAATAAATAAAAAATACCAGATGGCAAAGTTCCAGGCAATTAATTTTTTTAATAAAAAAACTTTAGTGTTTTTGTTCATTTCAATGAAATACAAACTTCATCTGAATAAGGACAGCTACAGGAAGTAAACATTTAAATACTATCCACTAACTAAACAAACAAGCAACCAGTCATCAATTTATCCATAATAACAGCTCTTAAAATATTTAAAGCAACACTCCATCTTCTTCTTCTTCTTTCGGCTTTTCACAGTTAGGGGTCGCCACAGTGGTTCACCTGTCCGCTCATAATTGGCAGTGGAGTTTTACAGTGTCGAGTTGCCAGCCCGGCGCCCATCCTTCCACAGAAGGCACACACTCACACCTAGGGCCAATTTAGAGTGTCCAATCCACCTACAGCATGTCTTTGGGATGTGGGAGGAAACCGGAGCACCCAGAGGAAACCAACACGACCACAGGGAGGACATGCAGACTCCACACAGAAGGTACCCCAGCTGAGGATCAAACCAGAAAACCTCTTGCTGTGAGGCGGCAATGCTAACCGCTGCACCACCGTGGCCGCCCCAAAGCAACACTCCATAAATACCTAAAATATTATATCAATAGTCAAAAAAGTAAAAACACATCATCCACATAGGGTATCCAGTCAAAAAGCAATAAGTATCATAGTACATTTGTAAAAATGTTATTAAATTTCCTTTATTAAATCTTACTAGTCTTTAGCATCAAAACACCACTTAAAGATATTCTGATAAAGACTGTAATTCATTGAAATAAACAAAAGTAATAAAGTTTCTTTATGAAAACATGAATTGCCTGGAACACTTTACATTCTGGAGGTTTTTTATTGAGTTTCATTATAAGTTGAGGAACAGACTGGCTGAAAAGGGAGTGCTTGTTGGATCACTGATGGTAATCCCATGGGAGCTTTTGGTATTTTGTGGTGTTACAAACAGCATAACAGTGGCATTGCTTCTACTTATTGTCCATATTTTAGGGGCTATTTTTCCCACTATTTGCTGACTGTCAGGCCATACTGGCTAACTGGCCCATTTATTCTCCTTCACTAGGGTGAAGGCCATCCAAGAGGATCTGTCATTTTTATAGTCATCAGAGTGGTTCACATTTTTCTTATTTCTTCCTTGACCCTAACTTACACACACTCTGATACTGGGGAGAGGAGTATAATGGGCCATCCATGGAAGATGTCCCCTCACGTCCTCAAGGGATCTTTTCTCCAAGCATTCTTGCACTTTCCATCTGAGCACAAGGGTTGATCTCTCCAATCTCTGCCAGGGAGATCACGCTGTTCAGTTTGCCTCTGACTGCATGCAAAATGCCTCACACCCAATATGCAACAAAGTCTAGAATATTTTGGATCTTTGCTTGAAAGTGTTTACATAGGTAGACTCCAAAGAATTTTTCCTCAGGTACACAACAAATGTTGGAGGTGTGATGGGGAAGAAAGAGGCACCTAGGAAAATATTTTGTGAGAGTGTAATAAGTTGGCAGACTTTAAAGATTCCCTGCAGACTGCTCTGTTGGAGATACTGGGTGAACAAATTGGTAAAAATAAGGAAATTATTTTTGAGCTATGATACAGAATCAGAATTGCCTAAATATAGAAGGCCTTTCTGAGTCTAATTATGATGGCTGCCAAAAAAGCAATTACTAAAAAATGGAAATCAAAGTCTAAATAAACTTTACTAGAAGTAGTAAATATAATAACAGAGATAAAACAACAGAAATGGGAACTTTAGAAAAGGGAAGGAGCAAATTACATAGGAAAAACATGGGAATTGTGATATCAATACATGCAGAGGAGGATGTTAAAAAGAAAGCAGGATTTGAATGAGCTATGTAATGTTTGACTGACAATAACTGGATATATTATAAGTGATGTTCAATGCTTACAGCTACAGTTGTGTCAGCATGGTTTGTAATGTAAAATGTTTGCAACTGAAATTGTGTTGGTATGGTTTATTTTCATTTATATAAATGTAAGTTTGCCTGCATCATATGTGATAATTTAATAAAGATGTTTATTGTTTAAAAGAAAAAAAAAACAAAATGCCTCCCCATCCCTGGAGAGATGAGCAGATCACATCCCTTCAGTCCTACCTCTTCCTGCCTGGTTCCTCCAGTGCCAGGACTACTAATCAAACCCCGGTTACATGAAGGGCTCCATCCCTCTGCACCATGGAGCTAGACATTGATAAGACAGTTGTGGTTAGCCAGTTTCATACTAAGCTAAAGTTTTCTTGCAAAGCATTAGCAAAATCTTTTGGTTATTTGTCTGTTTTATTAGGTACAATATTGTCAGCATAAACCAGACAGACAACAAGTAGAAGATTCCATGGCAGGTCATTAATGAATATGGAAAACAAAAAAGGAGCAACGACCGATCCTTGGGATTTTTAATAGGTAGACAAGGAAGTACCAGTGTCTGCTCCAGTTGGCTAATTTCTGGACATTCTGGCTGCAGCATCAAGGCTGAATGGTCTGAAATTTTTAATGGATATATTTCTATCTTTGAGTATATAAACATGATCTTGTGATAAGTATACTCTGTAGAATCTGTCCTAGTTTCCATATCTAGGAGAGTATGTATAATCCTTTTCTCTCCTATTAGTTCAAGTAAATTGTCTGGCTGAACTATTTCATTCAAGCTTTCAAGAATCTTCCTTCGTTTGTTACAGCTGTCCTCCTGACACATCTCTTTTCTTGGAGATACTGTTCTAGTCTTCCAACATGTACAATACCCTTTCATGGAAATTTACCATCTCACTCAATATCTTCAGTCAGCTCTTTTTGATCTACTGTCAGTTGGATGTACACGTCTGCAAAAAAGAATTTTTTCATCGATATAGCCAAGACATACCTTGCTTCCCTATCTACTGTCTCTTCTCTTATTACAATGGACACTCCCCTTGCAAAAGTAAGTATTATTACACCCCTTCTTCTAGTTGCTTGATAACTTGCAGAATAACCCTCACAAATTCCCATTTTTTATTAGCTTATTATGCTCAATGTAAGCTAGGTGTGTTTCACATAACATTACCAAGTGTGGCTTACGCTTACCCCTTTTAATGTACATTAACATGCTGTTTCGTTTTATGGAGTCAGTAAGACTGTTAACATTACATATTATTACCATTCAATGAAATATTCTAAGCACTGCCACCCTCTCCTGTTTCTTTTTCTTTTGTTTTCTTCACTTATTTCATACTAATCTCACATTTACCAGCTGAAAGAAATCCATAATACATTTATATACATTTTCCAAGGTTGATTGTTTCTTTACTTTCTGTCATTTCTTTAATTCAGTATCCTTAAACACCTTTCAAACAACATTCTTTCTGAATGCTATGAATAAAATTGCATTTAGCAGTCCATAACCCCCCAGAATACAACACAATACTGTAATTAGATGTCTCCCCTACAGGCTCTACCCTCAAAACCATCTAGGCATTCTATGAACACAGGCATGCCTGAAGGGTGGACACATTGTAGTGTACAAAGGCTCCAATGATCCATCAGTGGAGGCAACAAGCATTTGGCAGCAAGAGGTCAGAAGGTAGAGGGGTGGAGGCAACTTTCTCAAGTGTTACATCCAACAGCAGCCAGCTTTAAAACATTAGAAGTCTAAGATGACTCCCTTGCTTAGTTTAGCAAAAGCATATCAGTGTCAAGCTGGGATGGAAATCAAACCAGAAGTAGATAAAAATCAGACAGCAACTGAATGTGCCAAAAAAAAAAAAGAAAGAACATAAGGAGAAAGGTCAGATGAGAAGGAAAAGAATATAGAAAAGGCATAAATATTGTAGTAAGAACTGAGATCTCCTGGAACAACCTCTTGCTGATCATGATTTCATGTAGGAAGGGTTATGCAGAGGTGAACTGAAACCAAAAGATGAAAGGTTAATAATGGTGGCCCAGGACAGCGGGCTATGTACATGTTGGTTTACAAAGTCCATTGGATATGTGGGAGAAACAGATAAATGCAGGTTTCACATGTTTTGTTGCTGGGTGTGATACACTCCCACCAGAAGGCCTGTATACTGAAAGGCACAATAATGTAGCAATACTGTTGCATCAGGAATTGTGCAAACATTATAGTATTGAAGTAGTTAAGAAGCATTGCAGACAGTGATGAAGTTTTTATCACATGGGATCACCCATTACCAACAGTTCAACAAATATATGAGAAAAAAAAAACAGATCTAGTAGTATGGGGAAAAAAAGACAAACATAGCATTGATAACTGAAACTGCTACACCCAGTGATAACAGTGTCTTATGTACAGATGCAAAGTCATAAAATACCAAGATATGCAGAGAGAAATGAGAGCACTGTGGAAGACAGATACCCAGACAGTTAGAATAGTAGTAGAAACAGCAAGTCTAATAAAAATAATTTACAGATGTATTTAGATATTCTACCAGTACACGTAACTTCGTATGAATTACAGACGAGTCATTTCTGAGAACACTGCTGGTAATGCAAAGAGCATTTTTGGATAGCATCAAAGATTGAAACAATACTAATTTCATCAATCATACCCTGACTTAGGAATGGGTCAATTCCTGTCATGGTATTAGAAACCAAAAAGAAGTTGGAGAAATTGGTCTATATTATAACATCGAACTCACAGGAGTCTGAACATTGTAATTTTGAACCCAAATGTTCGAAATACGAAAATAGCGAAGCCACGGCACACCGATTTATTTCCCAGGGAAAAAAAATCGGTGGGCCGTTTTTGGGGCTTTGCTATTTCTTCCACTGTGGTGCGATTTTGGAGTTGGTATATTTAAGTGGGGGGGGGGCAAAGCCCCCCACATTACTTTAAGTTTAAAGTGTGTTTTTTTTTCTGGTACTGGAACAGTGATTTTTTTCCCCGGGGAAAAAAAATCGCTGTTCTGTGTTTTCGTAATTCTTGTGTTTTGAATTTCGTTGTTCGATATTACATCGTTCGAATTCCTGTGAGTTCAACAATATAATACAGACTCGGAGAAATTAAACTGAAAAAAAGGGGGATTAGGGAGTATAATGATTGGTTGCAGCAGCTGACATGGCAGAAAGGCTTATGAATAGAAGAAGGATGGAGATAACCTGGCAGAGGGACCTATGCAAAAGGCAGGCTCCATCTTAACCGAAAAACTGCAGTGATTAGTGTTGGAATACCAAAGGTGCATCTCAACAAGGGTACCTTTAAAGTAAGATGGAAGGGGAAAGTGATTCAAGCAAAAGAGGGATGCAGATGTTTGGGCAGTATACAGAAGGTGAAAAGACATACAGAACATAGCACATGAAGAAACAAGTAACCATGACTAGGTAGTCATACTCTGAAGTGCAAAAAGTTTAGATAGGATGTAGGCACTGCAAAAACTGATGCAGAAGTGGTGCATGGGCATTGTTGGTATCACAGAATCATGGGTCAATGGCAAGAAGGGACAGGACAAGCAGTATTGGTTATTCAGGAATTGCAGAGAAGGGATAAATGGGAATAGATTAGGAGATGCATGTCAACTCTTTGAAGGGAGCAGATGTGAAGAAACATACAGTGACTTTAAAGATGTGAATGTGAAAAAACTGCAAATGCTGAATTTTCCAAATACCTTTAACATGATGGTAGGCAACAGTAAAAGAAGGAAGACAGAGGATATATATGACAACATAAGTGTAGCAAGCAAGGAGTAAGGATGCCTGAATGATGGACATCAAGTGGAAATACATAGTGAGTGCCACCAAGACAGAGATGGAGCAATGATAAATGCAAATGCCCCCACTCCAATATCAAAAAAGGAGGATGTACGTGACTCAACAAAACAGGAAAAATATATCCTGATGTAGCATGTGTGAAGTCAAAGTGCAGGTTGAAATTAAGGGAAAACCAAAAATATATGGCTCAGTATACAGTGGTACAGTGAAGTCAGACAGGTCACAGATGGCTAAAAGTGAAATGGGACAGATACACAAAAGGAAACTAGGTCACCAATTAAAGAGAGTAAAATGCAATGGACACATGAACCTTTGCACAGCGGCAAATGCCACAGGCCAAAATACCACATGCATGTCCACACACAAAGCAAAAAATGGTTGACCACTGTTGTGGCAAATGAGGAATGCAGGCATCATTCATTGACTGGGACCATAATTTTTTACTTCACCATCAAATGTGAAAACACAAAAAGTAATAGATTTAAACAAATAAAATGTAAAATGACTCCCCAAAAAGGGCAACGAACCTTTTTTTGAAAAAAATTCCCCTTTACAAAAATTTTTGGTTTTGTTTTTTTTTTTTTGTTTTTTAATATTTTCTTTTTTAATTTTTTTTTTTTGTTTTTCCGGGAAACCCATTTAAAGGCACAGGGAATAGGGTAATTTTTTGGGTTTTTTTTTTTTTTGGGGGCCCCCCAAAAATTTTTCCCAATTATAGGCCTAAAAGGAGGGTTATGTATAGCCTTGTGTAACTTTGGAACTCCGAATATTACAGGTGTAAGGGGGGCTGGCATAGAAAAGTAATGATATAAGTCTAGCGAAATACTGCCCTCTATAAATAAATCACTAAGTGTGTTCTTAATTCTTTGATAAGACTGATTGGGTTCATTCCTAGAGACAATGCTATACTGGTTAGGTAATAACATGTCTTTCATTTTAGTCACATAACTTTCTTCATACATAAGGACAGCCCCTCCACCCTTATCTGGCTTCATCACCCGTATACTGTGATTTTTTACCCAAGAAATAAGATCCCTTGTTGTTCTATTTGAAGCATTAACATAAGAATGCTTGCTATATAAATGTCTTAAATGCATTTCTGTTATTTTTTCAAAAACAAGTAAATCATTATTCAATGGTGGATTGTAAATGCTTGCAACACGTTCTTTAGTTAATATGTTATTACAATCCTTGAACAACATTCTAAGGTTCAGTTTACGTGTATACAGCTTTAAATCACATAAAATGCGAGCAACATCAGGTTTCGCGGGTAACACAAAATTAAATTCTTTAGCCAACAGATCAACAAGTTCCAAAGAAACTTCTAATTGAGTATAATTGTATACTCTAAAGTCATTGGTAATACTCGAAACAATAGTTGGATTATCAATATTGTAGTCAGAAACTACCTTTTGTGTCGATTGTATGCTCTCTTGTTCTGGGTTTTCTTCCCCCAGTTGGCGTTCTTCTTCTTGCGATTCGAGTATTGCTGATGAAAACCCGATTCAGACATATTGCAGTTATTGTTATCAGTTCATTCTTTATTAAAAATACGTTCACTTCGTCTAACCTGAGAAACAGTAGTTCCATTCGCTGAGTTTGTTTCATTCAAAAGAGGCGGAAACTGATCAAGTTCATCAACCGTTAAAGACTCAGCGTCATCATTATTAATAGTAGTTCTGTTATTGGTTGATTTTTGTTGATAAGAGCCAGGAACTGCTTTCATGATTGGTGGATCGGGGTATGCACATTTCTTCTCATATGCTAGCTTATCTCTGGCAAATTTACGTCTTTTGATCTCATTCATTTTAGTTAATAACAAATTTATGCTGATAAAAATTCTGCCATAATCGTATTCATATCGGTTGAAGTCAACATCATCTTTGATTTCTTTCTCCAATATTTCTAGATGTGACTTCAAATCCGACATCTGTATGGTGTAATTGTTTATTAATAATTCCAAAAAATTAAGCCCTTGTTGGTTGAAGAATTGTATTAACTGAATATGAAAATCAGAGTCTTTTACGACCCCAGATGGATATCTCCACTGTTGTAGCCCTTTTGGCACAATGTTATTTTTAATGCATTCACAGAAATAGGAGATTTCCATTTGCAATTTTTTGTATTTTAGTAAGCTTTCATCAAATTGCTTTAATTTGGTAACAATGTTTACTTCTGTCCTTGGGTTGCTTTCATTTAAATTGTTGACATCAACATGATCATAAAAAATAACATTCGAAGCATTAATAAATTCATGTAATTGTGGTAGTCTATTATTAGATAAAAAGTTAATGTTATTGTTATTAATGGCATTACCAGCTGGTGATATAGGGCGTCGGGCTTCGGCTTGGGACTGCTGTCTTTCAGGCTGTGCTGGTGGAATACTGCCCGTGGAATTTTTACCAAAAGTGGACTGCATCATTCTACTCTCGTTTAATTGAGACCCAGAGCCATGCGATGGATTAAAAATCACTCCAGTCCTTGGACGAACCACTGGCATTTCTTCCCCAGAACGTTGTTGGTTATTTATTTGTGCCACAAGACAGTCGACTCGCTGGGTAAGCTGTTGAATTAGCGCTGTTAGGTTCCCGATTGGATCAACATCATTGGGAACACCACTCGATTCAGAATCAGGAAACAAAGTCTGTGACTGCAATTGTTGGCCACCATTCCGTTCAGCCATGGAAAACCAAAAAGAAAAACAAACAACTCAAAAAAAAAATAAATGGTTCCAACAGCAGACCAGTCTTTGCTTAAAAACAACTGCTTTATTTGTGAGCGCTTTCATGCAATAAAATCACTGCACTTCTTCAGACAAGATTACATTTAGCAGCGTGGGCTTTTATATACACGCCCTTTATCACCAGCTGGTAATGCCATTAGTAACAATAACACTAACTTTTTATCTAATAATAGACTACCACAATTACATGAATGTATTAATGCTTCGAATGTTATTTTTTATGATCATGTTGATGTCAACGATTTAAATGAAAGCAACCCAAGGACAGAAGTAAACATTGTTACCAAATTAAAGCAATTTGATGAAAGCTTACTAAAATACAAAAAATTGCAAACGGAAATCTCCTATTTCCGTGAATGCATTAAAAATAACATTGTGCCAAAAGGGCTACGACAGTGGAGATATCCATCTGGGGTCGTAAAAGACTCTGATTTTCATATTCAGTTAATACAATTCTTCAACCAACAGGGGCTTAATTTTTTGGAATTATTAATAAACAATTACACCATACAGATATCGGATTTGAAGTCACATCTAGAAATATTGGAGAAAGAAATCAAAGATGATGTTGACTTCAACCGATATGAATACGATTATGGCAGAATTTTTATCAGCATAAATTTGTTATTAACTAAAATCAATGAGACCAAAAGACGTAAATTTGCCAGAGATAAGCTAGCATATGAAAAGAAATGTGCATACCCCGATCCACCAATCATGAAAGCAGTTCCTGGCTCTTATCAACAAAAATCAACCAATAACAGAACTACTATTAATAATGATGACGCTGAGTCTTTAACGGATGATGAACTTGATCAGTTTCCGCCTCTTTTGAATGAAACAAACTCAGCGAATGGAACTACTGTTTCTCAGGTTAGACGAAGTGAACGTATTTTTAATAAAGAACGAACTGATAATAATAACTGCAATATGTCTGAATCGGGTTTTCATCAGCAATACTCAAATCGCAAGAAGAAGAAAGCCAACTGGGGGAAGAAAACCCAGAACAAGAGAGCATACAATCGACGCAAGAGGTAGTTTCTGACTACAATATTGATAATCCAACTATTGTTTCGAGTATTACCAATGACTTTAGAGTATACAATTATACTCAATTAGAAGTTTCTTTGGAACTTGTTGATCTGTTGGCTAAAGGATTTAATTTTGTGTTACCCGCGAAACCTGATGTTGCTCGCATTTTATGTGATTTAAAGCTGTATACACGTAAACTGAACCTTAGAATGTTGTACAAGGATTGTAATAACATATTAACTAAAGAACGTGTTGCAAGCGTTTACAATCCACCACTGAATAATGATTTACTTGTTTTTGAAAAAATAACAGAAATGCATTTAAGACATTTATATAGCAAGCATTCTTATGTTAATGCTTCAAATAGAACAACAAGGGATCTTATTTCTTGGGTAAAAAAATCACAGTATACGAGTGATGAAGCCAGATAAGGGTGGAGGGGCTGTCCTTATGTATGAAGAAAGTTATGTGACTAGCATTGTCTCTAGGAATGAACTCAATCAGTCTTATCAAAGAATTAAGAACACACTTAGTGATTTAATTATAGAGGGCAGTATTTCGCTAGACTTATATCATTACTTTTCTATGCCAGCACCCCTTACACCTGTAATATTCGGAGTTCCAAAGTTACACAAGGCTATAAATAACCCTCCTTTTAGGCCTATAATTGATGGCCGCCAATCAATTACCTATTCCTGTGCTAAATGGGTCGATAACAAACTTAAAGAAATATTAAAAACAGAAACACAAATTTGTAAGGATTCATGGTTCGTGCTGAATAAATTAAATACTATTCCTTTTGACACAAACCTGAAATTCCTTACAGCAGATGTAAAAGACCTATACACTGTAATTCCACAGGATATAGGACTAGAATGGGTAAGAGATTTTTTATTAATTAAACAGTACCCCGGTAAAGACATAGATTTGCTTATTAACATATTGGAATTAGTTTTAAGCAATAATTTCTTTATGTTTAAGAACACCATCTATTTACAACAAACTGGAGTAGCAATGGGCTCCCCATGTGGGGGCAGCTTTGCTAACTCCGTAATGGCTTATTGGGAGCGTTCATTTTTGTTTGAGCATACATTGTTTAAAAGTATGGTGGTATGGTATACGCGATATCAAGACGACATCCTTATGATTATAAAGGGCAGTGAACAGAATGTTAAGGAATTAATGAATGCTATGAATTCGTTCACTTCCTTTTTATCTTTTACTTATATTTTTGATGAAACTTCTATTAATTTTTAGATATATGTATTCAAAAAAACTTATACAGTAACTCCATGTTACATTTTTCCAGCAACCACCCGCTCTTTCAAAAAAGAGGGATAGTTAAAGGTCAGCTAGTGCGTATTTCCCGGATGTGTTCGGACAATGAAACATTTGAACACAGATGTGATATCTTAGAGGAAATGTTTACTAACAGAGGATATCCTAGTGAATTGATTTATAAGTTAAGAATGGAAGTGAAATGGAAGAGGCTCAATGGCCTTCTAGGACCTTTGTTTAATAATGGACAAAATGAAATAGCTGACTCTAGCATAACTAATATTGAAGTTGTTGGGAACAACTTTTCCAAAGTTGAAACTAATTACATTACTAGTTTATCAACTGAATTTAATAACTCAGCATCAGAATTTAGAAATATTTTGAATAGTAATTGGGAATTAATTACTCAAGATCCTAAAGTTAATGCCATTCTAGGACCAAAACCAGTTATGGTTTTTAAAAAGGCACCATCTTTAAAAACACTATTTGAACTTCCTAATAAGCATTATAAATTATATAAAGGAATGTATAAATGTGGACATTGCAATTACTGCAAATATATTCAAACTGGGTCCACATTTACTATAAGAGGTGTTAAATACTATATAAATACTAAATGTAATTGCCAGAGTGAAGGGGTGGTCTATCTTGCTATTTGCCAAGTATGCTATGTATTCTATTTTGGAAAAACAGAACGACAGCTTAAGCAACGTATTTATGAGCACTTGTATGCCATCTCGAAAAAAGTAGCCACTAATGCTTTGGCTAAACATATAACTGAAAATAGCATGCATAGCTTTCTTTTTACCGTAGTACAAAAGATAGATAAAAATCCCCGAGGTGGCCCGTGGCACTTGAGGTTGGAAGAACAGGAGCTGCTATGGCAGCTAAAAACTAATGCCCAAGTACACCCAGGCATAAATGAGGCTTGCTCCATTAAGTGTTTACTTAAACTAAAATCTCTTTTGAGATAGTTATTTATTATTATACAATTTATACAATATACATATATATTTGTTCGGTTGAACAATTAATTTTATATATATGTTGACCAATATAATTATATTCTTTTGAGACTGATCTTTATTGGCATTCGGCTTGCTGGTGAATTTTGAATTCATATCTCTATATGGATATGAATAGATTTATTTAATTGTATAAAAAGAGGTACATACATATACACATACATATATTTTTTTAGAAATTGTAGGAAAGTCTTAAATGTATAAAAGTAGATTTAGAATCAGGGTTTTTTTGAGTAATATATTTATTTATTTATTTAAGTAACATACATTACTACCTTTTCATATATATATAAGAATGAAGTGAATATATGGTTTAATTGATTAAAGGTGTTTTCAATTATGTATTAAAGGGCATGCATATAAAAGCCCACGCTGCTAAATGTAATCTTGTCTAAAGAAGTGCAGTGATTTTATTGCATGAAAGCGCTCACAAGTAAAGCAGTTGTTTTTAAACAAAGACTGGTCTGCTGTTGGAACCATTTATTTCTTTTTTGAGTTGTTTGTTTTTCTTTTTGGTTTTCCATGGATGAACACAAGCATGTCTGAAGGGTGGACACATTGTAGTGTACAAAGACTCCAATGATCCATCAGTGGAGGCAACAAGCGGCAGCGAGAGGTCAGAAGGTAGAGGGGTGGAGGCAACTTTCTCAAGTGTTACATCCAACAGCAGCCAGCTTTAAAACATTAGAAGTCTAAGATAACTCCCTTGCTTAGTTTAGCAAAAGCATATCAGTGTCAAGCTGGGATGGAAATCAAACCAGAAGTAGATAAAAATCAGACAGTAACTGAATGTGCCAAAAAAAAAAAAGAAAGAACATAAGGAGAAAGGTCAGATGAGAAGGAAAAGAATATAGAAAAGGCATAAATATTGTAGTAAGAACTAAGATCTCCTGGAACAACCTCTTGCTGATCATGATTTCATGTAGGAAGGGTTATGCAGAGGTGAATTGAAACCAAAAGATGAAAGGTTAATAATGGTGGCCCAGGACAGCGGACTATGTACATGTTGGTTTACAAAGTCCATTGGATATGTGGGAGAAACAGATAAATGCAGGTTTCACATGTTTTGTTGCTGGGTGTGATACACTCCCACCAGAAGGCCTGTATACTGAAAGGCACAATAATGTAACAATACTGTTGCATCAGGAATTGTGCAAACATTATAGTATTGAAGTAGTTAAGAAGCATTGCAGACAGTGATGAAGTTTTTATCACATGGGATCACCCATTACCAACAGTTCAACAAATATATTAGAAAAAAAAACAGATCTAGTAGTATGGGGAAAAAAGACAAACGTAGCATTGATAACTGAAACTGCTACACCCAGTGATAATAGTGTCTTATGTACAGATGCAAAGTCATAAAATACCAAGAAATGCAGAGAGAAATGAGAGCACTGTGGAAGACAGATACCCAGACAGTTAGAATAGTAGTAGAAACAGCAAGTCTAATAAAAAGAATTTACAGATGTATTTAGACATTCTACCAGTACATGTAACTTCGTATGAATTACAGAGGAGTCATTTCTGAGAACACTGCTGGTAATGCAAAGAGCATTTTTGGATAGCATCAAAGACTGAAACAATACTAATTTCATCAATCATACCCTGACTTAGGAATGGGTCAATTCCTGTCATGGTATTAGAAACCAAAAAGAAGTTGGAGAAATTGGTCTATATTATAACATCGAACTCACAGGAGTCTGAACATTGTAATTTTGAACCCAAATGTTCGAAATACGAAAATAGCGAAGCCACGGCACACCGATTTTTTTCCCAGGGAAAAAAATCGGTGGGCCGTTTTTAGGGCTTTGCTATTTCCTCCACTGTTGTGCGATTTTGGAGTTGGTATATTTAAGTGGGTGGGTGTGGGGGGCAAAGCCCCCCACATTACTTTAAGTTTAAAGCGTGTTTTTTTTTCTGGTACTGGAACAGTGACTTTTTTCCCTGGGGGAAAAAAATCGCTGTTCTGTGTTTTCGTAATTCTTGTGTTTTGAATTTCGTGGTTTGATATTACATCGTTCGAATTCCTGTGAGTTCAACAATGTAATACAGACTCGGAGAAATTAAACTGAAAAAAAGGGGGATTAGGGAGTACAATGATTGGCTGCAGCAGCTGACATGGCAGAAAGGCTTATGACTAGAAGAAGAATGGAGACAACCTGGCAGAGGGACCTATGCAAAAGGCAGGCTACATCTTAACCGAAAAGAAACTAGTGATTAGTGTTGGAATACCAAAGGTGCATCTCAACAAGGGCACCTTTAAAGTAAGATGGAAGGGGAAAGTGATTCAAGCAAAAGAGGGATGCAGATGTTTGGGCAGTATACAGAAGGTGAAAAGACATACAGAACATAGCACATGAAGAAACAAGTAACCATGACTAGGTAGTCATACTCTGAAGTGCAAAAAGTTTAGATAGGATGTAGGCACTGAAAAAACTGATGCAGAAGTGGTGCATGGGCATTGTTGGTATCACAGAATCATGGGTCAATGGCAAGAAGGGACAGGACAAGCAGTATTGGTTATTCAGGAAATGCAGAGAAGGGATAAATGGGAATAGATTAGCAGATACATGTCAACTCTTTGAAGGGAGCAGATGTGAAGAAACATACAGTGACTTTAAAGATGTGAATGTGAAAAAACTGCAAATGCTGAATTTTCCAAATACCTTTAACATGATGGTAGGCAACAGTAAAAGAAGGAAGACAGAGGATATATATGACAACATAAGTGTAGCAAGCAAGGAGTAAGGATGCCTGAATGATGGACATCAAGTGGAAATACATAGTGAGTGCCACCAAGACAGAGATGGAGCAATGATAAATGCAAATGCCCCCACTCCAATATCAAAAAAGGAGGATGTACGTGACTCAACAAAACAGGAAAAATATATCCTGATGTAGCATGTGTGAAGTCAAAGTGCAGGTTGAAATTAAGGGTAAACCAAAAATATATGGCTCAGTATACAGTGGTACAGTGAAGCCAGACAGGTCACAGATGGCTAAAAGTGAAATGGGACAGATACACAAAAGGAAACTAGGTCACCAATTAAAGAGAGTAAAATGCAGTGGACACATGAACCTTTGCACAGCGGCAAATGCCACAGGCCAAAATACCACATGCATGTCCACACACAACGCAAAAAATGGTTGACCACTGTTGTGGCAAATGAGGAATGCAGGCATCATTCATTGACTGGGACCATAATTTTTTACTTCACCATCAAATGTGAAAACACAGAAATGTTTAGCAAATGTGATAAAATGAACTACAGCCCTGCAAAACAATACACAAAAAGAAGTATGTCCCATAGATAGTTAACAGCATTAGGGGTAAGGCCACATTCCAGAGAAAGTTCAAAGTAATATACTCCTAATGATGTGCTACAATCCAAAGAAGGCACCTCTCACTGATCTGATTTATGCCTGTTTTTAGACATGGGGCTACCTGCCAACAGCCATTCCTGGACACACAACTCTCTTCCCTATCTCCAGTATCACCTTGAACACTTTAAGGACGACTACTTGCCATCAATCTAGGAGGCATTGCAATCAGCAGTGCCAGGTTCCCTTGATATTCTGGCTCCTAGGAAGCTTCTTTACACAAAACTCTGGCATAGTCTAGAACTTAGAAAAGAAATCAAGTGCAAGACAATGAACCCTTGAACAGCACATTCCAAAATTACATTTCCCTCCTAGAATGAAGGTACCCCCCATGTACTCCAGCATGGGATTTTCAGACTCTGAAAATAATGGAAACAGTTCTGCAAATACATTCAGCTTCTATGAGGACTGCAAGAAAGCAAGGTCTGCTAAACACTTTACATTCTGTTGGAACTTCTTGTCAAAGGCATAAAGTGGAGAAACTCTATGCCTCTGCACATTCTGCAAGATACACTGCCTGAGGCTGTATGAAGTTTAAGTACAGAATCTTTGCAATCTTTATAGCTGCAGCTACAAAATCAAACAGGACATACTCATCAATAAGTCCAAACACTACAGTCCGAATAATACTGCAACTCTGCAAACTGTTGGGATTCAAAAGCACATAAAAAATGTTACACACCTGCTGGACTGGTAATGAACAGAAGTGATTGGATAGTTTAGAACTGGTATATCGCATGTTTGTGCCAAAGTTGTTATCAATAAGCCATCAAACTCTGGAACTCAAATAGGTTCATAGGTAAGTACTAGGCTAGCTGCCCTTGTCGGCCATTTTAAGCCTAGCCAGTTTCCCTTTCTGTGCTTGAAATAACCTATACCATTTGAATCCAAAAGGATGGCAAAATGGTGTTATTATGTCCCACAAGATTTATTGTTTGTTAGCACTTTCGTACAACAAATAAAATGTATTTCATCAGACAAACCGGTCCCAAAAATCTCCTCTTTAAATAGTCAAGCTTATTGTTAAAATTAAGATCAAGTAACTCTTAAAGCTACATTCAATTAAAATCAAATATATACAAGTAACATAAATAGCATATATAGAAACCAGCAACAATTAACTAACAGCTCAATACCATTCACTCTAAAACTTATTAGTCATTAAATAAAAATAAAAATAAGAATGTATATTCATACATATTTATATACCTTTGTACATATATTTATGTGGAAACACTTATACAGTGAAAAACACCAGTGCTTAAGCAATCATCTTGCTAAAGCCTTTAACTTTAATAGAAACTTAATAAATATATTGGGTAATAGGCCATTGATTACATACAAAAGAGGCCCTAATTTGAAGGCACTTTTGGAGGCTCTCTTTAAACCACAAGGTAATTCCTGGGGGATGTATAAATGTGGGCGTTGTCATTGTTGCACACACATTAAGGTAGGAAAACAATTTTGCATCAATAATTTTATTTATACCATTAAAGGGAGATTCAGTTGCGATTCCCAGGGGGTAGTATACCTTGCCTTATGCCGTCAATGTAAGTGCTTTTATGTCGGTAAAACTGAGCATGTGTTTAAACAGAGGCTTTATGAACATCAATATAATGTTGTTAAACAAAATTGTAATAATACTTTACTAAACATGTAAATGAATATCCTACACACAGCTTTGAGTTTACTATCATTGATAGGAATATCAGGGGTGGCCCATGGGAATTGAAATTGGAAGAACAAGAGTTACTGTGGCAACTACAGACTAATGCCCACATTTTTCCAGGACTTAATGAATTGTGTTCTAAGTGCCTACTAAAGGTAAAGGCTTTAGAAAGATGACTGCTTAAGCACTGGTGTTTTTCACTGTATAAGTGTTTCCACATAAATATATGTACAAAGGTATATAAATATGTAAGAATATGCATTCTTATTTTTATTTAGTGACTAATAAGTTTTAGAGTGAATGGTACTGAGCTGTTAGTTAATTGTTGCTGATTTCTATATACGCTATTTATGTTACTTGTATATACTTGATTTTAATTGAGTATAGCTTTAAGAGTTAATTGATCTTAATTTTAACAATAAGCATGACTATTTAAAGAGGAGATTTTTGGGATTGGTTTGTCTGATGAAGTACATTTTATTTGTTGTACGAAAGCGCTAACAAACAATAAATCTTGTGGGACATATAACACAGTTTTGCCATCCTTTTGGATTTATTTCTTCAGTTTGTTTTTTTGTTTGCAGTTCCTAACCTATCCCATTTGGTTATAAATTGACCTCACCCATCCCATGGTCAATAATTATATATTACCACTAATGAGAATAACTGGGATCATATCATAGATAATGTGAGAGGAGGCATGCATGCAATAAAGCATTTAGGAGCTGTACTGCATCTATTAGTAGTACAGGGGGCAGTCCAGGGTTAATTTTTCTGTTTCCTATCCACAGATTTAAGTTGCGCTTGAAAATGGGCAGGGATGAACTCTGTCTTATGTGGATGGGAAGCCTGTTCCATAGCAGCCGTACCTTCTGAGAAATATACCTCTCCCTCCAAACCATTCTGTTCATCCTTCAAAACCTGGAAAGCTGATCACAGTAATCAGTAACAATATTTCTGTGTTACCCTGTTTGTCCAAATGATACTTTGTAAAAATGTTCTTGAGTTTTTGGGTTACCATGTGGGACAAAACTGTTGCAGGGTCTCCACCTTCATCACAAAGCCCAGTGTCTTTCCATGGCTCAGTCTATGTATCTGCCTCAAAAATACCTTCTGTAACTGAAGGTTGTGGTCCACATCATGACCACAAGTATCACACAGCTCCTTTAAGACCTGATGCGGTGCACCACTGTACTCTTGCTTCCAGTGGCGCATTCCTACACTTCTGCTGGCAGTCTCAGTATGCTAACCTCCCCTGCGTCATGAACGTAGCAGTGGTTTGTTGATCTGTTCCTTAGTTGGAGTTATCACACCTAATCTGTGGCCTTTTTTAATTATCTTCAGCCTGCATGCCTTCTGCTTCAAAGTAATTTTATTTTTTTATTTTGACATTTGTTAACCGGGATAAGTCCGACTGGGCAGGGGCCCTTTTTCAGCGGAGGCCTGGGGAAAAAAGCTCCAGACACAAAAATAAAATTAACATTAAAGGAGGTAGTCCAAGACAAAGGTATATAGTCAGCAACATAGTAAAGTCATAACACATCAAGCTGAGTAAAATGCAAAAATAGTAGCAAGAATATAAAGCAGCATAAGAAACATTTTCCTGAGACAGCTGAACTTTCTCTCGGCTATAAATATACTTATCAATGAGCAGCAGCTTTTTCATCTTTTGTCTCTCAACATAGCTGCAGAAGTGTATAACACACCAGACTACAAAGCCGGTGAAAAAGATGCCACCAAACTTGCGCCTCGGCACAGCCTTCCTGGAGAAGAATATTCAAGCTACGGTTGCAAGAACATATTAGAGACATAAAAAATAATAATGCTATGAGCCCTATAGCTTTACATTTTTTTACTTGTCATAGTAGTGATTTTTCACTGTTAAAAGCTTGTATTTTGGAACATATTTCAGAAACAGATGAAGTGTTAATGATCAGATGATTGTTTAATTAATTGTATTTTGGTGAATATATATGTGTGTGTGTGTGTGTATATATATATATATATATATATATATATATATGTATGGTGTGGCATATTTTGTAACTCCAGGAAGGCTGTGCCAAGGCACCAGAGTGTTATTCAGTGTGAATAAACAATTAATACAAGATTGGTGGCATCTTTTTTGCTGGCTTTGTAGTCTGGTGGGTTTTAACACTTGCTTGGTGGTTTTCTATAGAAGTGTATAACAGTTCATCTGTTCCCAGTGGAAACAGGCTGTCCATGATTTGGAGCAATGTATTGAGAGATGCTGAGATGCTCAACATCATACCATTTAATTGTTTTCAGTGAAACGCTGTGGTGAAAGGAAGGTGGTTCTGCCTCACTTTGCACTGGTATTTTCAGCACAGCAGGAGTTCTGGGGCAGTGGTGTCATATCACAGCTATGCGAGTGCTGCTGTATCACTGCTGACTCCTTGTTGTGGGATGTAAATGTTGTGGTGATGGACAAGGATACCCTGCACAGACACTGCTATGAGTCTATCTCCTAATGCTTCATGCTTATCACTGTTTCATGTCACAGTTTGACTTACTGGTACTTAACCCTGTATGTATATTCAGGTCACCGGTTCCTTTCCCCACCACTGCACAGATGATGTAGCACTGGAGTTTTAGACTTGTTAGAAAACAAACTTTCACATTTGTTGTCACATTTTTTCTGGGTTTGTGGGTTTGATACATGAAAATCCTGACACTTGCTTTACAATTTAAAGTCATGATAGCCTTTCTGGCATCACTGGTATTCATTTCAATAGAAGAGTATGGTTTGTAATTATTACTGGCATACCTCTTTCACTCTCCTAGCTATTAACCCTAATTTGCATACATGTCAAGTTCATAGTTTACAGTTACTGTCCTTCCCATTTTCATGTGGTTCATCCTTTGCATATTTGCTATGAAGATGCACTCATTCTCATTCTTATAGGGAGTCATACAGCTGGCCATCAGAAATCATCAAAAAGATGTCTTGTTCCTAAAATAGCAATCTGCATAAAGAAGGGCATAAAACATGAGATCAGACAACAGGAATAACAACAGTCTTGGTGCAGGCTGTGACAGAAGCTAGTTAAGTGCCTCAGCAGTTAAGGTAGAAGAAGGGGGTCCCTATTATATCATTGAAGACGCAAAATTTCGAATGCGTCTTTACCAAACTGACAAGAGTAAAAATGCAAAACAATGAAGGGGCATATAAGCGATTTCTTTCCCTGGGAAAGAAATCGCTTAGCCCAATAACAAAAACACATCACTACAAACTAAACAAAGTGGGGAGCTTCTGAAACTGACCCAAACAAGTTAAAACCCCTTAAAGTGTAAAAAATAAATACACATACAAAAAAAAATAATAATGATAATATATATGTTTTAGTGTGGTAAAAATAAAATTGGTCAATGTCTTAAATCAGTACTAAAGCTTCCCAGACTTAAGAATTGTCCATAATTAAAACAAGCCACTATAACTTAGCAGCCCTAATTTTTAATACACTGTTAATACTAATTGTTTCGTTCAACCCCAGAGGTTTTACAGCATCCAGTTTTATTTGCCAGAATAACTCCCTGTTTTCCAACCTAGCTTCCTGATGTCCACCCCTAGAGTCCAGTGCCACTTGTTCCAATATAAAAAATACATATTTACTTTTTGGGCATTCTTTTTGATGTCTAAATAAAGCATTAGTGTCTTTCTCATGGGAAACATCATACAAATGTTCATATACCCACTTTCGAATCATCCTCTCGATCTTTCCTACATAAAAAAGTAAAACAAGGCTCACAGGTAACCAAATAAACCACCTCTTTACTATTGCAGTTAAAATAGTCTTTTGACTTGATATGTAAGTTCCTGGCTTTCAAAAAAGTCTCATCCCTGTCTGCCATTAATTTACATTGATTACAAAAGCCAAACTTGTATGTTCCAAGTTTCCTGTTTTGGTTAAATAATTCCCTTATGTTAGTGTATTTCTTGAACATCTACTTTAAATTTGTATCCCTCCTCCTAATAAATATCAGAGTCTCCGTAATAATTTGCTTGATCTCGGAATTAATTGTCAAGACACCCCAATATTTTTTGATAATGTTTTCACATCAAATGAAGAAGGGGAAAATGTGTGTATAAAGGCAGAACTAAAATTGTCCTCACCAGCAGCACCGCTTATTTCTTCTGTGGAACCCAAACCCAACAAAGGGTAATATTTCTGTTCTCTGTCCCTCCTTACTTCCTGCATCATTTGGTTAATCAGGGTAATGGGATAACCTCTCTGTAAAAATAGTTCCTTAATAAACTGAATTTCCTGAACAAAAATTTCTGGGTGACTACACATCCTTGATGCCCTGATTAATTGTCCTTTTACTATCCCTTTTTTCTGATAATAAGGATGTTCACTGTCAAAATGTACATATGAATTAGAGAAGGTGTCCTTCTGGAATATCTTAGAATGGAACCAATTCTCAATAAAATCTTTGTAAATACATAAGTCTAGGTAGTTAATAGAGTCCTTAGAACTCACATGAGTAAACTTCAGGAAAGTAGTACTTCCCTCAATATAAATCAAAAATTGTTTTAATTGTTCCTCAATACCTTTCCAGAAGAGACAGATGTCATCCCAGAACCTTGTGTAATATAATACATTGGAATACCAGTCAAAGGTAAATAAATAGTTCTTTTCCCAGTAATATAAAACCAGGTTTGCAAATAAGGAGGCACAAGTGGCCCCCATTGCAACTCTTTGAACCTGTTTGTAATATTCACCGTTAAAGAACAAACAATTGTTCTTAAGAAAATTTACGTGCTCATTCTTTAAGTAATCACACTCCAACAAGGTCTCTGGAACCATTCCAAACCCTCTCTATGTGGTATACTTGAAAATAAATCAATAACGTCAATAGTTACAAATATTAAATTTCTATCAAACTTATCATCAGTTACTTTTTTAAGAAAGTCCCTAGAGTATTTAGAAATGTGCTTAATGGAAGAAGCATATTTCTTCAACCACCAGTCAATGTAAATGGCTAAAGGTTCAGTTTTTGAACCTGCCCCTGCCACAGTAGGAAGAAACAGGGGTTTAATTATGTTTTTATGAGTCTTAAGCATACCAAAGATTGAAGCTATACATGGGTTCCCCACCAAAAAAAAGTCCAGCAAAACCTTATCAATAGTACCCTGAAAGAAGTGATCTTTAATAAAAAAATCTATTTTGGAATAGGTAATTGTTATTTCATTCTTACAAACAATAACATATTTCATTTTGTTACATAAAATGTCAAACATGTAAGAATCATATTCCATAATGTCCATAATTGCCACCCCACCCCATTTGTCAGGTTTCATAATACATCACCCCTTCTGCAACAAAACTGTAACCAATTCTCTCTCTTTTTCTGTTAAATTACAATGGTCTTTTATGTTTGCTGGCTTTATCTGCCTAATTTCACGTTCAACTAGTTCCTCAAATAATTTCAAAACGGGGTGTAAGGGTGGGTTAGAGACACTTTTTCTCCTTAATTCATTCATGTTAATCTGCTTGCCCTTTAAATAGTGGCTCAAATTTAGTTTACAGAGAAACAATTTCAAATCAATCAAAGTGTCCACAGTTTTTAAAGGCCTAGAGGGTACAAATTGAAAACCTTTAATAAATAGTCCAAAGTAAGTTTCATTTACTTCCAAATCCATGTAATTATAAATAAAAAAAACTTTTTAGTCATTTGGACTGTGTTTACATTGTCTTTATTTTATTTTGTCATCATCTTTGGATTAAAACCAGTTTGCACTCTCTTTTTGGTACATTTTGGGCTTTTTGGACTGTTTGGTGTGTTCTGAGGTTTTGATCTACCCAAGGTTCAAAAACATACACCCTCAGGGTATATACTGATAGGTCACTCAAACCTTTTTTTCAACAGGTTTAACACATTTTAAGATAGTCACGGGATGTTTTAAGTCATATTACCCCTAATCTCAGGGATGAACCATTTGTTTTTCTTCCCATAGATGTTGTGGACTAGTTTACATGCATTCCTAAGGACCAGGTCTTGGATTTACTTAATAATGCTTTAATTAAGATTCATTTTTTAGATAATATATTTATTTTTTGATTAATTTGATGGATTTAGTATTTTCCAACAAATGTTATGTTTTTCAAAGACAAAACATATAAGCAAATGCAAGTTGTAGCTATGGGGACATCTTGTGCCCCATGTTATGCAAACGTAGTTATGTGGTCCTGGGAGACACAATTTATTTTTACTTCAAAGTACTATTCATTTTCTAAATTATATTTGAGGTTTTTAGATGATATTTTCATCCTGTCAAATGGTACCATGGATGGCATTCATGAATTTATTAATTTAATTAAAAACACTACCAATTTTTTAAAATTTACTTGTGTGCATAATGCACACTCTTAATAATTAAGTGCTTAATAAATCATTTACTTACAGTCCTTGGATTGGTTTCTCTCCATTTTTTTTTTTTTTTTTTTGTGGTTGAAGTTTTATACAGTTCGCTATAATCCACACTCTATTAATTATTTGGATACTACCATCTCTATTGATAGCAAGGACTTTGAATCTGTTATTTATAGACAGCCCAACTTTTCTAATGCATACCTTCACTTTAATAGTTTCCACCCATTTCGCTATAAGAAGAACCAGGTAAAGGGCCAATTTGTCAGAATTGCAAGGATGAACTCTAAAACAAATTTATTAAGGAGGCTGACTTATTAGAGAAAATGTTTCATGACAGAGGTTAGCCCCCTCTTTATCAGGGTCTATTAAATGAGAGATTATTCAGGGGTGGGGAGTTTGAAGAAGCTTTCATCCTTCCTTATAATGTGGGTATGGAAAAAGTTAGGAATTTAATTAAGAAAAATTGGACTATTTTTAGGGCTAATGATGAGCTTTATAAGCTCTTTGGTGATTAATCCCATTTTGTTTATAAACCTTTATCTAATTTCAAAGCGATTTCAGAAAAAATATGAGAACAGGTATTGATGGTTATTTTGCTAAAATAGGTGCAGCGGTTAGCATTTTTGCCTTACAGCAAGAGGTTCTCCCATTCAATTCTGGAGCTCCTTCTGTGTGGAGTCTGCATGTCCTCCTCATGGTCGAGTGATGGTAAAGACATGCAGGTAGGTGCGTGCATGAATGGGCGTGCCTTCTTTGAAAGTTGGGCATCGGGCTGGCAACTCGGCACCGTAAAAATCCACTGCCAATCATTAGTAAATGGGAGTTCCGCTGTGGCAACCCCTAACTGGGAAAAGCTGAAAGACTTTATTTTTGCTAAAACAAGTACCAAAAATGTGGTAGATGTGGACAATGTAAATATATTTTGCAGTATGTGGATATTCAATTAGAAGATATTAATAGACATAATTTGGTTTTGAGACATGGCAATTGCAAAGCAGGGGACTTATTTATATCATGAAATGTAGTACCTGTCCTGCCTTTTGCACTGGAAGGACGGAGAGACTACTGAAAAAACATATATATGAACATGTTTATGATATGGAGAAGCATAATACAAATAATGTTTTATATAAACATTCCACACAGTAGGAAACACTCTGCACGTACGAACATTCAAGGCTGGACCAAATCCTGAATTAGACACGAGTAGCCAGCATGTGGGAAAAAAGGCACAAAATACCAAACGAATGTTGGATTAAGCCAAAAGGCTAAATCCCTTTATTGTCCATTCCAGTTTCGGCCACAAACCCTTCATCAGTGGAATAGAATCACAAAGCAAAAACACACAATCCTACCTAAATAGACCACCCCCACCAATAGAAAAATAGCCCTGCCCACTGCAACATAGAAGTCACCCCTTCCAAAATATACAAATATTAATAGTAAAAAATTACCTGTGATCACATCAGCAACAGTCTGAAGAAATACTATGCATATAAGTATACATCAAAAAATGATAATTTCCCATAGAGAAAAAAATATAGAACCATACATACCTAATCTAGGCATAAAAGGTCCCATAAAACATATAATACAAAATACAACATTACAAATGGTCATTAAGTCCAGGAGGGAGTAATCCCCCCCAACTTAATGATACAATATTTTTTCTTTTTTTGTTTAGAATGCTGTGCCATCCCTGTTTGTTGTTTCTCTTCCCAATAATTATGTCAATAATCATGGAATTCTGCATTAAAATGTATCGTACAATGTCTATATAATGCACTGGTTTCACGCTTGTTATGAATATCACTACGATGTTCAGACATTCGTATTCTAAGTGCACGTGATGTCTGACCAACATAAAAGGATGAGCAGGTTCAGAAATAGGGGATACAGGGAATTTGACATTATATCAGCTAGCAATTGGGCCAATTGTCAGGATAGGGATTTTTTACTGGAATATAAAACCAAAAGTAGAGCAGACCCTGCTGACACCATTACGTTTGTAACCACCTATGGGCATAACATTAACACTCTTAGAGACACTATACATACACACTAGAATATTCTACTGGCTAATGATGACTTAAGGACAGCATTGGGGACCACGTCAGTTTTCATTTAGGAAGGGTAAAACATTGGGATCCCACTTTTCCCATTTTAAACATACCGGCAGTGGTTGTGCTATTTATAAACAACTAACAGTATCCGGGAATAATCTGATTGGTATGTTTCCCTGTGGACATTGTTCATTGTACCGTTATGTCAGTAAACTCAAACAGTTTAGTAGCAAAAACACCAGCAAAGTTTATGATATGAAGTTCTTTGGGAATTGTGGGACCGATTGGGTTATCTATCTGGCCACATGTAAATGCTCATCCTTTTATGTTGGTCAGACATCACGTGCACTTAGAACATGAATGTCTGAACATCGTAGTGATATTCATAATAAGCGTGAAACCAATGCATTATATAGACATTGTATGATACATTCTACCATTTCATGATTATTGACAGAATTACTGGGAACAGAAACAACAAACAGGGATGGCACAGCATTCTAAACAAAAAAGAAAAATATTGGATCATTAAGTTGGGGAGGATTATTCCCTTCTGGACTTAATGACCATTTATAATGTTGTATTTCGTATTATATATTTTATGGGACCTTTTATGCCTAGATTAGGTATGTATGGTTTTATATTTTTTTTCTCTATGGGAAATTTGTGTCTAATTATATAAACATTCCACCATTTGTAATAATTTATTTCTTATCTGGGATTTTGGAAATAATTCCATGTAATCCTAGTGGGGGGGGGACTAAAAATGAATATAGATAATTACATTGGCAATTAAAATTAAATGCCACCATGCCCCTCAGTATTATTGACATTATCTCTATTGCTCCAGTTTTGAAATTAAGGGCAGCAAAATTATTATTCTGAACAATTCATCTTTATTGAGAAGAGACTGTCTTTAAATATGCATTGCTTTTATTACATGGTAGTTATACATAAAAGGGGATTTTTATGTTTTTGATTTTATGTTTTTGAATATTACTAGCATGATCACTGCATATATAATTATTTACAATTAACATTTTTAACCCAATGAAGCCTTTTAACCTATTTTAGTAATTAGAATTAGAACTATGACATTCCAGTTAAGCTTTTCGTTTTTTTTATCTACTTAATTACTTAATAATTGTGTTTTATATTTGCTGTATTAAACTAATATATATTTTTAGGTAAAGGAATACATGATCCTGATTTCCAATTGCATATATCGTTGATACTGTGCACTTGTATTTCTATTTTTCCTTAAATGTTTGTTTTATTTCAGCTGATTGGGCACATGCTGATCATGTGCTCTATCATTTTTTTTTTTACATACATATATATGTTCCAATGGCAAGGATGATTTAGTTCTGATGAAGTCCTGTTTTTCGTTTACGATGAAAGCACATTAATTCTAAATTGTGCTCAACTGAATTGTGCATGTTGTGGTAAGGAAAATAAACTTTGCAGTTTGCAGTGGACATTTGTCATGAAGTCTTTGCTTTTATGGGCTATAGACTACTTTGGGTTCTCATTGGTTCTTATCAGAAATGATCAAGAAGTGAATTACATTTTTCTTAGGAACACAATAAAAAAAGAGAGGCAAAACTGGCCAGGCAGAACAAAGATGTCAGACAGACCTCAGAAGACTGGGAAAAACAGCAGTACTGAATTAAAAGTCTTGTTTCAGTCTTCACAGAAAAAAGCAAGGGAGATGCAACAAGAGGAAGGGCAGAATGAGAAACAGGTAGACAGACCTATCAAGGTAGAGATGGAGGCAGTTCTGAGGAAACTTGTTGCCCTTGGGAGGATAAAGCTCAAGGACCAGATGGTTGGCTTCCCAGAGTCCTCAGGGATCTGGATAGACTGTTGGTAGACTCCTAACAAGGGGCTTTTGCACAAGTGCCACTGGACTAAAAGACAAGCATATGTGGTACTCTTGGTACAACAGGAACCTGGACAAAATCCATGACTATGGGTGTGCTAGTTAAACAGCAGTGGCAGAGAAAGTATTGCAAAGAATCCTGGCAGGAAGGCTGGTAGCACTTCAAAAGGGCAACAATCTCCAGGACAACAACAACACAGGTTCATAGAAAAAAATGAGCTGTCATTCAAACCTGATCCAGTTGTATGACTGGGTTACAGATGAACTTGACAAAAGAGCCTAAAGACCCTGGAAACTACAGACCCATAAGCCTCACTAGTCTTATATGTAAAACCATGGAAAGAATTATCATGGAGATGATCAACAGAGATTTAGTAACCCTCCAGACACTGAACCCAACCCAGTCTGGTTTCGTAAAGGGCAGATCATGCCTACTCAACCTAGTAGATGTCTTTGAGAAGGTCAACAAAGCAATAGATGAGGGCAAAATCGTTCACACTGCCTACCCTGATGTGGTCAACGCATTTGACACAATACCCCACTTGGGCATTGTTGACAAACTCAAGAGGTTAGGTACAAACCAAACTCAAGAGGTTAGTACAAACCCATATGTCACTCAATGGATAGCCAACTGGCTCAGAGACAGGACCCAGGAAGTTAGAACTGTGGAGTCCACCTCTACAAAGAGGCCAGTCACAAGTGGAGTCCCTCAGGGATCAGTCCTTGAACCGCTCCTTATTGGTATTTATTTCTCAGAAGTCAAGGCCAATGTCAGTGGTCTTTGACTGACTAAATTTGCAGATGATTGCAAATTAGGAGCTGCCATTGAATCTCACAATGACACAAATGTTCTCCAGCAGGGGCTGACACAGACAAACAACTGGTGTCAGAGTCATGGTGGCATAATAGTATCCTTTGGGAAGTCTTCCATCCCTGGTAACTATCATATTGACAACACACCCCTTAGAGTTGACCCAGTAGTCAGGGACTTAGGAACACACAGAGATAGTAACCTAGCCTTTGATCATTATATGTCTACAGTGGTGAGAAAATCAATCTATGTTGCACAACTTATAAACAAAGGTATGGCATCTAAGTCCAAGGAAGTCATTGTTCCACTGTATTAGGCATTCATCAGACCTATCATTGAGTATAATGCCCCCTTTGGTATGTACCTAACCAGGCATATCCAACAGTTGGAACATCCACAGAGGACAGTTGGAACATCCACAGAGGTTCCTCACCAAAAGAATAGAGGCATAAGTAATATGTCCTATGCAGACCGCATCAAGGCCCTATCCCTATATTCTGTCTCCTACAGGCTTTTGAGTGGAGATCTATACCTGGCATACAGAGCACTGTCAGACCCCACTCTGATAGACCTCCTGCATATCCACAAAACAAACAGTACCAGAATTACCTGTTCTAAAGGCTTAAACCTTGCCTGTGATATAAATAGGACCTGCTGGAGAGATAGGCATGTATCCCACAGACTACCCAGTCTATGGGTTAGGCTTCCCATCCATGTGAAGCAGAGTTCCTCCCTAATCCAATTAAAGTGCAACTTGGACAATTGGATGGGAAACCAGAAATTCATCCCTGGTTTGGCACCTATGTCTCTGATGCAAACAGGTAACCTGTAAATGGTTCATTTCCCAGGCCCATGCTTATACTTATCAAGGGTATCAGAACTTGTTAGAGATTTGGGATGCATGGCTAGGCTTAAAAAATGCCCTTGTTGTCGTTAGTCTAGTAAACACCTATGAGCAACAACTGACATAGTTTACCAGGACTTCAGCAAGGTCTTTAACTCAGTTGCAAGCAGGACGCTGCCTGGAAAACTGGAGGGATTGGAGGTAGGGCTAAAATGAAGGAACTGGATGAATGGTAAGACAGTGACAGTTGTATGACAGGGATATCAGAAACTCGGAATGTGATTAGTGGGGTACTGCAGGGAATCCTAGGTTCAGTATGCTTAAGTGTTTTTATCTCAGACATACATGAGGGACAGATAACAGGATCAACCTCTTTCTGATGGCCTAAGCATATGTGCAAAAGTGGAGGATGGTGGAAGAGTCTAGCAAAGGGTTTATTTTATTTTATTTATTTATTCTTTGTTGACAACGTTAGCCCCACATATTCATATTTATACATTTAAACCCTTCTTATCTAAATTCATTTTTAAACTTTTCTCAAAAATTCTTTATTCTTTTCCCCAACCAAAAAAATGTTCTGTTTTCTTCTTCTCTACAGTCAAACAATTTTCTTGCCTCTATCACCTAATATTTCATATTCCCTTTCAGTGATAACTTGTGTAATAAGTCTCCACAAAATTCCTCTGCTTCATAAAAAGTTTCAAACCCTTTTCTTCTGTCTTTATTGCTTTTTTCCATCTTTTTTTAATTCATTCTCTGAGTACATACACAAAAAATTAATTATGAATGTAAAAAAAAAGTGTGTGCAAATAATTGATTTAATATTTGTATGTGATATAAATGAATGCTAATGTTAATAAAGCACCCCCTTCTCTTTTTGATAGTGTTATGGAATAGTTTACATCCACCTGAGCTACCACCAATTCAAGCAGATGGGACTTCAGTTTAACATCATGTCAGAAGGAAAACACAGAAGTGCAATGGGGTTCTGTAAAACAGTTTGTGACTATATATGGCTTTAATTTAACTTACTATGTTTTGAGCATGGACCTTGTAGTTTGTTTAGGGGAAGTACAGTAACAGCTGGAAGATCAGAGATATATTTAAGCGATTTTAGTATATGCAGTAGCTCTTTCTTTGGAATATGCATAGCTTAGATAACAGGAAAGCCTGAGCAAATGGCATTTTTTCTCTGGCATTGTGTAGTTTTTGAAACTGTAGAGTTCTGAGTTTTATATGCACCACTTTCACTGCTGATTTAGTTTGTAGATTTAATATTAGATGACTGCCAGTGACAGTTACTAAGTATTTGCAATTTTCTGCTTGCACTCTATGATCAAAGGATTGCTTCATTACTGGGTTGTGCACTGCATTTTGTTATTTTTTATTTATATTTTTGAAGGGTTTTATTTTGGTTTTACTAGTATTAAGAATTAGGTTGTTGCTTGTGATCTAGTTGAAGATGTTGCTGAATCTATATCTTGTAGTTCATGCATAACTATTTTCGTGAGTCAGCACTGAGTGAGAGAAGAATCATACATGCTTTGTACCAGCTGACCATTTTGCTGGTAAATACATGAAAAACAAAATATTCACAGTAAAGCAGAGGAGCAGCAACATAAGAAGAGACGCCTATATTGATAGCAAAGGCAGGAAATTGGAAGGTGACTTTTGTTTAGAACTTCCCTGTGCAAAGGAAGACACTGAAGAGGTTGCAGTGCCCCTGGGGGGAGGGGGAGTAGCTGTACCATCTCCCTTGAGGCAAGTTACTGAGGAAAGGATCCCTGAGTCAGTGGCTTTATGGAAAAGTCATCATCTTTCAAAAAGCACAGTGGGAAGGTAATACTTTAAGTAGGACAGACAAGACAGAACACAAGGCTGTAGGGGAAGACAGTGAACAGGATATTCCCATTACTTCCGATCTCTATTTTGAGCTATAGAGTAAATAAATAAATAAAAAAAATCCTACATTGACTCCAGTGCCAAAATCATACAGGACACTAGTAATGAAGCTAGCCTATACTGACGTGCCAGGAGTCAACATGGGTTCGACAAAGCTAAGGCAAAAGTATCAGGAAGATTTTATTGGTCAGACATAATAAAATATACAAAAAATATCTCTGCTTTTTATCTAGGATCAGGATGCCAGAAAACTGCACCCATGCCAAACATAAAAGTAACTTGATTCCAGTGCCTATCATAGAGGTCCCATGCTATAGAATTCATGAGACCACATGGGTATCAGTACATTTTAGTCAAAACAGACGACACTTCCAAATTTCCATTACCAGTACCATTACACAAAACTAACGCTAAGGCTACTACCAGAGAACTGGCACTATCATTCTGTAGAACTGGTATCCCTAAAGAGGCACTTAAAGACCAAGGAGATAGTCCATTTTAAGTCAAGGGTACTGCATCAGTTGTGACAGTGCTTTAATGTCACACAGTTTAATATGCCAGTCCAATACTCAAAGACTGATGAATTAGTAGAGAGGGTTAAAGCACGGACATTCACATTCAGGAAATTTACTGATGCACATAGTAAAAAAAGCTGGGACGGTCTGTCGACTGACTTACTGTCTGCAGTCAAAGAAGTACCACAAGCTTTAACTGGGTTTACTGCATTTGAACTTTTGTAGGTCATACATCAGAGAAGGCTGCCTAAAATGGTTAAGGAAACCTGTGAAGTAAAAGACACCAGTCAAAAGTGTGACATAATTCCATTAGTTTTCAGAACAGGTTAAAGCTGGTAATGCCCAGAGTAGAGGAGTTCATGCACAGATCTCAGGAAATGCAACAAAAACAGATGTCAGACTTAAAGAATTTAATGCTGGTTATTAGGTACTAGTTGCTAGTGCCCTATACAGAATTCTTTTTCTGGCCAAATGGCATGGGCCATTTAAGGTGACAGAAAAAATAAATGTAGTGAACTATAAGTTTGGAGAGCCCGGAAAGAGAAAATAAAGAAAATCTTTCATATTAATGTTTTGAAGCCGTGGAAGAAAGTACAGAATTCTGCAGAGAGCTGAAGTTCATGAAGAAGAGACTACTGAGTCTTTATCTGAAGTACAGCTAGCAGAATCCTTGTCAAGAGTACAAATACCAGAAATAAGAAGATGAGTATGTGTCTTTCCAGAAATGCCTGGGAAAATGAAACTGACAGGATATAAAACACAGAGTGAAAGTTAGACTGAGAGACTATGAAGTACCAGAGCCACAACAAGAGAAGGAAGAAATTCAAAAAAGCTCAAACTAGGCAAGACAGAAGAGTCACAGAATGGCCGGAGCAATCCTGTAGTGCCTGATCTTAAGCCACATGGAAATATAAATATATATATGTGTGTGTGTATATACACACACACACACACACATATATATATATATATATATATATATATATATATATATATATATATATATATATGGATTAACTTTACAATGCTGAATTTCCAAAAGATTGAATTTCATATGTCCGAAACCATATGATCGAACTTTTGGAACCTCGACATAGTAAAATAAATCCAAAAAACAAAGAAAAAGCTTTCTCACCATTATTGCAGGGGGGCAAGACCCCTGCATCCCCCACCCTCCGCTACTTAAATATTCCAACTCTGAGACTGCACTACAGTGAGGAAAAGGGAAATCTCCCATTCCGCACTGTATGCAGATCTCTGTTCACAATGTCGAGATTCCGAAAGTTCGATCATACGGTCTCAGTCATATGAAATTCAATCTTTTGGAAATTCAGCATTGCGAATTGCTCCCATATATATATATATATATATATATATATATATATATATATATATATATATATATATATATATATATATATGTGTGTGAGTGTGTATATAAAATATGCATGGGAAGTAGAACATAGCAACATAGGGTTACAATAAGCAAACTTTTTGAAGGCCAGTAAGTCAAAAACTTGACAATCCAATCTATGATCCTAAACTTGTTTTTGTAGCAACACAGTAAAATAACTTAGATATGAGATTTTCTCTCATTCTCATATCTAAGTTATTTTACTGTGTTGAGATTTCCTCTCATTGCAAGCCGCAGTGGTGCAGCAGTAGCGTTGTTGCCTCACAGCAAGAGGTTCTCCAGTTCGATTCTCGGCTGGAGCGCCTTCTGTGCGGAGTCTGCATGTCCTCCCCACGGTCGAGTGGCGTTCGAAAGACATGCGTAGAATGGGCGTGCCTTCATTGAAGGTTGGGCATCGAGCTGGCACCTTGGCACCCGTAAAAAATCTACTGCCAATAATTAGCAGACCGGAGTTCCACTGTGGCGACCCCTAACTGGGAAAAGCCGAAAGAAGAACAAAAAAAATGAGATTTCCTCTCATTCCACTTATTTTCATAAAAATAGTTAATAAAACATTTGGATATAAAACCTGAAAAAAGGCAATACAATATTAAAAGACCAATCATCAAGCTTTTCTTCCCACCCCTTTACTTTCTAGTTATTTGATCTGTTAAAAGCAGCAGTACTGACCATTTCAGTCATTTTTTTACAAGTCTGGTATACAGCTTTGAGTTTCCCGCTTAAACATTAAGAGTTAGATTGCGGAAGGTCTCTTTTATGTAAACAACCTCTCCAAATAACCTTACCACTGAGAATTCAAAAACCACAGTATAGCAAAACAGAAACTGATAAAATCAAAAAAGTGACCCTTAAGTGTTCAGTCCTGGACATAAAATAAAATATGAAAAAACAAGCTGCAGTATTCTACTGAAGACAAAAAGCCAGCAACTAGGAAATGCTTGCTTGTGCTCTGGCTTTTCCTTCCTCACTAAACAATAAAGGAATGTATTTATTTAGGATTGTGACAACTTCCAGGACCCCATGCAGTGCTATTTTTCTTTTTCTAACTTATGGATCCTCCCGCACTCTTCCTTCCTCATTTTGGAAACCTTGATGAAAATTGTCTTGCTCCTCCTGTCATCATCTGGAATGTTAAGCTTGCATTTCCATGCCACTTACAGCATCCTTGTTTCTTGATGCTTTTGTGTACCTCCCACATTCAGCTTATATTAGTCATGTTTTAAGTGAGCTTTATGCAGCCTTTTAGCCATATTGTTTAAGCAGCAAAGCAAATTGTAAGATACACGCGCGCACACACACACACACACACACACACACACACACACACACACACACACACACACGTACAAGTACACATATACAGTCGCCAGATTGTTTTTTTAATTAGTTGCTTAACTCTCAAACTCTTAGCCAAAAAATCTGGACAAAGCCCTAAAAATAGGAAGAAATTTTAAATATTGCTGTTATAAACTTAGACAGTTGCTAGAATAAAAGGTCTTGTGTTGCCATGCGTTTTCTGAAGTTTATGAAGTTTGAAACTTAAATGCCTGTCATTATTTAGTGAATTCTATCCTCTGTGATTTGCTACAAAAATCTAGAAAACCACAAAGTTTATGAGGAACGTACCAAAACTATGAGGCAAAAATCTGGACATTCTGTGAAAATCTTGACACTTGAGAGGTATGCTTGGTATGCTTAGCTGACAAAGTGACCATTCAACCTCAATGCAATTGCACAGTTCTGTTTAGCTCATCCCTTTTTAACCCCCACCATCTTCACCTCAGCTCCAATGCATCCTTGGGCAGGTTAATCCCAAACATAGGTTCATAGGTAGGTACTAGGCTATCAGCCCTAGGGCCTATACAAGCCTAGTCATAACGATTCCTTGGCTATTGCTTCCCACAAACATTTACTTTCCTGGACCCCTGTCTAGCAGGGCTATTGATGTTATCTCCTGGGTGAATTTTCTATCGTCCATCCAATCATCAAGGTTCCTCTTGAAGAGGGCCGTTGAGGCACTCTGCCTGACATGTACGGGCAGCCTATTTCAGAGTATGGGGAGTCTCTGGGTCAGGAACCTATCCCTCCAGCATGTTCTATTCATCTTGATGACAAGGTTAAGATCCCTGGAGTGTGTGGCTTGGAGGGATTGGGATTTCTTTAAGTGTAGCATGTCCAACAACTCTGGGCTTGACATGGCCTTGTATGTTAGGCAGAGATCACCTCTGAGTAGCTGATATGCAACAGAGTATAGCTGGAGTTTCTTTAAACGGCCAGCATAAGGCATCTGCTTTAGGCCTGTGATTCTTTTTGTGAGGTATTTCTGTGGCCTTTCTAGTTGTTGCAGATGTCTTGTGAGGTACATACCAAACAGGGCATTGTATTCTATAATGGATCTAATGAGGGATGAGTACAGAGGGACAATGGCCTTCTTTTTTTTGGATGAAAATCCCTTAGTGATGAGGTGTGCCAAGTAGAAGGATTTTCTAACTGTTGTGCCTATGTGGTTATCAAAGGTGAGACCACTGTCCACCTGTGTCCCTAGGTCTCTTATCACACTTTTGGTGTTTAATGTACTGCCACCTATGTGGTAGTTCACAGGTATGTGGATTTTCCCAAAGGGGACAACTACACATTTTTTGGCATTTAACTTGAGCCTATGGCTCTGGCACCAGGCATCTGTTTTGGTAAGGCTTTTTTGTAGTATATTCACATCATTTGGGGATTCAATAATGGCTCCCAGCTTGCAGTCATCTGGGAACTTTGTAAGCCAGAGTCCCTTAGTGTTGGCCTGTACTTGAGAGAAGGAGATGCCAAACAAGAGTGGTCCCAGGACAGAACCCTGTGGTACACCACTTGTCACTTGTCTGGAGATGGATTTGGAGTCAGTTACTTTTACAGTTTGTGTTCTGTCAGTAAGCCAGGTTTGCAACCCATCAAGTGATGTAGGGATTAATGCCCAATTTAGTAAGTTTATCTATGATTCCACTGTGGGGGATAGTGTTGAAAGTCTTGGTGAGGTCCAAGTAGGCTGCGTGAACCACCTTACTCTTGTCCACAGCTCTGGAGACTGATTCGAAGAAGTCGATCAGGTTCATGAAGTAAGATCAAACTTCATGAACTCAAACTGGGTGGGGTCCAGTGTTTGATGGTTGCCAATGTCTTTGTTTATAAGTTCCATGATAATATGTTCCATTGCCTTGCACATCAGGCTCATCAGACTGATGGGATGGTAGTTCCTGGGATCCAAAGTGGATCCCCCCTTGTGGAGTGGGATGACTGTAGTTGTGCACCACTCTGTGAGCACGAAGCCTGAGGTGAGGCTATGATTAAACATAACACATAGGTGAGGTGCCAGTTCATTTTGTAGTTCATGCAGTACACAGCCTGGGATGTTGTCTGGTCCCATGGATGCTGTATTCTTGGCTTTGGAGAGAGCAGTTTTTACCTGAGTGACCATGATTACCGGAATTTGGCACTCTTTCAGTATTGAGATGGGCCCTTTAGGGGGTGAGAAGGGGGTGAAGTTGGCACTGAATCTATCTGCCTGGATATTGGCAATATCCTTGGGATCAGTATATCTAGTGCCATTCTGCTGTAGCTCAGAGCAGATCTGAGTATTGCCATTTAGATTCTTGACATAGCTATAGAAGGCCTTATGGCTGTCTTTGGATATTTTGGCAATTTTGTTTTCGTAACTAGCTTTGGTAGATTTTATGAGGGTTCTCAGCTCTCTACTGAGGCTGGTGAGAGAGTTTTTTGAATCCTGGGTTCTTCCTCTTTTCTGCAACAGTTTCTTCCTTCTGTTGTACAGCTTGTTTATGGCAGTGGACCACCAGATTGGCTTCCTTTTTTTAGAGGACAGCGTTGTGGTTCTATTTGGGATGGCTCAGTCCATGCACGAGTGAATGTGCTCATATAGCACCTTAGTGTAGGATTCAGCAGTTGAACTTCCAGTTCCCATCTGCATGGTGCCATGAAGTTTGTTACTTCTGACTTGAAAAGCATGAAGTTGGCTTTGGAGAAGTTTTTTACGAAGGTTTCCTTAAAGGGGGGTGGGATGTGGATGTCAAGGGTGATTAGCTTAAGGACTGATCTGACCAAGAGTGTGACCACTGGTGTGGAGCATTGATCTCCCATGTTGGTAATGACCAGGTCTAGAATATTGGTACCTCTGGTGGGACAATGAATTAGTTGTTCTAGCGTGTTGGAATTTATGAATTCCAAGAACTGCTGAGCAAGGGTGTTGGTACAGGAGTAGTTTTCCCAGTTAATGGCAGGGTAGTTGAAATCACCCAGTAGTAGGGTGTTTGGTTGTATCTTAATAGTTTCCAATATGTTTAGAAAGGTGTAGTGAGAATCTTTGGGCATGGTGAGGGATCTTTAGCAAGCTACAGTTTGTATTGCAGTCTTACCTAGCATTAGTTGTACCTGGAGAATTTCAAATGCATTGTGTTGGGCAACCAGTTTGGAGGTGTGAATATCCTTGGTGAATATGGACACTCCTCCACCTTTAATGTTTCGGTCCTGGTTTGGTGGCCAAAAAGTCTGGTATGAGTTGCAGCTTGATATTGCAGGGGTGCTGTTTGGAGCTTTGAACCAGGTCTCAGTTACTGCACAGATATCGATGTTCTCCATTTTTAGGAGAGCCTCAAGAGAGTGCATCTTGAGGTTTAGACTTCTAGCAATGAGTAGCATTATCTTCAGATTTTGCTTGTCACTTTTACGTAATAATATCAGTTTAAGCACAGGACACTCTCCTCTTTCAGGTACAGTTCTCTACTCAGCTTTTCCTTAGATGTTCTACATGGTGCTTACTGCATCTCTACTGAATTTGGGGCAGGGTCAGTAACTAATAGCGTAACAAATACCATCCTGCACCCCCAGTAATTATGTTTTTATTTCAGAAGCAATGCCAAGCTCTTGCAATCTGCATTTAGCAAATTAAATGAGAGTTGTTTCTTTTTGTTACCTACCTCACAGTAACTACAGGGAATAAAAGAGCCAATTCAGCATAAAATATATACATTTTGTATTTTTAGACACGGTAGACTTTCATCATAAGGATCTCTAGCAAAGAAATACATAAACTGTATGGTGGTAAGGTACAGGTAGATGACCAGGGGAGAGGCCTAATAATTTTAGCTATGGAACTTAAACAAGGAATGTGCTGGATGTCATGAACCACTGTTGTTAGAAGCAGCCTGGCTATACAACAGACAGACAGACAGACCATCGCATAACCTTTCTCAATTATTTTTTTTAGCTAAACTTCTCACCTTGCTACTTCATTGGTCATTCAATGCTTTGGGACTCTAGCAGTAATAAATGCAGCTCATATTCAATTTACAAATGGTAGAATAAGTATGATTGTTTGTGCCTAGTATTTCAAATGAAGACTTAAGATGGTTACTGAGAGCTCTTTTTGTGGTAGTCAGAGTCTAAAGATTATCACATTCAGTGTCTTATTTACTTAGATAAGAATCATAATTGTATTGGCAGCAGTGTCATTCTTAATAAATTCAAAAAAACAACTTCTAGGAGAAAAAATAAATCTGCAGGTCTGTATAAACTAATCAATTCTCGTTGTTTTTCTCTCTCTCTCTCTCTCTCTCTCCTTCTTTGCACATATTTCTCCTTCTGATTTTTGTAAAGTTAGGTCTAAGAGGAAGACTATGAGTAAAGAAAAGACAGATAAAAAAGAATTACAGGGAGTTCACTGCAGAAGGTACAAAAAAATAAATACATAAAATGAATGCAGTAGACATCACAGTTATTCCACAGCTAGAAGCCCACCAGAATCACTCTAATCCTTCAAGTAGTCCCTTGTTTCAGTAGACAGTTGCAAAGACTGCAGCACTGCAATGGCATGTGATACTAGGATGGCTCCAAACTTCGATTTATCTGAAATTCTACAAAGAGGCCTTACCTTATGTCATTTCCCAGACATCTGCAGCGAGACCTGTTGCTGTAAACTTTTGAGGATTGTTCCACCAGTTCTTTAGCTTTCAGTGGTGCCTTTTCAAGGGCATTTTCCAGCAGTACTGGTGGAAACATCTGCAAATAAGGCATCAGTGGTGCAGATGGACAACACCACACTACATTTTGTGGCATCATGGTATTTGAACACCTGATACCCAGGTGTAAAAAGCTTAGGTACTTGCAGGCTAGTTATCAGTCTCACAGCCATCTGCTATCACACCTATTCCAGCAAAATATTCTGCTGAATTTGCAAACTATTATTTTGCAGTACTGTAATGGTAGATTCATGCCACATAAGGTGAAGACAAGATTCACTAGAGAAAACACTAATGCTGGGAAAGATCAAAGGAAAAAAAATAAGGGAAAGAGAGAAGCTATGATGAATAGACAGCATTATTGAAACAGGAACATGAATTAGCAAGAATTAAAACAGTTTTTGACAGACAGGCTTAGTGTGCTAAAGCCCTTGAGTTCACCAAGACTCAGATTAAACAAAAACAAGAGAATGAGGTTTCAACATTTTATCCTATGTCCTTCTCCTCAGGATCTACTAAAAAAAAGAGAATTCTCTCTTCCTCCACCATATTCTAGTTTAGAAGAGAAGGAAAGAATCTATGAAAGGAAAATACAATGAAATAATAAAGCCTGCATCATCCATGTTGCTGACAGTTCTTTCAGTGATACCATCTTCTGAAGGTCTTCATAAAGAGTGATTCTTAGTCACCACAACAACAAAAGCTATGATATAAAAGATTCACATGGGGTTATAATACCTCTGTAAGAACATGGTGGTTGGCAGAGACCTCACAGACATATCTATATCTAAAGGCTCTAAAAGGGCAGTGGTCATCAGTTCCCTTCAAATGACAGACAGCAGAAATGAATAAAATGACAGAGTAGAGAAATGAATAGATATGGTTAGAAGATAAACGTTTCTGCAACCCTGCACATTAGGGCCATAAACTACCAGACACATACTGTGCAGTACAAGGATGAGCACTCACTGCACACTGAAGATCTGGGTCTAGGCACTGCTGTCAAAAAATAAGGAAAAGGTTACCAGACTAACTCAAACACCTAATAAAGTTTCCACTCATATTCGAAGGCATTGCTATGATACTGTCTGGCACAGAATCCAACCTGTTATCTGTGATGTCAGGAGATGCCTATTAGATGCCCCATTGTGTCAGTGGTGTGACTCTTCAGTAAAAATATTTTTGCAAGGGTAGTTTTGGTTGCTGCAGTAAAGAAATGTTTGTTTCTATATAAGAGTCCCAGTTTTTGATGAGTTATATATATATTTTGCTGTATATGGGAGTCAAATGAAAGGAACTATAAGATCAGGGTAATACAATGGAAAATGTCAAACATATGTTCAACCAATGCATTCCAAAATAAAATCATTCTTCTCAGACATGGCCCTCATATAAAAACAGACCAATCAGCAGCAATGTAGAAGAAAAAAAATAATTCCAATGGAACCAATACAGATGGAAATCTAAGCAGACGCATGATGATTAAAATCCATCCGACTGGGAAAAATCATTAAGCTTTACAGCCAATGATAATCTCATCAATCCTCTATCTCAACCAGTCCTCCTTTCCCACTGGAAGAAGATTTTCTTTTTTTACAACACAGTGGCATCAAATAACTGACAGACAAGATGGACAGTGTAAAATGGCTACCTCACAGAGTTATAAACACCACCAGAACTAGGTTTCACTTCAAGTACACAGTAGAGCAAACAAATCTGGTTTTACCAATAATGCAGAAGTTACTGAAAAAAAAGATAAATATATTCACTCCGTTTGCTAAAAGAATTATTCAAGGTCACACACAAAATAAGTACATATATAATTCCACACAAACACTACAGTTGGAGGCAAAAAAGTTTATTCCTCTTCAGATCTTTGGCTATATGCCTTACTTAGAGTTTAAAAAAATCACCTTCTTAGCACAACAGCATTTGGAGATCATTAATTAGTGACTCAGTTAAATATTTAACGGTATAAGTTCCATAATACTCAAAAAGATCTCAGAATGTTGAATAATGTGTACAAGTAAGTGCAAGTAAACTTCATGTTATTCTGTGACCTTCTGTAAGACTGTAAGAAAAGAAATTCATAACAGATACTACCATGGCATATCTAAGTTTATTCAAAATTAAATGTTTCCAGTTCAGGAAACTGATTCGGTCATCTTCTCTAGGAAGAAAATTAGTTGCCAAAAACCATATAAATTCATCAAATTATTTTTTATGGTACTCAGTTGCATGTATAGCATGTGTATGATTTGTTTACTTTTGTTTAGTCTGTCTTACATACCATTTTGTGGATGTATAGTTATAGTTACATTTAATTTATCTATTCAGTCATTTTTCTGACTAGAATAAAGTACTAATCTCAGTGGACCATTTTCAGGCTCAGTTCAAGGTATATGACCAGAAGAAAAGAACACAATATTATAAGTATATACAATAAGGATAATTTATGCAGTAATAGGCTAAATTACAGAAGCAAACAAGAGAGAGCATTTTTAGACATTAATGTATATAAAAGACAGAGAATATTTATCACAAAATAGCTTTAGTGAAGGATGGAGATGGAGAGTAAAGAAAGAGTGGTAGGGAGGAGCGCTGAGGAAAAAATAAGAAGTGATTAAGGAAAATGTATGTGTGAGTGTGGTGGATATATGGATCTGCTTGGGTAGAATTAGGTGATGGTACTATGTTGGAAGCATCTGCAATAAGTCTGGTTGATAAGGAAATATTTTTTTAGAAATTCCTGAGGACTCATTGGATTTTATGTCAACAGGAATGGATTCCCATATTTCTGGAGTGAGTAATGAGAATCCATGTCCTGTGCCATGCAGCTTGGAGAAGGGAGTTTTAAAGTGAGGTGTGGTGTTCAATAGAGATTGGATGTTGTATCATGATATGAGTTTTTCTGTTTTCCTTAGTGAGAACTGGAGAAAGCTTTGTTCCACAATGACTTTGAATAAAAGAGAACATAATTCAACAGTATTCCTTTGAGGGATGGGAAGCCACTTAGCTTTGGAAAGGCTATGGCAGTGGTGTTTTATTTTAGGAAACATGGTGATGAATCTGCAGATATTGCTGGATGTAGTTTGCAGGCAGGGGTGATTTCTTTTCACAGCAGCTGAGGTGAGAAGGAGACCATACTCTAGTTGCAGGAGAAGAATTATTTTACCAATAGCAGCTCTGCCTGAGGGGCTGAGGAAATGGGAGATTCTTCCAAGCCCAGAATTAGTGTTTGTTAACTTTGCCTTTAGTGAGTCAGACATAGCACTGGAAATTGAAGGTAGGGTCTAGCCAGATGTCAAGGTATCTGTAATGAGACACCATTTCCAAGATGGTGCTTTGCTTACGGCAACTGAGCCAGGATGAGTTCATTTTAGAAAGCTTTTTTGTGATGTACCAAACGACATGCCTTTAGTTTATTTACAGTTGAAGCTTAGGATTTGAACATCTAGTCATTTTGTAAATAAGTGCATTTTTTCTAGTTGTTGCTTAATGGTGACAGCAGACAGGGTGGACCTGTAAATGACCATGCTGTCAGCATATAGTATTATTTGGAGGGGGTGGGTGTCAAAGCACAGGCTGTTCATAAAAAGCGTGAAAAGAGTGGGGGAGGATTATGGATCTTTGAGAAACACCTTGGGTAATAGTGGCTGTGGGTTAGAAAGGAAAGACAATATGTACCTTGAGGAATCCGTTAGAAAGCCTTTAAACCATAAGCCAGCTTGGGGGCTTATGCTGGTTTACTGAAAAGATTTAGAGAGGAGTGTGAGACTGATTATGTAAATGGCCCTGGAAAGGTCTACAAAAACTGCACTAGTTAGGAGTTCTTTGTCCCTGTTAAGTAGTGAGTCATCTGTCAGGAAACACACGGTGATCATGCTGTTTTGAAAAAACATGAAAAATGACAAATATTGTGAGCTTTTTAAGACAATAAATACTTCCTAAGTTTCCATTAATAGTTGCATAAAACAATAATTTTGTTTCTGAAACACCTAAGTATTGTATGAAACAGTATAAATAACTCACATACTACAAAAGTGAGCTTTCACTTAAGCCAAAAAGTGTAGACCAGTCTTTTCCACTGGTTGTGAGCATGATTTGCCCTTCAAAATCTCACATTTCCATTACAAACATGCCACTTTTGGTATTTGAAAAGATGGGAATGTTAACTGCAACTGGTCTGGAATCCATACTGTTGAGGTGTAATTATCCTGCATGAGTGTAGGGGAGAAACACTGTTAGCATATTGGTTTAAGATTTTCACCTCCCATGCTCAAGGTATAAGATTCAATCATGCCTGTATACAGGTTGCATGTTCTTCCGGAGTCACTGCAGAGTTCTACCTAACTTCCAGAAAAAAAACATATTCTAAGTGTTTACACCACAAACTCACCCAAGACGGGAGTTGTGGGTAGCACCACAGACTTTAGATGGGGCTTACTGGGAGAACAGTTGTATAGACCACCGCTTTGTGCTTCAGCTGTGGTGTGCAGTACCCTCTAGATAGGAAAATATGGATCACAGACTGTATGTCATGTCAGGGCTAGTGCAAGAATTGGCTCTAGGTTGCACTGATTAATGTCGCCAAAATAGGCATGGTATTTGCTGGTGATAAGTGAGTTGAGGACATAGCCTCCTCTAATCTACACCAAAGGACCATGCTAATGCTGGAGGGAGTCCATGTGGCCCTAATGGCCAGTAGGTGCCCATCATAAAGCCCAGCAGCCCTGGGATGATAAGCTACTGGCTGGCCAGAGTTCAGGTGCCCACTTTGGGGATAGCTCATTGAGCAAAAGCTGGACATAAAACCAATCAATCTGCCAAAAAATGAACTAAACATTGCCACACTCCATATAGGTTCACTGACAGGATAAGACTTGTAAGGAGATGACCTAATGGTAAGAATGAAACTGGACATCCTCTGTATCCAAGAGACAAGATGGAAAGGCAGTGCTGCAAAGTCACTTGGCTTGGGATCCAGACTCTACCAATCAGGAGACAGGCAGACTAGAAATAGTGTAGGAATTGTGGTGAGAGACAGGTTTCAGAAGACAGTGAGGGACATCCTCAGAATCAGTGATGGATTCATGGCAATCGGACTCCAATGTAAGGATACAGCAGTACTCATAATCTTAGCCTATGACCCACAGTAGGGTTGTGACAGAAAGGAAAAGAGTCATTCAAACAGCAGTTGCAGGACTGACTAAATAAAGCAGGACAACATGAGTTGGTGTCAATAATGGGGGATCCCAACGCACATATCAGGAAAGACAGAACATGATATTAGCACTTCCTGGGTCCACATGGGTGGGGAAACAGGAATAAAGGAGGAGAAGCCATTCTAGCCTTCTGTCTGGCCAAGAGCTTGGTGGTGGCCAATACGTGGCTTAGCAAAAGAGAGAGTCACAAGATCACATACAAGAGAGGCAAACATTAAACTCAGGTAGACTTCTACCTATGGAGAAACCAACAAAAAGCCAGCAGATAAGTAATGTACACTCCAGCGGACCAAACACTTCAAATGATACATAAAAAGTCCAGAGTGAGAGACTTCTACCTAGTAAGGAAAGGGCAATGGAGTAGAATCAGTGATTGCAAAGTCATCTCCAGTGAAAGAGTCAGCACACAAAATAAACTACCAGTGGTCAAAATCAGCTGGAAGCAGTGGTCAAAGAAGGCTCTAAGGTCATCATACACTAGGCTTAAGACCTCAGTGTTTGCTGGAGAGAAATCATGAGTTCAAAGAAATACTCGGGGCTCTAGCAACTCAGGAAGAAAATTAAACAGAGGTGAAGGAGAGTGGCAGTGCCTCAAAACAGCATGTGTAAAACTGTAGAACTGACTTGTGTCTGGACTTGGTATAGAAATAGGGTGCATATGGTGGAATGCAGAAGCCCAGGAAGTATCCAAAGAAAGGAGGAGTGCAGGAAAAAGTGAGAGACAGAAAAGTTGTAACAGGCTAAGAAGGATTACTGGTTCGCTTACAAATAGGCAAAAACAGCAGTTGCAATAGTGAAGAGCAAGAATCAGAGACACACTACCAGCTTTTAGAAAGTGGCTCAGTTGAAGGGACAAAGAAACTCTTATCAGGTTGCAAGCAAAAACAGAAATATAAAGAAAACAAGCATCAGACACCCTTCATAAGGGATACCACCTGCTTACCAGTTCACAGAACAGCAAAGGCAGACAGGAGGAGTACTTTTAGCAGCTTCTGATTGAAGAAAACCCTACAGATGCATCCTACACTGAAAGAAGAAGAGCAGGTGGCACGCTAGAAGTAAGAACAGCAGTAAGAAAAATTAAGTCAGGTAAAACAGCAGGCTCAAATGAGGACATGGCAAATATAACCAAGATATTTGGTGAGTCAGAGGAGAAATGGCTCCTTAGAGTACTCACAGCAGTATGGAGAAAAATGTGTATCCCCTGTGACTGCAGAATACACGTATTAGTGCCAGTGTACAAGAGCAAACAGGACATTCGTGAATGTGGGAAGTATAGAGGTATCAAACTCCTTTCATGCTGCATGAACGTTTTGGAGAGAGTGAGTGATAAACAAGTACACAGAGTTTTAGAAAGCAAGATGGGAGATGAGCAGTTTCAATTCAGATCAGGATGTAGCACAATCGGTGTTTGCAGTGAGACAGATACTTGAGAAGGTATTAGAGATGATGAAAGAGTCCAACTGGGCATTCTTAGACATTGAGGAAAGCATATAATAAGTCCTCAAGAAAGCTGATTTGGACAGTCCTGCAATAGTTCAAAGTCCCAGAAACAATGGTAAAATTAGTACAGGCTAAGTGCAAGGACCCAATGACACAAGTACAAAAAATGTTCAAACTCACAGAGGAGGTTCCCAGTGGGTGTTCAACAGGGTTCAGCTTTGCTCATTGCTATTCGCTCTGCCGATGGATTATTACATTAACAAACTGGTCAGAGGGGACAGATCAAAAAAGTTCCTGTATGCAGATTATGCGGCATTAAAGGCAGACTCTAAACAAGAACTTCAGCAAAGGATACTTGAATGGAATTCAAAACTGAAGGCAAAGGCACACAGGATGAAAGTGAATACAGATAGGCAATTTTTATGGTAACAAATGGGAAAATCAAAAGAAGTTGAGAATTAAGATAGAAGTAAAAAATAGTGGAACATATTAGCAGCTTCAAGTAACTGGGAAGGGTGGCTGAAGAGAAGGGAAGTCTGAATGAAGAGGTTAAAGCAAGAATTAAAGGAGCTACAGCCAACTGGCACAGAGCATCAGGGGAAGTATATGACAGAAGCATGCCAAAGAAGCTAAAAAGTAAGGTATACAAAATAGTAGTGTGACCAGTACTATATAGTACAGAAACCTGGGCAGTGAAAGCAGAACAGATGAGGAAGTTAGAAGTGATGAAGATGAAGTGCCTGACATGGGTGGTAGGATGCGCACTGTGGAACAAATGATGAAATAAGAACCTCAGAGCAGAAGCCCAAGTCACACAAATTGCAGAGAAGGTCAAACAGAAGATATTATAGTGGTTCAGAGACTTGTGCAAGAAAGCAGACAAGCTGGTGAAGAAGATTTGGACAGACAGGAAGAAGGCAAGAAGAAATGAGGGCATTGAGCAAAGAGATGAATGGACTGTGTGACAGAAGACCTGTAATAATCAAACATGACTGACAAAGAAGGTACAAAATTGTCACTGAATTGAATGAGATGGTGGTAGTTGATGCAACACCTCGACCCCATATAGAAAATGGGGAAAGGGGGGGATGATGATGATAATGTAGGTGTGAAGTTAGCTAGGTATGGAGGAGTTTTTTCCAGAATCTTACGAAGGCTTGGAAAATTTTAGATTGGTCTGTGATCCTTGGCAGATGCTGGGTTGGAGGTTTTGAGAACTGGCCTTACTGTGTCTATTTTCTTTTATAAGGGCATTATGTTTTTGGAGATGCTCAGGTTGTACAGGTGTTTTGGTGGAAGGAGTATATGTCCTTTACAGAGTGACATGAACCATGGGTGTAGTCTATCTGAACTGGAGGAGCCTCAAAGGAGATTTTGTCCAAAAGCATGGCAATGTCTTTAGTAGCTTTTTTTTTTAAGTAGATGTGTGGGGAGCTGGTTGTGAATGTAGACTGGTTTGTCATACTGAGTGTTGGGGTGTATTTGTTGGCAGGGACTGATATGAATTTTGTAAGAGGGTAAGAAACCTGGGCAGTGAAAGCAGAACAGTCCAGCTGGTGAATCAGGGAATTTTGAGGCAATGTTACAACTGTCTCATGTACACGGACAACCCTCTCCTCCTCCAAACAGGTTCAAATATATGCGAGAGATGCAACTATTTAGCCAAACTGGAGGCTGAGCTCTCTCATCTCAAAACTGGTGTAACCAGTTAGGAGGAGAAGGTAACCTCACACAACACAATTCCAGTATCACATAGTCCCACCACATCAGCGAACCAAACACATAAATACACAAAAACATACTCGGAGGCTCTAAATAAAAATCTACCTAAGCAACAGAGACCTCCAAAGCAGACATCCAAGCAAACGCTACCTCAAACAAAAGACACACAACACATAACCCACAAAGTCAGTGTGCCAAGCAGCCACAGCCCTTAAGGCTGAATAACACACCTGATACTCTTGTTATGGGAGACTCTATTGTCAGACATACTGACGTCCTGCTCACCAGGCTGAATAAAGAGAAGGTCACAGTGAGCTGCCTGTCGGGTGCTAGGATCCGACACATAACGCAAGCACTCAGGTCACTCCAAAGCAAATACAAATATGACTCCGTCATTGTACATGCTGGTGTGAATGACCTGAGACGTACCTCCCTGGACTACATGAAAAGAGACATAGAGGAGCTCTCTGATCATGTAGCCCAGGCTGGTATGACCCTGACCTTGAGCAGCATCTTACCCTCACCTAAAATGATGCCACAGTACAAAGACAAAATGATCGATTTTAACAATTGGCTAAAATTTTGGTGTCATTCAAAGGGGATCCAGTGTCTGTCAGCCTGGGATGACATGCTCGACAAGCCACGTTGCTTCGCTAAGGATGGCTTGCATCTGTCACCACTGGGCTTTCGGATATTGGCAAAGGCTCTTGCCACCCCCATAGTGCCTTTTTTAGGCAAGGCTCAAAAGTCAAACCCACCCCCATAGACAGCACAAGGAACAAGAAACTAAGGGTAATGCTGCTAAACGCCAGAAGTCTTAACCTCAAGATGCACGCACTCGAAGCTCTCCTCAGTATGGAGAACATCGATATCTGTGCAGTGACAGAAACCTGGTTCAAGGCTCCAGAGAGCACCCCAGCACTACCAGGCTATACCTCATATCATGCTTTTCGGCCCCAAAACCCGGACCGAACCACAAAAGGATGGGGAGTTTCCATATTTATCAAGGATATCCACACCTCCAGGTTAGTGGCATTGCACGGCATCGGAGACCATCCATGTGCAACTAACAGTGGGCAAGACTGCTTTTCAGTTTATAGCATCCTACAGACCACCCTCTCAAAGTCAGGAATCCCATTCGGCTTTCCTGAAAACATTGGAGAACATGAAGATCTCTCCGAACACCATTATATTGGGTGACTTCAACTACCCAAACATTGACTGGAAGCGCTACTCAAGCCCCAGCACCTTAGCCCAAAGATTCCTGGAAATTATAAACTCAAATGCTATGGAACAACTAGTCACCACTCCCACAAGAGGGGACAACATACTAGACCTGATCATTACCAACATGGGGACTCTATGCTCCACACCAGAAGTATATCCCTCATTGGTAAGATCAGACCATAAATTAATTTCACTGGATGTCCACATCCCGACCCCACCCCCAGCCCAGAAAACCACAGTGAAAAACTTCTCAAAAGTGAACTTCTCACTTCTCAAAACCGAAGTGGAATCCTTCAAGGCCCCAGGGCCAGTGGAAACTACAGCCCAAACTGCAGAATCCTATATAAATGCATTCTACAGACATCTCCAGGAATGCATGGATCATGCTATCCCAAACAAAACTAAGACCCAATCATCCAAAGGCAGGCGTCCAGTCTGGTGGACCCCTGCCATAAATAAACTGTACAACAGAAGGAGGAAGCTACTACATGATAGAGCAAAATCCCTAATAGGGAAGGCATCTCTGATCAGTACTAGCAAAAAATTACGATCCCTCATAAAATCCTCCAAGGCCAGCTTCGAGAGAAAAATTGCACAGGACACCAAAGACAATCATAAGGCTTTTTTCAGTTATGTTAGAAACCTGGGATGCAACTCCCAGATTTGTTCTGAGTTGATTCTAAACGACAAAAAATACACTGAACCCACAGACATCGCCAATATCCTGGCAGACAGGTTCAGTGCAAACTTCTCCACCCCTCCCCCCCAAAAGAGCAAGTATCTATCCCGGCAGAGGGATGCCTTCCAAACATTTCAGATGCTCAGGTGAAGGCTGCCCTCTCCAAAGCAAAAAACACTGCTTCCATGGGACTAGATGGCGTCCCAGGTTGCATCCTACATGAACTACAAGAGGAACTAATCCCTCAAATAAAACAGCTATACAATCTCAGCCTCACTACAGGATATGTGCCCACAGAATGGCGTACAGCAACAGTGGTCCCACTCCACAAAGGTGGAGCCTCTACGGACCCTGGAAACTATCGCCCCATAAGCCTGACTAGCTTAGTCTGCAAGGCTATGGAGAGGATAATCATGGAGCTCATAAACAAAGACATTGGGGACTTACAGACACTAGATCCTACCCAGTTCGGCTTTGTCAAGGGCAGATCCTGCCATTTGAACCTGGTTGACTTCTTTGAAACAGTCACCAAAGCCATAGATGAAGGGAAGGTAGTCCACACAGCCTATCTGGACCTTGCAAAGGCATATGACACAATACCCCACTCGGGCATCATAGATAAGCTATCCAGCTTAAATATAAACCCCTATGTCACAAGATGGGTCGCAAACTGGCTCAAAGACAGAACCCACAGAGTGAGAGTTGCTGGAGCCATGTCAGACTCGAAACCGGTCACAAGTGGCGTCCCCCAGGGTTCTGTCCTGGGACCACTCTTGTTTGGTATATACTTTTCCGAGGTACAGGCAAACGTGGGAGGACTATGGCTCACCAAGTTCGCAGACGACTGCAAACTGGGCACCATAATCAACTCTCCAGCTGACACAAACATCCTTCAAAAAGGTCTCACAGAGACAGATAACTGGTGCCAACGCCATGGTTTAAAGCTAAATGCCAAAAAATGTATAGTCATACCCTTTGGTAAAAACAATGTGCCCACAAATTACCACATAGGCGGAAACCAATTAAGTACAGAGAAAGTTATTAGGGACCTGGGGACCCAAGTTGATAGCAATCTCTCCTTTGAAAACCACATTGCCAAAGTGGTTAGAAAGACCTTCTACATAGCCCACCTCATCATGAAGGGTTTCACATCTAAATCAAGAGAGGTAATCATGCCCCTTTATTCATCCCTCATCAGGCCCATCATAGAATACAATGCCCCTTTTGGGATGTACCTTACCCGACACCTGCAGCAATTAGAAAGACCCCAAAAGTATCTCATCAAGAGGATCAAGGGTCTCAAACAGATGCCATATGCTGCTCGGTTAAAAAAACTCCAGCTCTACTCAGTTGCATACCGCCTACTTCGAGGCGATCTATGCTCGACATACAAAGCTATGTCAAATCCAGAATTAATGGACATGCACCACCTCAGTAAATCTAAATCCCTTAGAGCCACACGCTCGAGGGACTTGAACCTCAGCACAGAAATAAATAGAACTTGCTGGAGGGACAGGTTCATAACCCAGAGGCACCCTTCGCTCTGGAATAGAATTCCAGTTCATGTGAGGCAGAGCACCTCACTGAATCTCTTCAAGAAGAATCTCGATAAGTGGATGGGGGATCGTAGGTTTGTCCCAGAGATTACTCCCGTGTCACCATTAGACAGAGGCACAGTAAACTAAACCTTAAAAAGTGCACAGTATACTCAAATCAAGGGGTGGCGTAAGCCATACAGAATCGGGCTAGGCTTATAATTGCCCCAGGGCAGATAGCCTAGTATGAACCTATAAACCTATGAACCTAAATGGCCTGAAGATTTTTTAATGAGGTTTTTATATGGGGTCAGTAAAGGAGAGTGGCCAGTAATGTAATTTAATAGTTTTCAGTATTTCTTATGGTTATAACTTGGAGTGGTCAGTAACATAACTCTCAACCAATCAGGGACAAATCACAACAGAATCAGGGACAAATCCAGAAATAATCAGGGACACTTTGAAAATATTACCACTATTTAACTTGAAACATTGACAGAATAAGAGAATGTGAATTAATATGCATTTTCTGAACCAAAACAAGTCTATAACTGTAATTATGATTATTATTTTCTGAGTTCAATTCACCACCTTTTCTCCAACAGTCATGAGTTTTAAAAGGGATTAAGAGGGACAGACCTAAAACTTTAGTCAAAATCAGGGACAGTTGAGGGGTATGGTCAGTAAAGTGGAAAGGGAGTTAGTTTTGTGGCATCTGCTGGATTTTTGACTAAGTTCTACAGAAAAATGAAATGGTCTCAATTGGCCAATGTGGAGTTTCTTTTCCATTCTTCCCAGGCCCTATGTTTGTAGAGTGCTTTCAATTCTTGGTTAACCATTTATTGTTTATGGGGTTTTAATAACTGAAAGACTCTGGGGAAGAATTTGTCTTGTTAAGAAAGCAGGAATTAAGTTTAAGTAAAGCGGCAACATCTGAGGGGATGTCATTTGTAAGTATGTTGTGCCACTGTATTTGACAGAGGTGTTATTTAAGGTTGTTTATTTGCTACAGTTGGTGTATGGATGTAGAATGTAATGGGCAGTGGTCAATGACTGACGGTGGAAGGATGGACATATTAGTGATTACAGTAGGATTACTGGAAAGTATTAGATTGAGCAAGGAGTGGTTTCCTGTCTTGAGGTCTGCTCTTGTGTAATCTTTGACTAGATGAGTAAGGCCAAGGTGGGTGAGAAAGTATAATTGATTGGATTTAGGATGCAGGAGGTTGATGTTGAAGTTATCTAAACTGACAAGGTTTTGTAGAGTGTGACTTCATTAAAGGTGTTGTTGAAAAGTGTTTTAAAGTTATGGGGAGTGGAAGAGGGTGGAAGGTGAGCTAGGACTAGGGCAAGGGGTGTGTGGTTGAAGTGTTATGATGTTATCAATGTCTAGTTAGGGCCGTAGTCACTTTTTGGATGGGATCTGCCTTTTTTTTTTTTTTGGTAATATTGTTTTTGATTAGAAACAGTTCTCCCCCACTGGTTTTAGTATTAGGTCTAGTGTTAAAGACAATAGTGAACTTAGGGAAGCAGAATGTTGGGCTGGGGAGTCCTGCTTTACCCACAATTATGTTACTGCAATGATGTCTATGCTCCTTGAAACTAGAGAGTGAAGTTTTTCTAGTTTGTTTAGTATGCTCCCTGCATTTAGTAGTGTTAAGTTCTGGAGGTGTGGGGAGGGGGGTCTAACTAGGCCTGGGTTTAGTTTAATATAACTATGCAACAGCAGTATACGAGTGTGAGACAAGTTTCTGTGATAGTGAATTGCAGTGCTTTATCTAGTAATTGTATTAGCTGGTAGGATGACGGCTTGTGGGAATGGGTGAAATTGAAGGTTTTAAGTGGACAAATGAGAATTTGATAGGCTATGTCTTTTTGTACTTATGGTGGTTAATGTGGTATATTATAAAGATGGATATTTTGGTACATTGTGCTAAGAAGTTAAAACAGCTCAGGCATGTAGTGAGGTGAGGATAAGTCTGTTCTGGTATCAATTTCAGTGGAATTTATAAAGTAGGGAAGGAAAACGTTGAGATTGAGAAGTGTTTGTGTGTTTGAACAGAGGATCTTTGGTTATGTATGAGGTTGTTCAAGTGATGGAGTTAGTTTGAGTTTTTATGGAGGCATGAAATCTTGTGCTTGTCTGTTTAATAGGGTGTTCCTGTATGTGGGGACATGGGACAAGACACAGTATTTACTGGGTAAAATGAGGAGGTAGCTAGGGAACTAGGAGTGGAAAATGAGTGAAGCAGGTCAGAGCTCCCTACCCCAAGGAAACCAATCAGTGCTCACATGTACACACCAAGCCATTAGCATTCACACAACATTAGATGCAGGAAAACAAATTGTGTGTGAAAATTAAAAACTGAATTCAGGGATGTCCAAGTTATGTTTTTTAACACAGACTTCTACAAGAGTGTAACCTTCATGGCTGATACCTTTAGGAAGACAATGTCCCTGATTCATATGTGTGAAATTCCCCTGTCCTTTCCCTATTTTTTGCTAACAGATAACAAGGAGGAGAATCCTTCTGGTATGTGGGGAGGAGGGGATACCAATGTACTCCATACTACAAAACTGTACAGAAATGCAGTAGCATGTTTTGAAGATTTGATAAAAACAAATGACTTCAGCTTTATGCACCTTTCTTGCTATTTTCTGAGGAAGGAGTAGCTCAGTAGGAGATGCAGAGGTCAAATGGCAGCACTGAACATCAGTAAGAAAATAGAGAGATTAGATAGTTTAGGTGGATAGTCAGACAGAGTGCATAGTACAATACAACAGTTCAGTGAGGGTTCCACTACACAGGGTGTCTCTGTTGGCAGAACTAAGAGAGGGCGAGAAAAGAAGGACACTGGTCTGAGCCAGGAAAATGTGGATTGCATCAATCATAATTAGCACAAATTAATAAAGCTGAGCATAACAAGGGTGCTTTGGGGTACTGACACTAAAAAGGGCTCTCATGGCAGATACCACAGAGGGGAGGGTGCAGAGTCTGAAATGGGATAAGAGGGAGTACAAGCAATAGCAGACAAAATCAGTTAGAATAGCAATAAACTAGAGCAGTCAAATGTAAAGAGGAATGAATCTGAAGAGATATCAGCTATTAAATGCAACTCTATGAGTAACACATATAATAAATACACACTTATTACCCATTATTTAGTACATTTCCTTTGGTGTGTGCTAGCGATACAGCATTACATACATGAGCAAAGTATTTTAGGCATACTAAAATATTTCTTTCTACAAACCTAAAATTATTATTTCAGCAATGAAATGATGTACTTGCATGTGTTTTGCTATTATATCTTCCAAGGATATGTCATAGTTTCTGGACAGCAGAGTACATTGGTGTTGTTAAGCACCAAAGGAGAGAGTCATGGAGTGAAGGGGAGGAAAAAGCATGGAGAAGAGGAATATAGAAATTGGTGGACAGGGGTAGCTGAGGTGTTGTGTGTGAAGAATCAGGAGTCTGAATCAAAAGCAAGTTGTCTGTGTATAATATGTAGCACTTCTCCCCTCATGTCATTTGCTAAGATCTAAGGGCCTGTAAACTGCTCAAGGTGAGCCCTCCTCCCCAAGAGGGAGCCAAACAGTGCATGACTGCACACACCGAGCAGGAAGTATTCACAGAAGACCACACAATGATAGCAACAGGTAAATGAATTATGTGTGAGTCTTAAAACTGAATTCAGAGCTGTCTACCAGCTATGTTTTTTTAACACTGACGCCTTAAGAAAGTCAATGCCCCCATTCACATATAGGGCATTTTCCCTGGGTTTTCCCCATTCTTATTAACAGATAAGAAGAAAGAGGAGAATCCTTCTGATGGGGGAAGGTGAATGTCAATGCACTCTATGCAACAACAATACAGAAATGCAGTAACGTGTTTAGGAGATTTTATAAAAAAATAAAATAAAACACATGCCTTGCAGCCCTGTCAGCTGTATGCATGTTTCTTGTCACTTTTTTTTTTTTTTGTGGAAAAGATAGCTGAGTAGAATTGCATAAACAGCCATACAGGACTGGAAGGAAACATACTTCCAGTGTAAGTACTTACTTATTCATTTTTTACTTCCTCACAGTTTAATACATGTTTGCAGATATTGCATCCTGCAAATATAAACATGTTTGCATTTATAAAATATATCACAATGTAGTAAATATAGGTTTCCTCCCACATCTGAAAGACATGTTGTAGGTGGCTTAGATACTCTAAATTGGCCCTAGGCATGAGTGCGTGTGTGTGTGTGCCTTCCTTGGAAGGTTGGGTGTCAGGCTGGCATATCAACACCGTAAAACTCCACTGCCAATCATGAGCAGACAGGTGATCCGCTGTGGCGACCCCTAACCGGGAAAAGCCGAAAGAAGAAGTAAATATATAATTATCACCAATGGGATGGGTAAGACCAATGTAACACCAAATGAGATTATTTCAAGCACCAAAAGGGAAACTGGTTAGGCATAAAATGGCCCACAAGGGCAGCTAGCCTAGTACTTACCTATAAACCTACGAAAATAATTAGCATGAAAACAGGACTTACTGGGCTAAACTTCTGTCTCTGTCATTTCTTTTTTCTGTTATTAGGTTCTCTGGTCTGATATCAGCTGCTCCAACAGTATATTTCAAGCAAAGACTTTCAGACAGAATTGGGTCAGGCATTGCCTTAAAAGCCTGCTATATGTTATCTCTAAGTGCCCTATAAGAGACAATACAGTAACAATTCCTAAAACCTTTCCTCTAAGTTCAAAGCTTCCAACCCAATGCTCAAAAGTCTCAACTGTTCCTATTTTGGAGGAAAATCCTCATTTTTAGGCCATATATACCCCTGAAGATAATGTACCTATTTTCTGGAGTTGATTTACCTCTTCACACAATTTTCTGAATGGCCCCTCATCCCATGTGATTTTTGAAGCTGTCTTCTACACAGAAAACCACACTAGACTGCCAACATACTAGTGACATGCATAATTTAAAGAAAGAGGACACACAACTTATAACTCCCTTTGTCAGAAAGAAAAATAAATGACCTTGGGTGGTAGAATTTTGCAATATGGCTCATTAAAGTCTACTGAGTTTACAATGTCTCTGATAATGTGTTTATATTTTTCCTTCATTTTTAACACTCTGGGTTTTAAACAATTGCTTCTGAGTAGTATCCCACATTCCTACTGGAAGCCGGAAGACTTGTGTGTTATTTGGTATTCAACTAGTAAAAAGCAGCAAAAAAAAAAAACACAAAACAAGCAGTGTACTATTTTATTTCAATACTGCTAAGCACTTTTGTCTCACACAGACTTCATCAGTGTAAAATATCTTACTCTGTTGAAGTCTATGTGAGACAAAAACACTTAGTAGTGAAATAAAGTAGTACACAGTTCCTTTCGTGTTTTTTTTTCACTGCTTTTTACTAGTTGTATGTATACGGGTTTTGGTTGTTTTGTTTGTATTTTTTACTTATTTGGTATTCAAAAGTTATGCTAATTAGATGTACTGATTTTTTGTTGGATGCCCCTATTTTTCAAGGATTTATATGTTTTAATAAAAATACACTTGTTAAAAAACATAATCAGATGGCTTATAGAATGTTTTCTGATGGTCGAAATGTACCCAAAAGTTTAACTATTGGCTCTACTGCTGTCCCTATGTCTTTCATGGTGGTGTACTTTTTTATGCTACATTTTATAAAAGTGAGGTCATTACGATCATGGAGAACTTGTAGTTGCCTTACCTTACTCAGTTTGCAGTGATTAACATAAATGGCTACCAATAGCTCATTTCCACTTTTATATCTGAGAAGAATAGTCCAAAAGGAAGTGGCCCCAGGACACAGCTATAAGGGACATCACTGCAATGTCCACTGGGACAGACAGCTAACCCCCACCATGCCTGTGTCCTATTTAATCAGTGTTTTACCCACTGAATTGCATACTGAATTACATACAGGCTGACATTTAATATTTTAATTTGTCAGTTATTCTCTTATGTAGGATAGACAGCTAAAAAGGTTAAGATAACTCTATTCCCCTATCTCCTACAGTATAGAAAAAGGACAAAGTAATAATATATTTTCTTTCAAAGTCTGGGAAAATTCTGTCAGCGCTGGCTTAAAATGGCATTAGGAATATCTTATTGTTAAAAATATAAGATCAAGCATTAAGCTGTTTAACAGCTGCTTACACTCCTATTGATGCACTTCTTGCAGTAGTGATAAGCTATGATAGACACATTATCAACTGCAACTTCATGAAATTCACATCGATAAAACCAGAAAGACATCAAAGAGCATTTTTTATTTATCATCTTCAGTGAAAACATATATAACACATTTGGAAACCATGTTAAATTCTAAACCATATCTCACATGAGGACACAACATTCCTATACTCTCTAATCCTTAAATCAAACAGCAATCTAAACAACAACTTTAACCCTAACCCTACAACCAAATGGCCACATAACCATATGCATCCAAATGGTCTAGAAGTTTCAACCACTGATGTGTCCACTGGACAATGCCTTATTTCTACAATAATCCTGTTATACAGACATCTAATGGTATGAGGAACATGCTCATACAACTGCAGTTTATGCAACTTTAGGTTTTGTATAACTTCCTCTGTGTTTCCAAATCCATCCTGTAAAAAGCTAATAACTCCTGCATTCAGCCTACTGATCATCTAAACATTTTGTGCACCATGCAACATATGTCTAAACCTTGTATCAAAGATAAAATATGCAGAAGACCTCTTCTATTTATTATATTCAGATTAGCTATGATGAACACATTTACAATCAATTCAAAAGGAATCTTTCTCATTGAGTTTGAGAAGAACTCTGCCCAGAAAACAAAAATGAGAGGGGAGGTAGCAAACTGGAGGCAATGTAAACGCAACTACAAATTTGTAAAGACATTAAGCGAGGTTAAAGTTAGATGAGTTAAAGTTAAGGTAGCACTGCTTAGAGTACAGTGGTATGCATCAGAGTGGCAACTGCAACACAAGTAGAAAACGTGATGTTACCTCTACTAAGGCCATTACTGAAAAACATTTTGCATTCATCTCTAGAAAGACATATTCTTTATAGGAACATAAAAATGAGATGCACTGAGCAGAACAATGAAAATGGTGTAGTGTGTACAGTAAAACTGATATGAATTGAGAAAAGAGGAAGTTCCTAGCTACTTCCTTGAAGATACAAGGATGTGTATTTGATGGAACACAGCCACAAATGTAGAAACATTCAGGAAAAATTATGTTTGAAAATAAGCTGCCATTTGCTGAACTACGTAAATATTGAAAACATGTTTCCCCCCACAGAGTACTAGATGAATGGAACAAATCTGCGGACATTATGAAACTACAACTCAAAAAAAAAAAAGCTCAGGGATGAATAGCAGAAACAAACCTATCCAACAGGCAAGAAAAATGTAGTTTAGGCAGGTCATGCAGTCCTTACTGGGATGCACTTTGCAAGCTTTTATAAGACACTCTGATAAGAAGATCTCTATCACAACTTCGCTTGTCTATGTATTATTTTAAGTCTGAATAAATTAATTCTTTTAGTGCTGAAGAAGGGAAATGCAGAGTGTCACGTTGGACAAGGAATATAGCAACACTTACACAGAAAATTAAAGTTATTTAAATAATATTACTTTAACATAACTAGGGTAATGAATTTATCAATTTACTGTGCAGTAAATGCATGCATTTGTCTTCAATATCCACATCAAAAAGTGCCTGAAAACTTCATCAGTTCAGCAAAATCTCCAGCTGACTTTTTTGGAGATCTTTCCCCCCCAAAAATTTATAAAATCATTTGTGATTCATAAATTAATGATGTTCTGGAGAAAAGTAGCTCAGATACTCAGATGGGGTAGGGAGTGTGGCCTAATGGTTAAGGTGTTTGCCTTACAAACACAAGGTGCAGGGTTTGAGTCTCACAAGTGATAATTGGCTAGGCTTAAAATGGCTCGCAAGGGCAGTTAGCTTAGTACTAACCTATGAACCTATGAAGATACCATGTTTCGCTGGAAAGTAAATATTAAGAAGGATCTGCTATGCAAACGTTATAATGATAATAATGTCATATTAGAAATTACAAAACCAGACATATGTTTCCAAATTCTAAGTCCAGCCTGGTTTTAGCTGTTTAGATGTTCACATGCACAGGGTAGATGCATATCAACCAAAACAGATACATGATTGGAAAACACAATACAGCTGGTTACCTGACAGTTCTCTCTGCCTGTTTCACAGTGACAATTTAAATGACTGTTTGCAAGTGCCAATATTTTTTCTCTGTGTATAAGTGCTTTTATATACTTTTTCAAACCCATAGGCAAATTATCCACTGCCCACAAACAACCAGCTATGCCAGTTAGTGAATAAGCTTTCCACCAACCTCTTCTTCACCTCTATGATACCTGTCCTGTAAACACCTTGCTCACCACTCCTGGTTATGAAAATTGATGATACCCTTTCCTGACACTGTCATAGGGCCAGAGGCATAAATGGTGGAATAGCAGAAAGAATAACTCTCCTCCATGCACATCGACTTCCTTTGTCCTACTGTCGCTTTTAATTCCATCATTCAGCGAGATCAGCACGTAATTATAGGCTACTGGGCTGTCTGTTTCCACAAATGCATATTGTTACATTGTCTAGGAACAGAATTTACAGTTCTGCCATATTTCCTCTGGTTATCCAGGTAGAAGGAATGCAGCTTTCTTGTTCTTTGTTAAACTTGCTATTTTCCTTTTCAGCCAAGCAGACCCTCTAACAATCCACGCTTATTCTCCAACTCAAACCACTGGCCTTGCATGCAGGACTAATGTCAGCAAACCAACTTGCCTGACTTTGTTTACAGAATACATTTAAGAAAACACAGTCAAAGTCTCTGCAACCAGCAGTGAAGTATATTTTTGTGCATGTTTGTCTTTTCTGCAGACTTTTACTTGTATATTGTTGCTTTGCAAAATGTAAATACTGAGCTTGAAGTATGAAACACAAAGTGACTTACCCGAGGTTGAACTTAGTTCTGTGTGCAATTTGTGGAGTGGGGAGAGAATACCAAAATAATTAACATATATATATATATATGAAATACTGAACTTATAACAACAATTTTAAAATAAAAACACAAAAGCAAAAAAAGGGAACATAAAAATGTGCAAACAGTGTAGAAATGCTGAAAAAATTAGCAGCAGGGTTTTTTTAAAACGCAGAACTAGTTCTCTGATAAAAGTCTTAAGAGAAGGGAACCTGTAGGGCAGAACACAATAGAGAGTGCGATGTCAGACATATGTTTCACGTGAGGCAGATAAGAATTCTCCAAGTTAAAACATAAACTTTAAGGCAGCTAGTTCCCCTGTTGTTGTCAGATGCAGCAAAAAAAGTTGAAGTGAATGAAGATAGAATATTAACAAATGTTCAGCAAATTATTCTCCTATACAAAATACTGCGTCCCTATAAAACATCTCATTTTTGTTGTTTTCAAAGTTCAGGATTCTTAATTAACATAATTCCTGGACTACAGTACAGAATGCAGCTCTCAAAGGCAATTAAAAATTACACAAGTACAGCCATAGTAGAAAAAGAATGTTCTCTCTGCCTCTTGATCAGATAGTTCCCATTCCCAAGTGGGAAAATATCAACTGACATATAATAAAAATTATAACTCAGTTAGCAAGCTGTCTACAATACCAAAATGGCTATGTAACAATTTAAAATGAAATTTTATGAGAATTGTTTACAAGCCAATCTGTAGCGCACAATTAACATTGGACATAATTCAACATTTTCAAAAAGGAAAGAGGAAAAAAATACATAAAGCAACAATTCCTATGGAAACTTAACAACAAAACTTCAAGAAATCAAAGCCTATGCATCACCCTTTCATTTATTTTGTTACCACAGCAAGTTTTTTTAGCAGGACCTTCCAGATGTAGGATAAAACTGGCAAACATAAAACATCCGTATCTGTCAGTGAGGAACCAGTAACACCACATAAGGAATAAGCAAACATTACACAATGAAATCATATTGTCCAGTCACCTAATTAATCAATATCTTCAATAAACCATGACAGAACATTAAAGAAAAAGCCCTTCTAAAATATATTAGTGCTCATTTGTGCTTTATACAGTACATAAAATTAAAGTCTAAGACACCTCCAGGGAAGAAAGAGAGGTGATCTGACATGATACCACGCCCAGGCATAATACTCATCTTCTCTGCTCAAGAATTCTGGGTAAAGCTAAACATAATGCAGGGACACAAGGCAAAAAGCAGGGACAGTTTTTAAATATTACTATAATCCATTTAAAAAGTTAATAAAAAACAGTTTTTGCCTTAACATGCATTTTATGAATAAGAAGCAGCGGTTGGCATTATTGAATAATGGTAATCCTCAAACAGAAAATTTAAAATTTTATGAGGGACAGAGTGAAAATATGAGACAAAATCAAGAAAATTCTGCATAATTCTTGACAACTGAGACCTGGAGTAGCATGTTCTAGTCTGCAGAGAAAATCTACTAAGAGACATGTTCAAGAAGGAATCCATCACAGCCATTAGTCACTAACCTGTCTGTGCTTCCGTAGGACAGCTTTCAAAAGTTTGGACTATGGTATCTGGATAATTACAAGGATGTTTGGGCCTAGCTGAATGTTTTGTGTTTACATGGCATTAAGAGGTGACTTGTTTCTACACTGGTCAGCACCATGACATCAGGGTGCATCTGTCACGGACTAAGAATCACAGATTTATAACTAAGTAGGAAAGGATCCAAGACAACTCTTTGAGGTTTGAGGGAATCAAAATCAGTGCCCTACAAATTGTAACCCTATCACCACGCACACTGAAACACCACAAGATGACTAGATACTTCAAAATCCCCCTGAATAACAGTACCCTGGTTACCTACACATTGCTGAAAACCAAAAAAAAAAAAAAAGTAAACAGTAACTACTACTTATATATACTAATCCCAAACTACCCAAGCATGAAGAAAATTAAATACTTGGTCTATGTGATAATGATGGTTTTCTCTGTTCTGTGCTTGCATGATCTCTAAGTCAGTAGGTTACAGGTACTGCCTGTAATAAGCAACACAGTAAGTGATAATTTACTGATAGATCTCATGAAAAACTGTCCTGTTTCCAGTGGTGAATGCAAGTGTTCTTCAAAAGGGTGCTATATACTTGAAAAATAGTCTAGACTCAACAAAAATTAAACTAGGAACCATTCAGGTCATCATAAGATGAACACATCTGGACTCAACACAATTCAGCTCCTGTCCCTCATAATAGTCCAACCTCAGAGGGAGTTGTAATAACAGGGCATAGGCCAAAAGGGGTTCACCACAATGACTCTGGGGTACCTTTTTGAATCTTCAGAATTATCCTGGATATCAGTGTAAAGGATGGAAATACATAAATGAATGTTTCCTTCCAAGAGAATGAAAATACATCTGTTTTCCAGGCTTGCTTGTAAGGGAGACCTGGAGTAAAATTTGTTTAGTTGTCTGTTTTGGAAGGATACAGACAGAGCTATTTAAGGTATTCCCCAAAAATGCATCAATTCCTGGAAGGCCTTTCATTCAATTTCCATTTATGAGGGTCTGTTCGGGTCCTCCTCAGCTTATTTCCCACTATGTTTTGTTCTGACAGAATGCAAGATGCTTGGGGAGTTAAGGAATGTTAAAGCGGTAACTCCCAAGCCATCACAGCCACCCAGTTTAGGGAGTAGGACCTTGTACCTCCCTACTTATTTATGTACCACATGATTGTAGTATTGTCTGTAATCACTTGAAGTGGTCCCTTGGGACTATAGGAGATGGAGAGTCTTAAAGGAGATATTGCCTGTGATCCATGCCTTGATGTTGATATGCTTTGTATGGTGTGAACAACTCCACAGGCCTTGCATCTTTACCCCATGGAAACTGTTCCCCAAGCAAAATCTGACAAATATGTGGTGAGATTTTGCTTTGGGATCTGAAGAAAGAAGGGTTTTATTGTCTCCACCAAAGCAGTTCCCATTTAATAAAGACCAAAACTGGAACGTGATAATTCAGAGAAGGCAAATGCTGGGTCCATGTTTTACAGAAACCATTGCATCTTTCTCATGCGTAACCTGCCTAGACGAATCATGAGAATCACAGAAGCCATGAGGCCTAGGATCCTGAGAAATTCTCTTGCAGAAATGTGAGACTGATTGGAGAAATTCAGAAAAGATTCCAGATAAAATCCACTTTCTCCTGTGTCAAAATGTCTTTTGAAGAAAAGTATATAGAAGACAGCTCAGAAACACAGTACTGTGACAAGGATCAATTAGGACTGTGTTACATTTATCTGGAAATCCAGATTAGTCAAAAGAGACATAACCCATGTTATCTCAGTAAAGATTCTGCAAAAATAAGCAAGTCATCCAAATAATGAAAAATGTGAATGCCATTTAGTCTGCAGTAAGCTATGATTGGAGCTACGCATTACATGAACACCACTGGAACTGTATTTAAACCAAAGGGTAATGCACAGAGCTGATAATGTACTGGAGAAAAGAGAACACTGGAAATGTCCTAAAGCATGTGGCTATGGGAATGTGATAATAAACATCTTTTAAATCTATGTAACTCATAAAAGGAATGAGGGTTAACAAGTTCTGTATGGACAACATACTGGTTTAGAAACAAATGGTTTAGTATTGGTCTCCAAGAGGCCTATTTTTGGTACCAGAAGCATTCTGAAATAGAAGCCTTTGCCCCTTTAACCTGTGGGCATTGGCTCTGTGACTTATTGGGTGTGTAAAGGCTGAAGAACCTGAGGAAAAAATTCTGCTTGGATCAGGGGGTGGGGAGGAATTCCCCTGAAAGGAAGATTTTGTACCCAGTGCCATCTGTAACCCTCCTGCACCACTTTTAGCACCCAAGAATCTGAAACAATCTTTTGCCAAAGGAGATGTTGAGGAGGAACTTGTGGGAGAGATCCACGTACCTTCTTACCTAAAGCAAAATCTTAGATTTCTGACTTTATGTCAACAGCAAAAGTTTGCTTACATACCCAAGCATTTCCTATCAACACTGCTGCAATACAGTGGCCCTAGGCACACTATCTGCTCAACCACACACACTCTTTAAACCATGTCTGGGTAATTGGGATGGTCTATAAACAGTGAAGTTCAAAAAAGAACGTTCTGTAGTGGGAAGAGTGGAAGCCAATTCCCTCAGACTTTCCATTTGAGGAAGCATACATTTCCACTTATATGCCTGGTAATTCAGAATTCTGAAGGCTATAGTGGAAGAAGAAAACATTCTCTAACCTATGTGGTCTAACATCCTGCCTTTCTTGTCACCAGGAGAAGGATTTGTGTGCTGCTGGATCAGATGAGAGAGAAACAAAATATATTAGCCTGAGGTACCTTATACAGTTTATCGGCTTTTTAGAGACTGGTGGCAGGGTATCAAAATGATTACAGGCAACATTCAACATATCTTCTAGAGCTGGCAGTACAGGAGGGAAGGGACAGGAATGAGGTGTATAAGTCTGTAAAGTATCATAGTATCTCTTCAGTTTGGGGGGAACATCTAGTTGTTCCCAGAAAAAAACCTAATTTATCCTGGCTATGGTCTGATTAAAAGAAAATTCCCCCACAGGAGGGTAAGAATTAAAATTTTCCTCACAATCAGAGAGATGGGCTTGGAAATCTGTGGGATAAGCCCTATCTTTGTCTAAGTCAGAATCACCAGATCCTGTTTCTTTACAGGGGCTCCCCATATGTAATGACTTCTGTGTGCTGGTACTCCTTGCCCATAATGCCTGCCTTGTCAAGGTAAGGAGCTCATCTTTTATAACTGTAATAACTTCTTCAGATGAACAGTGTTTAATCTTTTGTTTTATCTTAATAAGAGCTCCAGTAGAACTGGAAGGAAGGACATCTGTCCTTTGTAATGGTCTCTTACCCCAGTTACCCCAAGAAGGATCTCTCAGAGTGTTTCCCAGATTTAGAGAAAATATTTTTTCCATGTCCGCATCAGACATAGGAACAGCCGAGGAGGACGTGGCTGACCCTTGTTTCATGTTGGCCAAAACAGCTACAATAGAGAAAGTCAGAGAGTTAAGGAAGTGGTCTGACGAACAAACAATGGCCACTGCAGGTTCACCCACGGTCAGCTGAGGTATAGACTGAGGCCGTGATAATGACAAGGGCTCTTTAAAAAGTGATTTTTTTCTTTCTAGTTACAAAAGGTGAAGAACCAGCAGGACCGGCATAATATTGATTTGATAGCTGAAGAAGAGGAGCCAAAAGCAGTAAACTTTCCTGAAGAAGTTAGTCAGAAACTAAGTTGTCACTGAGCATTCAAAACCAGCACACTTACATTCATGATACCTTCCAAAGTCCCTTCACAAGACAAAAGTACAAGCAAAACACAAATTCCGTCAGTACCTTCATGCTGTCAAAGACACTTACAGAAAAACAATATGGCCGGCAGGTTGTCACTACGTGAGTATAAGCATTACACTGACACAAACACTCCTGCCCATCCTCAAGCAATCTTTTTTCTGTCGCCAAAAATCAAACTTATATCATTTCTCACTAAAATAGCCTCAAATAATTTAGCAGATGCCCGTAACAAAAAATATTGTGGAAAAATATGGGGTTTATTAGAGGGCAAATACCATTTTTAATATTATTTTTCTTAAAGGGGCAATGATTTCTGTGTGGAAGGGTTCCCCAGTGGAGACTAACCTCTCAGAAATGAAGCTCTTAGCAGACTGCTGCTCCTGTGAAGCGCAAGAGATGTGTCTTCTCGAGACAGAAAGAAAGTGCTTAAAAAATCTTCACTTTGATTGTTGATTTCACTCCTTGGGATTAGCCAATCAACAATTTGAATTAAGCTGTTGGTGGAAGCCAGAGCTTTTTAAAGCTTGCTGGCTGTTTTTTTTTTGTTTTGTTTGTTTTTTTCTGAAGTAAGAAACAGCCCAAGTAGCCTAAATGCTAGTGCAGCAGTGAAAATGGTGGACATCACAAATCTAACGTTAACATTTAATAAATGGAACACATGGGTGCTGGTTTGAGAGATACATGAAATATCTTGTAGTGAGGAATTAAGGAACATGGTCTGCAACTCATAGTTTACCATTCATCATGAAGCTCATTCTCTTAACCTATAGTTCAAAACATTTTAAGTACCTTGTACCAGACCCCTAAGTATTCTACAGGTAAGTACGAATAAATACAGATACATGTTACTACACTGTGAAGTGTAAAAAAAAATTCTATTGGCTAAAGTTGTCTTTAACACTTTGTAAGATAAAGGCATCCTCAAATCTATAAATATTCCCCTGAAACCTAGGAGTTAAAAGTTAAGAAACTGCAGTTGGAAAATGCCTTTCTCATGGAATGTGTCAAGGAGTGTAGGGTCCCAAAAGGACTAACAATTTGGCAAAACCCCACAGGGTTGGTGAGAGATTCTCAGTTACATCACAACCTCCTAAAAATCTTTGACCAACACAGATGTGAGTATATGCAGTTACTTATTAAACACAGCAAGAAATTAATAGATGAACTTACAAGAGAAATAAATACTTTGAACACTTTTATTATTCATGATTTAACATTAGCGCAATACAGATTTGATTCTGCTCAAATTTTTAACAGCATTGATGAACAATTAAGTGTTATTAAAAATAGCAAAATAAAAAACTAGAAAGAGATAAGCATGCACATTTGTACAACACAGCTTATTCCCCCCACACCCCAATTCACAGTCCTGGGGGAATCATTTTGGTTTCACCGCTAGAGCTACCTACGGTCAAAATACTTCATCTAACTCATGCCCACACAGAGTTGGACAGGAGACAGACTTCAGCAGCAACCACACCCCCCGGGACGACGAGCCTTTAAATTCTCCACTGCCTCATCATTCAGAAAGACTCAGGGTGAGGCAGAAACATTTCCAACGGAATCAACAGGTGCAGTGGACACCATCCATGAAAAAAATACATTGGCACAACTCGAATTAAGTATAATTCCTTTCCTTTCTATGCCACCAATTAATGAATGCAAAATAATATTTAATACCAAAGGGGACTTCAAAGTGTTTAATTGCTCTTCTTATGACAATACAGGGGGCTGTGCTGATCTTTTCGAATGAAGTGTGACTTTTGGACTACGTGAACTAGCTAATTTGACAAATTTACTTATGGATTTTAAACACTACATATAAGAAAACTGAACTTTAATATGTTATTTGACAGAACCAATGGGTCCTTGGATCCTCTGAAGATTTCCAGTAGTTTTAACCCTCTGGTCCATCCCACTATTTTCCTTTTTGAAAAGATGTGCGAAATTGACTTTCAAGACAACCTTAGTAAAACAAGAAGGCACAGTTATGTGGACAATATGCTTTCTAGTGAAAAAGATTCACTTAAAGAATTGAATAATCATGCTCTGAGATTAAAGAAACCAGACACAGGAGGTGGACTATTTATCATGGATAAGGCAGATTATAATACCAGGATGCACAGTCTGTTGGTAGGTGATTTTTATATCAAGGTTTCTTTAAACAAATGGAATACTGCAAACAAAAAAGTCAGGGACAACCTTAAGGATTTATTTATTGACTAGCAGATTGATGTATATGAATTTAATTTTCTGAATGCACAGTCCCCCACCATGCACAAAAATTCATAAATGCATCCAACCACCACCCCCCGCCATGCAACCCACTGTTGACAGAGGGTCTAGCACACACTTTTGTGCTAAATTACTACATGAAAAATTAAAGCATCTAATCACACAAGAAAATTACATTTTTAAGGATTCATGGGATTTCCTCAGTAAAATTAACTCTTTGGAATATAATGACAACTTCATCTTTGTAACAATGGATGTAAGGGATCTCTACAATGTTATTCCCCATAATGTCGGTCTACAATGGTTCACGGAATACTTGTATGATAAAGATAGCTCACAAGACAAAGTTAATACCTTCAAAACACTATTAGAGATCATCTTAATGAAAAATTATTTAATTTTTGACCATGAGTATTTTTTGCAATCCACAGGGGTTGCTATGGGTTCTGCATGTGGTGGGCTTGTAGCAAATATTGTCATAATGAAATGGAAAGAAAAATAACTTTTCAAGTCAGAATACATGAACTTCTGTAAAATGTACACGTGCTATTTGGATGACATTTTTCTTATATGGGAAGGAGACTTAAATAAATTTTCAAAATTCTTTGAGTAGCTTAATCAAACAACTGACTTCTTTAAATTCACCTTTGAAACCAACATTGCCACTATTGCTTATTTGGACATCTCTTTGACCAAGGATGTCTAACAAAAAAGATTCTTATCTAAATTCACCACAAACAAACTTTCTTGAATAGCTATTTACACTATTCCAGCTCTCACCATTTTCATGAAAAGTGTACAGTGGTTAAGGGTGAGTTTATAAGAGCTGCATACGTGGTATCACCATTTGAAGATTTTTTGGATGAATGTGAACACATTAGGTCCATGTTCCTGGCCAGAGATTATTTGTCTAGTCTGTTCAATGAGTTGATGTATGAAGTCATCAACAAATGTAAGAGGAACTTTTTTCACCTATTATCCAAGGTGAGTCCAGCATAACACATATCGTTACTCAACACTCCACAGTAGAATGACCTCTAGGCAGAGGGAAGTACGGGCATACGTCTAAGAGCCTCAATTATAGTGGTGCCTTTATTAAGCCATACAGCATGGATAGCAGAGACATAAAGAGAATTTTGGAGAAGAACTGGGCTCTGTTGAAGGAGGACACAACTATATTGAATAAAGCGGGTGACAAACTGAATATAGTGTATAGGTGTGGCCATACCCTAAAAACAATAGTGGAACGTTTTGGTATTGGGAACTGTTTTCCCACAAACACTTATAAAATGGCAAAATGTGGCTTCTATTCCATTTGCAAATTTGTAATGGTATGTGAAGAGTTCAAGGGTAGTAACTACACTTTAAAATTAAAATGCTCATTTAACTGTCTCACTAGTGGCATTGTATATGTGCCTCTGTGCCAAAATCATCCAGTATTTTACATCAGTACAACCAAATGCAAATGAAAAGGTCATGTCTATAAACATATAAATGTCATCAGAATTAACAAAGGAACAGATGCTTTAGTCAAACATGCCACAGATGCTCCAGGTCATTTTATTTCAAATTTGTGATCATTAAGAAAATAACACAAGGTAAGCGTAGGCATCCTTGGCAGCTGTATTTAGAAAAATGTGAGCTATTTTAGCAACTCAATCTCCATGCTAATAGCTGAGCCAGACTTAATGATCACACCTCCATTGGTTGTTTTCTTAAGCTAATGCTTTTAAAAGATAATATAAAATGTTGGTTATTTCTCATTCTTCAATTCTCTTCTTATAGTTCATTATTACTATATTTGGTCTCTATATGAAAATTTTTCGGATACTTCTTTGAATCTTTTTTTGTGTAATAACACAAAATTTGGGAACAAGTTTTTCATGTGTATGTTATTTATGCTTTGTTACATTTCTTATGCCTTTCACGATGTTTATGGTTTGTTATGTTAAACTAAGTTTAGGTGACATCTTTCACCAACCACTAATAAACAAGGAACACTATGTAATTTAAGCTATGGAGTAAAGACTTTTAATAGGGATGTATAGCTTTAAATTTCATGAATGAAAGAGAGATTGGTTCTCATGTGACCCAGGATGTTAAATACGCTCCATTTCAAATGTGTTTGGACATTTACTGTTTTATCTGAAGAAGTTTTGCATTTATTAAAATGAATGCACTAAAACCAAACATTTCAACAGCTTTTGAGTGTTTTTTGAGATTGTTTCCTGTTAGAACTGCAAGTTGGAGCCTCTACAGTAACACACTTTTCTTCTTGGTTTGTAAATTTTGTTTAGAATTCCCCCAAAACCTACCATGCGTACACTACTCACTAAAACTGAATTCTACAGAGAAAACTGAGGCACAGACAAATATGGACCTCATTTATATCTTACTATAATATAAAGAAAAGTTACACACCACAGATATATTTAAAGACCAACCCCACAACCCTCAAATAAATATTTGTTCATTTAATTCAATCCCTAATAGAATAAATTTGTTATAACCAGGACAAAAATCAATGGATATCAACTGCACCAACCACAACGTCAGAAGTCTAGTAAAATTCTACTTTATTTATCAAAATATAAGAACAAGTATAAATCCTCAAAAAAATGTTTTTGTCCCATACACACATCAGGGGACCTCCTCAGAATAGATCTAAATAAATTTAACTTCCTAGTAGAGATCATATAACCATTACTGGCAAACCAAATTCAACTAGTTAGCCCAACTAAAATGTTAAACACACCAGTACATTGCTTCATAAAATCATAAAAATGCAATAAATATTAAGTATTAAATAAATGTATTGTCACAAATACTATCAAAATATTATCAGAAAATATTAAACATGAAAAATATCTATTTCATGAATAACTTATCATCAAAATAAACCACCTTTACAATATATTTATCACAAATAAAATTTGAAGAATGCATGTTTAAAAAGTGCATATTTAAAAGCTTTCAAAAAAGCTCCTAATAAAAACATATCTACAGTTTAGCGACTCATAACTTTAACACAGGCTGAATAATGACATGCTCATTTAGACCCACAAAACTAGTTGCATACAATCTAAACTGCCACAAAATTTCCCAGTATTCTTACATTTCCCACTGTCCATCCCTAGGTTCCTCCTGAATATTTTCAATAATTAAAAATATTTTCTTCCATTTTACAAATAAAATAGTTTGTTTAAAAAGGAATTATTTATATTACCTTTCTGAATATTATAATAGTGCTCATATATCCTTTTTCTCAAAGGTCTTTCAGTTTTTCCTACATAAAACCCATTACAATCTGAGCACAAGCCAGGTAAATTAACCTTTAGTACCACAATTACCTTTATCAGAAAGAACCTTTGATTTAATCCTATTATCTTATGTAATAGGCACTGCCTTATAAGAGCAATGACTGCAGTGACCACAACAGGTTGCACCTATTAACAATCCACTATATACAACTTCAGAACCACTTTTAATACTTTGCTTTTTGAAACAGGCTTTTAAATTGGGTGCATTTTAGTAAATAAAATTCTGTCTGTCCCCCAATAATGTTTGGGCATGTTTATCAACTTTAGAAATATTCCATTTAGCCCTAATTATACCTTTAATGAATCCTGAATCATTACCATATTGCAAAACATTGCCTATTGTAAGCAGTCACTGACATTCAAATAAAAATTATCTGATTTGTCACTAGAGTTGGGGGGACTCATTAATATCAGATGTGGGGTCATTAGATACTATCCCCAACAAGGGTTTGCATCTGCTAACCAGTACCCCCTGTAAAAAAAACATGTTTTCTTCCAAATACAATTCTTTCCTTGATATCATTCTTGTTGATCTGATAAACTGTCCTTTCACCAAATTCCTCTAACAATGCATGGGATGACAACTGGTATAGTGTGAACAGCTGTTGGAAAATATTGGTTTCTGGTATATTGGAGACATAACCCCATCCATCCTAAAGTATATGCACATCTAAATAATTAACCAGGTTTTTATTATATGTATATGTAAATTAAAAAATAAATTAATAGAACCATTTAAAAACTCCATAAACTCATGCATAGAACCTGGATTATCTTTCTAAATAATAGCAATGTCATCAAGGTATTGCAAATATAAACTCAAGCTATTTGATTATCCAGATTTGAACACTATATTCATTTCCCAACACTACAGAACCATGTTGTCATGTATTGGGGTGCAAGCCACTTCCATCGTTACTCCCTGGGTTTGTTTATAAAATTACCCTTCAAAATAAATACCATTAAACCATTTCAAACCAATACCATGGGATTCACAATAAAACAAATCCACTACATCAGTCATCAAAAAGCCAACATGTTCATTCACTGAACCATCATGAATTCTACCTAAGAAATCTCAGGAATCCTTCAACAGATAAGATTGCTTGTTAAAAAATTGCTTAAACTTTCTATCCACAAAATTTATTTTATTTTATTTATTTTACATTTGATGACTGGGAAAGTCCGACTGGATGCAGGTCCATTTTCAGCAGACTCCCGGGGAGAAAAGCTCCACATAAAAAAACAAACACACAAAAGTGACAATACATTTACATACTATTACACATATAGGAACATATTTAACTTTTTACATAGGTGAATAGAACAAATATCTTAAGAATAAACATTGTTTAGAAGAATAACTGATTTAAAAACCTTTTTTTGGTAAGAAATAAGTAGTTAATAGGTAAGAGGAGAAGGTACTACAGAATCATTGCAGTACTGAAAGGAACGTGAGTTAATCTGGGGGGGGGGTCACATGGGCACAACCAAATGGCAGAGTAGTGTTAAGTAGCTTCTTGAATAGTGAAACAGAGCTGGTAGAAGTCAAGTTCTTTGAGAGTGCGTTCCAGATTTTAGCTATTGTACAACCAAGGAGAGCTGGGTATGCTTTAAAACCACTGGCAGCCACCATGGGTCTAAAAGTAGGTCATATAACATCTTTGTGGATTTTAGGAATTCAAGAAATGCCTGGAATCCCAGGAGCATCATTACAGGGGAACTTAAAAATATTAAATGAAATCCCATTATCTAGAAGCCATTCATTCAAATGCATATCAGTTCTCTTGTAGGCCATATTAATTTCATCAACTGAAACTGTACATTTGTTTGTATCTTGTAATAGCATCAACATACTGAAAATGGAATTAATCATATTGAAAATAGCCATGCCCCTTGAGGAGAAGTTGTGGATAGCAATTAATAAAGAACTAAAGGACTTTATCTGGGAGAGGAAGAGGGCAAGAGTCAAGTGGGACAAGCTGATTCATCCAGCAGAACAGGGCAGATTGGGATTACCCAATTTGAATGAGTATTTCAGAGCTACACAGGTAAGGCTCCTAGACATGGCACAAGCAGAAAAGTATAACTCAAAGTACAAAGGGATGATGTTGAAACAGGGGGAAGCTCAAGAAACAAGGAGAGAATGGGAATTTAAATGTAGTTCTTTAAAGAGAATAACAATAATCATACAGAATATTATAGCCATAAAGTAGCAGAAAGTATTATAAGAACTAAGCCAACACAGGGATGGAGAAAGGAGATTCTGCTGATAGGGATGATTGCAATTAGGGATACAGACAATAGGCAAGGGAGGGGCTGGAATTTATTACAGAAAACTGGGAAAGAGACCAATATATTGGGAGCAAATAATTAGACAGAGAAAGGTAATAGAATGGGAAGAGGCCAATAATTTATTTGGACTGCAGGTTAGAGATTGCCTTCCCTATCAAGGATTTATATCAGATTATAGGCAAGGAGAAAGAAATAGGGAGGTCCTAAATGAAAGACCAGCACTCGTACAGATTTAGTAGAATCTAAAACAGAAGCTGCCATTAAAAAAGGAATAATAACTATAACAATCAATCAGAGAAGGTTAGAAAGGATTGGGAAGACAGACTGAATAAGCAATACACAAAGAAACAACAGGAGGTTATATGCATGTCTCCCAAATATGCAACAAAATCTAAAAGATTTAGGATTTTTGCTTGGAAATGTTTACATAGATATTTTTATACCCCAAGTAGACTTCAGAGAATTTTTTCCTCAGATAGACAGCAAATTTTGGGGATGTGACAGGGAAGAAATTGGGAACCTATTTTCCGACAGTGTGGTGGGTTGGCGGACTTTAGGGATTGCCTGCAGGATGCACTGTCGAATATGCTGAGTGGGCAAATTTGTGTGATGAGGGAGATGACTTTTCTGAGCTATGATACAAAATCGGAATTGCCTAGACATGGTAAGGCCTTGCTGTGTCTAATTATGGTGGCTGCCAAAAAGCAATTACTAGAAAATGGAAATCAAAATATAAACCAACTATATTAGAAGTAGTGGATATAGTAGCAGAGATAAAACAACTAGAATTGTGATCTTTAGAAAAGGGTAGGAACAAACTACATAGGAAAAAAAACAGGAATTGTGGGAACAATATATACAGCAGAGGAATGAGGTTTAAAAGAAGGCAGGACTTAAATGAGCTATGTAATGTTTGACTGAAAATGATTGGTTAGATTATAAGTGATGTATAATGTTTGCTACTGGGAAAGTGCAAGTAAGGTTTGTGATGTAACATTCTTGTAACTAGGATTGTGTTTGTGTGGTTTGTTTTCATTTATATAAATGCATGATTGCTTATAAGTGTTTAATAAAGATGTTTCTTGTTTAGAAAAAGGGGCAGGAATTGAATAATTTATGTAATGTTGCTTAGGTTATGTGATATATAACAATATATGTGAAGTATAATGTTTGTTACTATTAATTTAATACAGTTTGATTACTTTTGTATAAATGTAAATTTGCCCATGTTACAAGTAATAATTCAGTAAAGGTGTTGAAAAAAAGAAAATAACCATGCCCCTTCCCTTCTCTGGTTTCATGATCCCAATAGTTTTGCCCTTAGAAGGCTTATTCAAAAAAATTATTTCAGCCTGTTTTAAATTCTTGACAGTAAATCTTGTTTATTTGCTAAAAGCATTCCACATCTTCCTTTCACAAACCCTTTCAAATGTCTGTACTAAATCATAAGACTGAAGGACAAAAGTTATTTTCTTCTTGAATGAATGTGTTCGTTGCCATGAAACTGACAGTTTTCTGGTGAAGAGTCTAAATTCAGTCATAGCATTACTCAGATTAGAACCTCAGGATGGAATAAAGGTGAACCCTTTTTGTAGAAAATGGAAATGTTTAATCAAAATATCCAGTTTACTATAATTAAAAATATTATAACCTCCATAACTTAAATGGAATCCATTTGTTATACAATCAAAGTTTAAATAAATGATAAAGAAAACCATTAACTTCAACTAGCCAATTAAAAACAGTATTGCTATCAAAACAGCAACACTTTCATTGCAACTAACTAAACATTAACTCAATAAAACTATGACTATAGAGGACTTCCAAGATGTTTACACACTGATTGACAGCTTAATTTCATATCTCCCACTGTGAAGAAATAAACTAAGAGATAAGGGCCAGTGACTCTGCCAGTTTTAGTAAATTCAGTAAAGTGGCTATTAAGAACACGACCTGAATGCCAGCAAAGAAGAAACTTAGAGACTGAAAGAAAATCAATTACAAAAGATGAAGAGAAAACAGCAAAAAGCAGTTCAAGCAACATTTGGTAAGTCAAATATGCTAAGAGCTGATTAAAATAACCGAACCACTGAAGAAGTATATCAACTCAAATAACTACAGGCTAAAGAAACTGAAAGAAGTTTTAATCAACTAATCAGATGACCTGATAAAACTGCAAAAATCAGAAGTCAAAATAAAGAAAAGGTTGGTGAAGTATGAAACCTTTCAAGAACAGTTGTTTCCAAAATGATAGAGCAGAGAGCATACTGGGAAAAAAATAGAAGTTATGTCCTTACCATAACGTTCCATGTGGAGTGTTCATCTCGCCTTTGTTCTTACACCTGGGTTCGGAGCCGATCCTCGGCTCCATGTCGGCCGCTTGGCAAAGCTCTGCATCGAGAAGAAGCTTGAGACCAACCTATCTCCCACAATCCCCCTCTGCCTTTACCTCAGATCTAGTTTGCAAACAAACCAGAACTCAACGGGAGTGAACATAACACATACACGCAAAGCATAGCTGAAACACAGCCGCCACAACTGAACAAAGCAGAAGCAGGAGAACCAAACCAGACACCTAAACTGGACGTTCTTCCTGAGGGTGGGAGGGTGGGAATGTAAGAACAAAGGCGAGATGAACACTCCACATGGAACGTTATGGTAAGGACATAACTTCTATATGTGAGAGTGTTCAATCTCGCCGTTTGTTCTTACACCTGGGTAGCATCCCTAGCTCCGTGTTCCTGAGGAACTCACGGGAGAACATTCCAGAGCACAGTGGAACCAAAGGTTGCCCTGTCCCTGGAAACCCTATCTACTTTGTAATGAGTAATGAATGTATGTGGCTTAGACCAAGTGGCAGTCGCACAAATAGTGTCCAACGGTAGGTGGGCTGCATGAGCCAGGGATGTAGATATTGATCTTGTAGAATGCCCTTTGGCTTGACAGGTAAACTCTGCTCAGAGGCAGTATAAACAAAAATAATACAATCGGAAAGCCATTTGGAAAGGGTTCGTTTCGTAACTGCCATGCCCTTTCTGCTGTCTGCAAAGGCTATAAAGAGCTGTTCTGTTTTTCTGTGATCCTTTGTTCTATCCAAGTAAAACCTGAGTTGTCTATGAACATCTAACTTGTGTAACATATATTCCAACTTATTGGAATGGTTCTTGAAAAATGTGGGGAGCTCAATGGACTGATTAATGTTATTGATGGAGCAAACTTTGGGAAGAAAGGATGGATTAGTGCGAAGAGATACTCTATCAGGGTGAAAGATCAAATATGGGTGTTTAACGGAAAAAGCTTGAAGTTCCGATACCCGTCTGGCTGATGTGATAGCTACCAGAAAAAGGGTTTTCCATGACAAAAACTTCAAAGGACAGGAAGATGCTGGTTCAAAGGGTGGTAGCATTAGCTGTGATAATAGAAGGTTCAAATTCCAAGGTGATGTAGGAATTCTAACTGGTGGCCTGATATGGAAAGATCCTTTTAGAAAGGCCTTACAAAGTCTATGAGCCATAATAGGCGCCCCATTTTCTCCCACATGAAAGTTTGAAATGGCAGCCAATTGAACTCCCAAAGTGGCAGGAGAAGCTCCTTGGTGGAATAGTTTGGATAAAAACTCCAAGACTCTGTTTAGTGGGGCTATTACAAGATCCAATTGTTGTGTAGTTGCCCAGTGTACAAAACGCTTCCATTTACTAGTGTAAATCTTTGTAGTGGAAGCCTTATGAGAAGCCACTAGAATATTTTGAACTGCAGGGGAAAGAAGATCAGACCTGGCTAAGAAGCGGAGCAGCCAAGCTGCTAGTCTTAGGGAGAGAAGCGATGGGTGGGGAGCCCCTGACGCGTGGGTCAGTAGATCCGGCTCCGGGTCCAGGATCCAGGGTTCCCGAATTTGGTGTGCTTGAAGAAAGGGAAACCAAATTTGACGAGGCTAGAATGGGGCAATGAGGATTATTGTCCTCTCCAGGTTGTTGGCTTTCTGTAGAAATTTTGCAATCAGAGGAATAGGAGGAAAGGCGTACAGGAGGCCCGGGGGCCAATCGTGAACCAGAGCGTCCCTGGGGACTTCCCCTGGAGAGGGTAATAGGGCAAAATAGCTTCTGCATTTGGCGTTCATTGGAGACGCAAACAGATCGTAGCAAGGCTGGCCCCACTTGCGAAAAATTTTCTTCGCAATTGATCGTTTGAGGGACCACTCGTGAGGTAACAGGATGGCTCTGCTCAACCTGTCCGCTATGACGTTGGATAACCCCGAGATGTGCGTTGCTATCAGAAAGCGACCCGTGGACTCTGCCCATTGCCAGATTCTCATGGCCTCTCTGCATAGTTGATAAGACTTGGTTCCCCCTTGTTTGTTTATGTACCAGACTACGGACATGTTGTCCGACTGAACTGCAATGGTCCCTAGAGGAAGAAGGGGAGGAAAAGTGTTGCAACGCTAGAAACACTGCCCTCATCTCTAGAACATTGATGTGCAGATTGTACTCCAATTTGGTCCATTCGCCTTGGACTGTCTGTCCCTGAAAGATGCCCCCCCCCCCACCCTATCAGGGAAGCGTCCATGGTCACCGTAGCTGTCGGCGTGGGTAGCACAAATGGTCGTCCGCTGGAGAGATTGCAAGTCTGAAGCCACCAAGACAGGTGTGATTTGCAGATGTTTGTGATGTGAATTTCGTGTGTCAGGGGTAACTGTTGGAACGACCATTGTGCAAACAGTAGCCATTGAAGAACTCTCATGTGCAGTCTTCCCAAGGGTATCGCAATGAGAGAAGCTGCCATGAGACCCAAAACCTTCAGAACCAGTTTTGCTGGGGAGTTTTTGGACAACAGGAGAAGAGATATATGGTTTTGTAGGGAGGCTATTCTTTCTGGAGGAAGCCTTAGGATTAAGCAACGTGTATCCAATTCTGCTCCTATGAATGAGATATGCTGTGATGGCTGTAATACAGATTTTTCGAAATTTACAGAAATTCCGAGATGAACACAGAGTTGTAGCAAAGGCTATAAAGAGCTGTTCTGTTTTTCTGTGATCCTTTGTTCTATCCAAGTAAAACCTGAGTTGTCTATGAACATCTAACTTGTGTAACATATATTCCAACTTATTGGAATGGTTCTTGAAAAATGTGGGGAGCTCAATGGACTGATTAATGTTATTGATGGAGCAAACTTTGGGAAGAAAGGATGGATTAGTGCGAAGAGATACTCTATCAGGGTGAAAGATCAAATATGGGTGTTTAACGGAAAAAGCTTGAAGTTCCGATACCCATCTGGCTGATGTGATAGCTACCAGAAAAAGGGTTTTCCATGACAAAAACTTCAAAGGACAGGAAGATGCTGGTTCAAAGGGTGGTAGCATTAGCTGTGATAATAGAAGGTTCAAATTCCAAGGTGATGTAGGAATTCTAACTGGTGGCCTGATATGGAAAGATCCTTTTAGAAAGGCCTTACAAAGTCTATGAGCCATAATAGGCACCCCATTTTCTCCCACATGAAAGTTTGAAATGGCAGCCAATTGAACTCTCAAAGTGGCAGGAGAAGCTCCTTGGTGGAATAGTTCGGATAAAAACTCCAAGACTCTGTTTAGTGGGGCTATTACAAGATCCAATTGTTGTGTAGTTGCCCAGTGTACAAAACGCTTCCATTTACTAGTGTAAATCTTTGTAGTGGAAGCCTTATGAGAAGCCACTAGAATATTTTGAACTGCAGGGGAAAGAAGATCAGACCTGGCTAAGAAGGGAAGCGGAGCAGCCAAGCTGCTAGTCTTAGGGAGAGAAGCGATGGGTGGGGAGCCCCTGACGCGTGGGTCAGTAGATCCGGCTCCGGGTCCAGGATCCAGGGTTCCCGAATTTGGTGTGCTTGAAGAAAGGGAAACCAAATTTGACGAGGCTAGAATGGGGCAATGAGGATTATTGTCCTCTCCAGGTTGTTGGCTTTCTGTAGAAATTTTGCAATCAGAGGAATAGGAGGAAAGGCGTACAGGAGGCCCGGGGGCCAATCGTGAACCAGAGCGTCCCTGGGGACTTCCCCTGGAGGGGGTAATAGGGCAAAATAGCTTCTGCATTTGGCGTTCATTGGAGACGCAAACAGATCGCAGCAAGGCTGGCCCCACTTGCGAAAAATTTTCTTCGCAATTGATCGTTTGAGGGACCACTCGTGAGGTAACAGGATGGCTCTGCTCAACCTGTCCGCTATGACGTTGGATAACCCCGAGATGTGCGTTGCTATCAGAAAGCGACCCGTGGACTCTGCCCATTGCCAGATTCTCATGGCCTCTCTGCATAGTTGATAAGACTTGGTTCCCCCTTGTTTGTTTATGTACCAGACTACGGACATGTTGTCCGACTGAACTGCAATGGTCCCTAGAGGAAGAAGGGGAGAAAAGTGTTGCAACGCTAGAAACACTGCCCTCATCTCTAGAACATTGATGTGCAGATTGTACTCCAATTTGGTCCATTCGCCTTGGACTGTCTGTCCCTGAAAGATGCCCCCCCCACCCTATCAGGGAAGCGTCCATGGTCACCGTAGCTGTCGGCGTGGGTAGCACAAATGGTCGTCCGCTGGAGAGATTGCAAGTCTGAAGCCACCAAGACAGGTGTGATTTGCAGATGTTTGTGATGTGAATTTCGTGTGTCAGGGGTAACTGTTGGAACGACCATTGTGCAAACAGTAGCCATTGAAGAACTCTCATGTGCAGTCTTCCCAAGGGTATTGCAATGAGAGAAGCTGCCATGAGACCCAAAACCTTCAGAACCAGTTTTGCTGGGGAGTTTTTGGACAACAGGAGAAGAGATATATGGTTTTGTAGGGAGGCTATTCTTTCTGGAGGAAGCCTTAGGATTAAGCAACGTGTATCCAATTCTGCTCCTATGAATGAGATATGCTGTGATGGCTGTAATACAGATTTTTCGAAATTTACAGAAATTCCGAGATGAACACAGAGTTGTAGTGTGTAATCCCTGGCCTGAATCAGTCGACGCTCGGTGGTGGCAGAAAGGAGCCAGTCGTCCAGATACGGAAACACCTGGAATCCCAGGCGTCTCAAGTGAGACGCTACCACTGCCATACATTTGGTGAAAACCCTGGGGGCTGAGGTCAGACCAAAGGGTAGGGCTCGAAACTGAAAGTGACTGGCTCCCAGCCGGAAGCGCAATTGATCCCTGGACACCCTGGCCATTTTGATGTGGTAGTACGCGTCCTTTAGATCTATTGAGCACATCCAGTCGTCCTTCTGTAAGAATGGAAGGATCGATTGAAGCGTGACCATCCGGAACTTTTCTTTCTTGAAGAAGGTATTGAGTTTGCTTAGGTCCAGAATTGGCCTCCAGTCCCCTGTCTTTTTTGGAACTAAAAAGAACCTTGAGTAAGTTCGAATCCTCTTTGGTCCACGGGACTGGTTGGATGACTCTTTTTTTCTAGCAGCTTTGAAATTTCTATAGCTGCAGGGTCTCGCAGATGGGGCGGTACATCTGGGAGTCTTTTCTGCGGAAATGGGGGCAATAGGAAAGGAATTCTGTAACCTCTGGTAACAATGCTTTTTACCCAATTGTCTGATGTAAGACTTTGCCAGGCCTGAGGGTATAAAGCTAAGCGACCCCCGACTGCCTCCAGAGCAGGACAGTCGGGCCTCCTCTCAGGAGTGCTGGAAAGGTTTCCCGGGGAGTGTATCCCTGTCACCTTGGTTTTGTGGACCCCCTCTGCTGCCAGGGCGACGTCTTCCACCTCTGCCCCCTCCTCTGCCTCTAGAGGGGGCATCCTTGGGATTTTCGAAACCACATTTTTCCACCACGTTGCCCTTTGGGGTACGGTCTGGATGGGGTGGAAAAATGGACTCCGACAGCAGACAGAGTCTTTCCCTCTTGCTCACACCAGGTAAGGGTCTCCTTTACTTTTGGGCCAAAGAGAGTGGCACCATCAAATGGGGCGTTAGTAAAGGAAGACTTGAAGGCTTCCGCAAAGGAACATAAGCGCATCCAGGATTGTCTACGAAGAGCAATCGCTGAAGCCGCAGTCCTACTCGATCCTTCGGCTGCATATGAAATCAGCCTCATGGACGAGTTCACAATAGATGTAAGGGTATTGAGTTGTGCTGTAACTTTCTCCGAGACAGCAGCATCTGTAGTACCCTGGAGGGTATCTCCCAACTCTTTGATTAGATCCCTCTGTAACCGTGTGAAATGGGTCAAATAGTTCAGGGATCGCATGGAAAAAGCCGCTAACTAAAAATGCGCTTCCCATACCTGTCCATAGTCCTAGAATCTCTGTTAGCCGGATGGACAGATGAGGAAGATTCAGACATCTCCTTTTTAGTGGCCGCTGCCACCACCATAGCGTCCACTGGAACTCCCTTTGTGAGATAAGCCTTGTCTTGTGGGGCAGTAATATATTTATTAGGCTTTCTAGGGACTGGCTCCACTGTGTCAGGTGTCTCCCACGCCCTTCGAGCAATCAGTTCCATCAACTCATCGAAGGGCGGAGTGACCCAGGAGGAAGAAGGGCGAGCATCGAATGCCTTCAGCAAGACTGACTCATCCTCAGAAGGGGGTAGGGCTTGCCAATCACCTCTCTGTTTTAGGATCTCCAGGATGTCAGAAAAGGAGACATCCTCTGAGGGTGATTTTGGGGACCCTTCTGACTCATCTAAGTCAGTGTCCGATGTCAAGGATTCTTGTGGAGAATCCAAGTGTCTCCTCTTACACAATCTTTTCCTCGGAACTTCCTCGGGGGGGGCATCCGATGAAGCCTCCGAGGAAGAGGGGGCACCCTCTGGGGGCGGCTGAGACACTGGTGCTCGACGCTTTGATGTAGCCATGGGTGCAGAGGAGGATAACGGACCCTTATGGGAAGGAGAAGCTGTTTCTGCTGAAGTGGTTGTCTGAGTCGACAAGACCTTCCTCATGAGGTCGAAGGCCCCCGGGTCCCAAGCCAAGGAATCCCTCGGTTCCGAAGAAAGCGGAGGAATCCCCGAGATGGGAACCGAGGGCATCGACCCCGAGGACGGAGCCGAGGCTCCGAGAGGGAGAGTTGGAACCAAAACGTCGGTCCGACTCTCGGTCCCCAAACCAAGGATGGATCTTCGGCTCCGCGATTCCGGTAATGGGTCTGCCGGAGTCAAGGTGAACGGCGCCGACCGACAGAAGGATGGTTCCGGCACCGAGGGCTTTACAATCATCAGATCAGCCTCTCCCGGCTCCGAAGACTGAATAGGCCTCGGAGGAGGAACAGATGGAGATAAGGGAAGCCTTCGAGTCTCGACACCAACTGGGAGGAGACAGAGATGAGTTTGGACAAGGCCGTATTCTCCATTAATTTCTGCACCAAGCGGTCTACATCGGTGTCGGAGAGGGGCCTAGAAGAATGCGTCGAAGGAATCGAAGACGGAGCCGTCCTCAAGAGTACAGGAGGTGGAAGCTCCGTCACTGGTTCCAAGACTCGAGGCTCGGTAACTGACAAAAGTTCAACGCTCGGCCCCGAGGTCTGTGGAACCGGTGAGCGAACTTTAAATGAAGAGCTCGGAGCCGATGACATGGGCTCCGACGTCTTCGATTCCTTCGAGGATTTAGATGTCTGGTCCGATGCATCCAGAGCCTCTTGGAATGCAGGCTTCAAAAGGCCTCTATCCATAAGTTTCCTGCGCCTATCTGTCATGACCCTTCCACTGAAAGAATGACAGATGGAGCAGTCTTTTTGCAGATGGAGAGGGCCAAGACAGTAGACGCAGGAACTATGATTATCTGTGACAGACATCTTCTGTCCACATTGGCACCGTCTGAAGCCTGATTTAGCTTTTTCAGACATGGTAACACTAAAGTCAAATCCAAAAAGTTAAACAGTGCACAGAGTTGAACAGTAATAGCCAGTAATAAAGTCAAATCCAGTAATATATGTCAAATCCGGTAGTTAAAGTCAAATCCAGAAGTTTGTAGGATATAAAGTTTAAAGGGTGGGGTAGGCCCCGAGGGAACTAACTTAATATAAGTATATAAAAATTATATACGTACTCGAGAAAGCCCTCGACTCGCTACACACACACACACAACAACTTTAAGTAAGTTAGAAGAAAAAATTATCCAAAAATTATTAGATAAATATAATCTTAGCTTTCAGGTGGTCCGAGCTCATCAAATATGATGCGAACGTTGCAGCGGCAAACTAGATCTGAGGTAAAGGCAGAGGGGGATTGTGGGAGATAGGTTGGTCTTGAGCTTCTTCTCGATGCAGAGCTTTGCCAAGCGGCCGACACGGAGCCAAGGATCGGCTCCGAACCCAGGTGTAAGAACAAACGGCGAGATTGAACACTCTCACATCATGTGATTTTCTGCTGTATCAGAGAAACTGGAAGGAACAGACTGTATTAATTTTATGAAAGCACAAATAAGCAACTGGACTGGTATTCTATGGCAGTATTTGTTAACTGAAAGGGCCTATCGTGTATGCTCCAAACTTAGCCATGAGAAACATGCCAAGACCTGTATTAGTAAATATGCAATCCTACCAGCCAAAGGAGATGAATTAACAAAATTGTGGCAGAAGGGCAAAGCATTAAAAAAATTGGAGACAGTAGGGTGTTTTGTGGAAAATGATTATTCATCACTGTACACAAGGCATAAAAGAAGTAAATTTATCTCAGCACTCAGGAAATATTGAGGGGAAGGTGTACGATTCAATTTGCTCTATCCACCTCCCTTCACAATATTTTTCCTGAAGGAACAAAAACATTTCTGATGCAGAGCAGGCTAAGGACTAAATACAAAAGTTTGTCCAAGGAAAAAGTAAGCCATCAAACAGAAGGGGACTCCACTTTTCGTTCTTCTGATAATAAAGCTCAATGAGTGAAACCCTTTCCAATATTTCAAAGGAAAAAGAAATGCTTCAGAAAAAGAAAAAAAGCACAGGATTTGACTACAAGAATTGGCAGTACCTTGGACTTGAAGTGGAGTCTGGTTTTGAGAGATGGAGTTGAACAGAAAGAAGACCAACAACACTAAAATTAGTAAATCGGTGTGAGATTATAAAGCAGCAATCTCATTTGTGAAATATGGCTTTACAAGACAAAGAAAGAATGGGTTTTTGTTAATTTTTTTAAACTTGTGGGGGGACTAAAAAGCATATGCCCTACATTGTGTCATTAATATTTGGAAGGGGAAAGGAAAAAAGGAGTAACCATAAGTAAAACCATTTTTGTTCTTAATAGTATTTTTATAAAACATTTCATGATATGAATCATGTTATACACTACAGCATTTTTATTTATTGTATGTGGTAAAGATACTAAAGTAAAGTATCTTTTTTTCCTTTTTTCTTCTTTTTTTAGTTTTAAGAAATGCATGCATTACAATGTAAAAAGAGAAGAAAGGCTAGACAAAAGCCTGTGTACATTACAAGGCTATAATCTTGGGTTGTTGAGGAGGGGGAAGGGGTATAAAAGTGTGCAGCTTATCATATATGTAGAATTTATATATTTCTCTTGCTTTTGCATAGGTTAGTGTCTGGATTAAGGTCCTTGGCTTAATCTAATAAGATTTTTAGTGTAAGCAAATAAATAAAGCAACTCTGAATGGAATGAAAAGTTTTCCTTTAAATAAATGTTCAGTGTGGGTTGTGAAGTCTGCAGCTGAGGGTAACTGTGCATTTTGTTTTTATGTTTCCATGGAGACAAGCTGAGTACTGGGGCAGGCAATAAAGTCACAGCATTTTTTACTGCTATAAGGTAATGTTATCTGAAGCCATCCAAGCTGTTTTGTACATCTGGTAGGGGAATCAAGACAAGACAAGAACAGACAACAATTAGTGTAGTTAGGAGAACAGGCTGTAACATGCATCTTAGCATGGATAACCTTAATTTTAGGCTAGGTAATGCATGTGTATACAGTCATAAGATTGGGACAACTGTTCCTATCAGGAGCGTTAAACTTCATTATTTGAAGATGTCACACTTTGGTGTGGTAATATTAAATTACTAGGTTCTGGGAGTGTTTTGTGTGTGTGTGTGTGTGTGTGTGTGTGTGTGTGTGTGTGTGTGTGTGTGTGTGTGTGTATGTATGTTTTTGAGGGTTTTCATTAAAACAAAAGTCTTACAAAATATGACATAGGATAAAATGGAGTTGACAAGAAACAACTGTATAAAAGATCTAACTGACAAACACTGGTGGATACATGTAGCACAAAAGCTGGAAATTGACATTTAAAAAAGCTGTCAGATAAATGAGGTGGGATCAACAACTTCTTATCATAATGGCTACATTATCTATATTATTTTGCAATGTGAATGGCCTCACAGGTATAGACAGAAAGGAAAGAGTAATTAATTATATTAAGAAATGCAGAGTGTACATAGCAATGCTACAGGAGACACATTTGGGGAAAAACTGAGCATGTCAATTTAATAAAGAAAGGGTTTCAGGACAGATATTCAAAATAGTATCAAGGACAAAGGAAAAGGGGAGTACTTATACCAACTGCTGGAGGAGTTCCACTAGTGATAGAAAAGGGAAAATATAATAATGGTAGATTTGTGGTAATAAGGGACTACTGGCAAGGGAGTAGGAATATAATAATGGTAGATTTGTGGTAATAAGGGACTATTGGCAAAGGAGTAGGAATACACTGGCACATATTTACATTACATCAGTAACTGCTATTATGATGCTTAAGAAAATTTGGCATGAAATAATCACCTTTCAACAAAGAATACTGTAGATAGGACTGGAATTTGACTGGCAACGCTGAGGTTGTATCGGGAGAAGCTAGAAGGGAAAATAGATTTGTTCTCTAAACCTATATGTAGTACAAGATACTTTTTGTACCTCACACCAGCACCCCATACATACATACATATGCATACACACACACACACACACACACACACACACACACACACACACACACACACACACACACACACACACATATCAAGAAAAAAGCCAAAAATAAATTTGCTCTGGTAATCAATGAAGGCATGCTAAAGCCTTGAAAATATTATTTATTTATATATATATATATATATATATATATATATATATATATATATATATATATATGATAGCAGTTCTGCTAGTAGCAATGTTTTACAGACATACCCATTGAAAAAGCAAAGCAATCATATATTTTAACAGTGTTTCCTTCCTACTGCTGAAATTGTCATTCACAATGTAAAGCCTGTGCTTAAAAGGACTAGCAGTCATCTCTTCATAAATTTTACTGCTGAAACATAAGGGTTATCATTCTCTGAGCAAGATGCTGTAGTAATATGAGTTTTTTTTTCTTTTTCTTTTGGCTGTTTCCATTAGGGGTCACCACAGCGGATCATCTGTTTCCATTTCTTCTTGTCCTCTGCATCTTGCTCTGTCACACCAACCACCTGCATGTCCTCTTTCACCACATCTATAAACCTTATCTTAGGCCTTCCTCTTTTCCTCTTACCTCGCAGCTTCATTCTTAGCAATCCTTTCCCAATATACCCAGCATCCCTCCTCAGCACCTATCCAAACCAACGCAATCTCATATCTCTGGCTTTGTCTCCAAACTGTCCAACCTGGGCTGACCCTCTAATATAGTTATTCCTAATCCTGTCTACCCTCACCCAGTGCAAATCTTAATATCTTTAACTCTGCCACATCCAGCTGTGACTCCTGCCTTTTTGTCAATGCCACTGTCTCCAACTCATATAACATAGCTGGTCTCACTACCTTCTTGTAGACCTTCCGTTTCACTCTTGCTGGCACTTGTCTGTCACAAATTACTCCTGACACTCTTCTCCATGCATTCCACCCTGCCTGTACTCTCTTCTTCACCTCTTCCAGACTCTCCATTACTCTGAACTATTGATCCCAAGTATTTAAACTCATCCACCTTCACCAGCTCTACTCCCTGCATCCTCACCATTCCTCTATCCTCCCTCTCATTCATACACACACACACATATTCTGTCTTAGTCCTGCTGACCTTCATTCCTCTCCTCTCTAGAGCATATCTCCACCTCTCCTCAATCTGTTCCCTACTCTCACTGCATATCACAATGTCATCTGTAAACACCATAGTCCACGGGGACTCCTGTCTGAACTCGGCTGTCAACCTGTCCATCACTACTGCAAATAAGAAAGGGCTCAGAGCTGATCCTTGATGTAATCCCACCTCCACCTTAAATGCATCTGTCACTCCCACTACAGATCTCACCGCTGTCACACCGTTGTAAATATCCTGTACCACTCTTACATACTTCTCTGCCACTCCTGACTTCCTCATACAATACCACAACTCCTCTCTAGGCATTCTGTCATATGCTTTCTCTAAGTCCACAAAGACACAATGCAACTCCTTCTGACCTCTGTCCTTCTCCATCAACACTCTCAGAGCAAACATTGCATCTGTAGTGCTCTTTCCTGGCATGAAACCATACTGCTGATCACTAATCATCACCTCTCTTCTCAACCTAGCTTCTACTACTCTTTCCCATAATTTAATGTAGTATTATGAGTAATCTATACAAATTTTCATATACTGGGACCAATTAAATCAAGATGGTGGTATAATTTGTTCTGACTATATAAAACAGAACTAAAAGATAATGAATTCCAAATGTTGGTAATTCAAGTATTAAACATATTTTTATGAACTGTGTTAAAGTGAAACCCTAATTTAAAAAGTCAAGAAACCAATACAGAAAAAAAATAACAAGCAGACACACTTAGTATCAAGTTACAAATCTGTTTCAGAAGTCAGCCAAAATTCTTCCAAAATAATTTGGTCTATAAAAGAAAAGCCAAGCATGCAACTTACATACTCTGACAGAAAGTGACCCTCTTGGACACCATAATGATGCATGCATTCTCCTACCTAAAAATAATTTGACAATGTGTTCATTTCAAGTGTACACTTACAGCTCAAATATGTTTTGTATTACCTCTCTAAAATACTGGAGAAGTCATGCTGTAATCGTAAGGCTCTGAGTGCATTATTTAGGTGTAGCACCTAACTGTATCTTAACCTAATACCTCTAAACCAACTTAAACAAGATCAACTTTGTGAAATGACTGTCTTCCACCATTATTTTACTCTTCTTGTTTATAGAAAATGCAGAAGAAAATAAGAAATACACTTATTCTCATCCATTATATTTCTAGCTAATAAAACAACTACTCTGAAGTGAAAACTGATCAGCATTCCAGCAATGGATGACTTAAACTGCCTGTACAAGAAACACTGTCGTGAACAGCATTTCATATTTTAGCCAAGTTTCACTCCTCAATCAAAAAACAGTGGCTCATTTTAGAAACCTTCTTTTTCTTCCAGAAGGACAAATGATTTCAATCTTGCTTTGGTAAGTAACCATCTAATTTCTTGTATATGTGCCCATATTCCACAAGGAAATATATGCATGCATATAAATGACTGTAATAAGATACAGTACACTGCAAGCACAAATGGAGAAAATGCAGACCTTTTATGCTGATTTAAATACTGCACATACAAACCTCACAAAAATGTGTAACTATACAAGAATGCATGACAAATAATAACATAACAGATGATGAATGTAGATATGATGCATCCCTTAATTAGTGTCCTTCCTCTCCTCTCCCATAAAAGAGAATGCTATTTTTCTCATTCATTTTCCCAATGCCCACTTTGTTCTTACATATGGAAATGGAGTGCCAATGCATATCCCTGCATGCAAAATGCATAACGCAGACAACCATTCTTGGATAAATGGCAGTCTACTGCATGATACATACATAGATACATGGATACAGACACAGACACACAAGCACACAGAGGTAATTTACAGAATTACCGATTCACCTACTAGCATGTCATTGGTATGTGGGAGAAAACAGCAAACTCAGACAAAAAACCATTTAGACATAAGGAGGATGTTCACTTCACACAGAAGGCATTTCAGCTATGAAGTGAACTAGATATCCGTGCACTACAAATCAGCAAAGCTAGCAGTGCCAGACTGTGCTGACCTAATTTAATTCATTCACTAATTTCCTTTTTAACCCAATTGAGGAGAGGCCAGAATCTCTCCCAGCAGTCAGACCACCAATCTAATGCAGGATGCACACATACGCACTCACTCATACATGGCACACATACGAAAAGGCAATTTGGAGGCTCGGCAGTCCACCTGGAACATGTTTTTGGGATGTGGAAGGAAACCATCCCAACTGGTAAAATAATGGAGAGGATATGCAGACTCTGTACAGAATGCACTGTACCTGAGAACCAAAACATTGAATCAAGCAGTGTAAAGCATCAGTGCTAATATCTGTAATACTGTGCTGCCTTCATTTCTGTTAAGCTCACTAAAAATAAAGTGGAAAGATAGAAATTTAGTCAACAAAACAAAGGTCCACCTAAAAAGAAAACACAGCTAATTCAGTCAAAAAAAAAGTGAAATAGTTGCATACGTGCAAGATATCAAAAAAATATAATGGAAGGGATAATAACTCCAAATAAAATTAAGCAGGCATAAGAGAACAAGTGAAACATCCTACGCCAACCGTACACCTGTCCTGCTGTCTCCTCCCTCATCTCTTCCTATGTCCCTAATTGTACACTAAGTAGCTCAGATCAATTCCTCCTCCAAGTACATAAACCTAACATATCCACAGGAAAACTTCTTCACAGCCACTCAGTCGCAACTGTCTGGAACAAACTGCCTCTCAACATCAGACTTATTCCCAACTCAAACTCTAAAAGACCATCTGCTAAAGTCTAGATCCTGCCACTGTCATGACTCTACATAACTTATCCCCCTCTGATCTATTTCTAAATCTCCTCTCTGATCCATTTCACAGCCCCCCATGCAACCTCCCTTCTTCCCCCTACTTACTCGGCTCACCTGTTCTCTCTATTACCCTTCATTCTGTCTAGCTCTACTACCCTTACTCTCTCCCACTTCTTTGCTCTCCCATATGATCACTCCTACGTAAACTACAGCCTAGACTCAGTCCTTTTCCCCCTTCTTTTTGAACCACCCTCACTAACCTTTTCTCTCTATTACTCTTCACTCTCTCTAACTCTCCTTCCCTTAATGTCTCTAGTTTCTTTGCTCTCCCATATGATCTCTCCTACTTAAACCTCAGTCTACACAAAGTGTTTTTCTCCTTTCTTTATGAACTTCCCTCTAACAACATTACAATTTTCGATTTATTTCCTTTTCATACTCTCTAACATTCAGCTCCTCTCTAATTATGTTCCTCTAAAACCTAAGATTTTAGGTTTCACAACACTCTTTCCAAACAGCTTGCTTCAATATAAGATAACCACTTATATAGTAAGTTAATACCCAGATACCCAACATTGCTTAGCCTGATAAATTCCACTATATCTGTATAGCTGCTCAGTTTTTCTGTATCACACCCTAATTGTATTCTGTAATATTTATCTCTACATTGCAATGTATTAATCTGATGCTAGTCTTCATTTATTACTGTATAGCAATCTTATTTGTATTCTGAAATATCTGAATAAAATATTTCTTCTTTGTATTGCATTGACCTGGAGATTTTCTCCTTGGGTCTCTGCTTAAAATTGGCACTCGCTCAGTCAGACCAACCCGCGATCAACAAATGTCAAATAAATAAAATAGAAAACATGAAAGATCACATGGAGATAAAGATTTTTTTTTCATAAAAATTATGTTTTAACAAATGCATCATCATTCATGAAGGGGTATTAAGGACAAAATGGTGATGAAATTCTAAAAGCAAGATCAAGACATAAAGCAATTTTAAGGATGTCAAAGAAAAACTGTTTCTCAAGAAGGACCTACAGCTTATCTAATAGGTATGTAAATGGTTAACAAATGAACCAGCATCCAACCAAAATATCGGCACGTACTGTTTCAATAAAAATTTAGTATAATGCTTAACAGGTCAAAAACAGCATAAACCAGTTTTGGCAACAGCCTTCATTAGTATACATGCTGATTTTTTAGTTGGGTTCTGGTTCGTTTTATTTTGGATTATTTTTTTCCTAGGTACCTGGATGTCATGTCTTACATGTGAGAGTGGTTGATTTAAGCAAATGGTTAAACTATATGGGCCAGTCATTTACTGCTTACTGTCAAAATCCTTTCTAATGTGCTTCTTTGTGCATACTTCTAGTCTGAGCAGCATGACTAACACACACACACACACACACACACACACACACACACACACACACACACACACACACACACACACACACACACACACACACACCTCCCAACTTACTTTTACTGGACACACTTACTGAATGCTTCTGACCATGCCATAACTGAGATACACAGTTCTATTACACTTTCAAATTTGCTTGAAGAGGATCACCCACATAATCTGTTTTGTTCTGTGACCTCCCAGTTTATTTTATTCAGTAATTTTATTTCTATAGGCATTTCTGACTAAAGAGGTAGATTCTGCAATAAGTTGTTTGTCTTTTGACATCTTAGTCCCAATTTGGCTATTTAAGTTTTCCACAAAAGTCAAAAATAAATCACCCAATAAATTCTGTTGCTTTTCATTTACATACAGTCAAAAATGAGCAAACAAACTTGTAAAAATGTGTAGAAACAGGCAACCTGATGTCCAGATAGTCAATACTAACCACAGGAAACAAAGTCCAAGTTTCTTCTTTAACGTAAAAGTATTTTATTTTTCAAAAAGACAACGTTTTAGCGTGACCCTGTCACAGCTTCCTCAGAAGAAGACAAGTAAAACAGCTAAACTGGTCTGTTCAAATACTCAGTTAACAGGAAGTGACAAATAATTGCACTTCCTGCACTAATTTGACTCAATAAAAATAATGAATAAAATCATGAATAATCATAAAACTCCATTGGATTATCTATAAATATTGTATGATAAAAGACAACATAAAAATGTTCTTACTAGTGCATTTACATTAACATTGTAAAAAATTATGCATTAAACCCACAAAATAATGTACATATAGGCATTACCTAAAGTAGCTCCTTAGTTTAAGAACACATGAAATGTTACAGTTCTCATTGAGGCCATCTAGCCTAAATGCATCTAAATTCAACTGCCATAAAAGTTCGACACACTCAAGAACTATCTGAAAGGGCCTCCCCTATCGGTTAAAGGTACTTGATCAATACCCATAAAACAAAAAGAGTGGTCAGGGTTACTGCTAACATATTTTGCTAAGGCATTCTCTAAAAGAGGTTTGTATGGCATAAAGGTGCTGGTATATTCTCTCTTTTAGTTTACGATTGGTTTTTCCTATGTAAAAGGAAGGGCAGGAATTACACAAAGCAATGTACACCACTGACTTTGAATCACAAGTAATCCTCTGCTTGATGTTGTATTTTTTATTCCTAACTATAAAGGAATTTCCAGTTCTCATCACTTTACACATGTTGCAGCATCCACATTTAAATGAACCTCTAGGTCTTATGTGACCATAAGTGTTAGAAGTATGCTGTAAAAGTTCTTTCAAATTATTACTTCTCCTGTAAATTACATAGGGGCGCTGACCTAACTTGTCAATCAAGTTAACGGAATTAATAACTAGTGGCCAGTTTTTTAAGATAATGGCCCAAATTCCTGTTGAATTCAAGTTAAATTGGGTTATGAAACTTAAAGAAAAGCTTTTCATTTACATGGAGGCCTGGTACCCCCTTTAGAAATGTAGGTACCTCACTAAACATCACCCAGTCCTAAACAGTGGTATGCGCCTTTCTGCACCATGCTTTAAATGATATCTCACAAGTACCTGCTTAGAGCTTCCTCAAGGTCCAGAAAAGAAGACAGAGATCTTCCATAAGTAATCTATATACACAGAGAATAATACACTTCTCTCGGTTTGTCAGAGTTCCCCCATACTATTAAAAATCTCTGTCTTTGGAGCCCATTTGTGTACCTTCTCAAGTTGAAAAAGATGTCAGGTTAGGAAGGTACATAATGGTGCAATGTAATTAATATTAGAGCAGACAGCATAGGAGCAAAGAGGGTCAATTACTTCTCTGTTATGGCTTGATATACCTTATAGGCTTTCTGATTTTCTGATCACAAGTCAGACTGATGTTCCCTTATCCATAACAATATGCTCTGTTTTTACAGATTTATATTAAATCTTTTATTTTTCTCACCAGACCCCAGTAACTATTGACCCCTCCCTCTAGTCACCATTAACTCTCCTGGACAAGAGCCTTTCAGTCCATTTGTTCCCCTAGGATTGACAGTAGAGTGTACAGTAGTGTGGCACTGATATCTGTGCTGGGGATCAATTTTTTTTTTAACTAGGCCTTCACACTTCCCATGCATACTTGCAGTGTCCAGTGATCTTAGCACAGAAAGTGTACCTGGACACAGACAAAATTTGTCATCTCCCACTGCCATCACTTTCATTGCCTGGGTCATAAGCAGGCTTTTATCCCTAGTAAATATGAACCCAAATGGAATGCTGGTATAAATACATAAAATACAAACACAAAAGAACATCCACCAAAAACAAAGCTGTTAACCCCAGAATGGAAACAACAGAGTTCAAATAAAGAAGCTTTATTCAACAATGTATTCAACACTACAAAATCTTTAAGCTTGCACAAATATCAGACAGCTGTTCATTCAACTTACACTAACACAAGACTTCATTAGAAATAGTTCATATCTGACTAAACAACCTTTTTATAACTTCACTATCAATTAAATTAATTATGTAAATAGCCAATGTAAAAAGCCAGTTTAAAATTTGTTAAAACATTACTATAAAATTAAAAATACAATCTTGAATATGACTATAAACAATACTTTGCAATTTCAAATAAGGGCTGAAATATAAAAATGCATACATAAAGTGTTGACATACTCTTAATATTTTTCTATTGTTCATCATTTATAATTTATCAGTTCTCCTTTTTAAAATGGGTAACAAGGAAATAACACCATTCAGTCCTGGGGAGTGGCTGGCATCAACTTTTATTTGCCATATAACTTCCTGGTAATCAATTTTCTCCACCACATTGGTCCATATCTATCAATTTTGGCATCACCTTTGTCATTCTTTTAGCCATGATTGGCATAAACATTTTATAGTCATGATTTAAAATTGAAATGAGCCTATATGAAGCAGGATCAGAGTAGGCCTTACCATCTTTAGTTATTACAGCCACCACAGCTTTTTTCCAGGATGTTGGTGCTCCCCCTGCTTTTAAAACAAAATCTTTCAGATCTTTATCACTTTCTTCCCTCCTAACTTCCAAACTTCCACTGGAATACCATCTATTCCTGGAGACTTTTCTGTAGATTGGTGACACATCACCATTTTTATCTCATCTCCTCCTATCTTAACTGATATTTATTAAGCCTCATCTACCTCTAACCTTGGTATGTAGGTTCATAGGTGTGTAATAGGCTAATGGCCCTGGGGCTTTTATACGCCTAGCCATAGGATTACTCTGGCATAGTGCCACCTGACCTTAGTTCCCAGTGCCTCTGTCGAGTAGAGCCATTGGAGTTATCCCAAGGGTGAATTTTCTGTTTCCCATCCACTCAACAAGATTTCTCTTGAAGACGGTCAGTGAGGTGCACTGATTGACATGTATGGGAAGTCTATTCCATAGCACGAGTAGTCTCTGGGTTATGACCCTGTCCCTCCAGCATGTTCTGTTGATTGTGGTAATAAGGCTGAGATCTCTGGAGCGTATGGTGCAGAGGGATTGGGATTTCTTTTAATGTAGCATTTCTAACAGAGCTGGGTCAGACATGGCTTTTAAAGTCAAGCAGAAATTGCCTCTAAGTAGGTGATATGAACCAGAGAACAGTTGGGAGTGTTTAAGTCTGTCCATATAGGACGAGTGTTTAAGGCCCAGTATCCTCTTTGTGAGGTACTTTTGCGGCCTCTCCAGTTGTTGCAGGTGTCTAGTGAGGTACATGCCAAATGGGGTATTGTACTCAATGACTGGTCTAATGAGGGAAGAGTACAGGGAGCCCATGACCTCTTTCCTCCTGGATGCAAAACCCTTAGTAATGAGATGTGCCACATAGAAGGGCTTTCTGACCACAGTGGCAATGTGGTGATCAAAAGAGAGGTTGCTGTCATCCTGTGTTCCCAGATCTCTTATAACACCTTCTGTTTTCAGTGGACTACCATCAATGTGGTAACTCATGGGAACTGGGTTTTTCCCAAAGGGGATGATAACACATTTTTTTTTGCATTGAGCTTAAGGCCATGGTTCTGACACCAGTCATTGGTCCCAGTGAGGCCGTTCTGTAGGATGTCAGCATCACTTGGGGAGTTAATAATACCTCCCAACTTCCAATCATCTGTGAACTTTCTCAGCCAGAGTTCCTTCATGTTGGCCTGGACTTCAGAGAAGTAGATACCAAACAGGAGAGGACCCAGGACTGAACCCTGTGTGACTCCATTGTGACTAGCTGACAGTCTGACTTGGAGTCAGCTACTTTCACACTGTGGGTTTTATCTGTGAGCCAGTTTGCAACCCACCTAGTGATATAGGGGTTGATGCCAAGCTTAGTGAGTTTTTCTATGATTCCTAAGTATGGAATGGTATCAAAAGCCTTGGCCAGATCAATGTAGGCTGTATGAACCACCTTTCCTTCATCCACAGCTCTGGTGATCTGGTGACTGACTCAAAGAAGTCAACCAAGTTGAGCAAGCATGATCTACCCTTCACAAAACCAAACTGTGTGGGATCCAGAGCTTGGAGATTCCCTATATCCTTGTTTATTAGTTCCATGATGATGCATTCCATAGCTTTGCATATCAGACTCGTCAGGCTAATGGGGCGATAGTTCCTAGGGTCTGTAGTCACTCCTCCTTTGTGGGGAGGGATGACTGTAGCAGTGCGTCATTTGGTAGGACAAAGCCTGAGGTTAGGCTGTGACTGAACAGGGCTCACAGGTGAGGTGCCAGTTCACTCTGTAGTTCATGTAGAACACAACCAGGGATATTGTCAGGTCCCATAGATGCTGTATTCTTGGCCTTATACAGTGCTGTTTTAACCTGTGCAGTAGTAATACTGGGTGTTTGCCAATCTACTGGTATTGTGATTGGTCCTTTGGGGGGGAGGGGTAAAGTTGGCACTGAATCTGTCGGCCAGTATACTGGCAATATCGGTATAGGAGGTACCATTGTACAGTAGCTCAGAGAAAATCTGGGTATTGCCGTGGAGATTCTTTATATAACAATAGAAGCCCTTGTGGGTTGTCTTTACTATCTGCTGCAATTCTGTTTTCATAGCTAGCTTTAGAGGATTTGATGAGGGATCTCAACTTTTTGTTGAGGCTGATAAGGGAGTTTTTCCAGTCTTGGGACTTCACCTTATTCTGCATTAGTTTCCTCCTTCTGTTGTAGAGTTTGTTTATGGCAGGGGACCACCAGATTGGCTGCCTTTTTTGGAGGACAGCATCTTGGTTCTATTGGGTATGGCGAGATCCATGCATTTGTGTACGTATTCGTACAGTGCATTGGTGTATGATTCTGTGGTCACACAACTATTCTACATTCGCATGGGTGCCGTGAAGTTAGCCACCTCAGTTTTTAGAAGCCCAAAGTTAGCTTTGGAGAAGTTTTTCATGGTGGTTACCTTTGCGGGGGTGGGGGTGGGAGGGATGTAGATTTCCAAGGTGATTAGTTTGTGGCCAGATCTAACCAGGAGGAGCTGACTATTGGTGTAGAGCAATGGTCGCCCATGTTAGTAATGACCAGGTCAAGGATGTTGCTACCTCTAGTGGGGGTAAGAACAAGCTGGTCCAGGTCATTGGAATTAATGAACTCCAGGAAATGTTGGGGAAGTGTATTGGTACATGAGTAGTTTACCCAGTTAATGGAGGGGTAGTTGAAGTCGCCTAGTAAGAGTATGTTAGGTTGGACCCTAATATTCTCCAGGGTCCTTAGGAACATGGAGTGCGAGTCTTGGGACATGGTTGGGGACCTATAGCAGGCTATGACCTGAATCACTGTCTTACCCAGTGCTAGCTGCACCTGAAGTATCTCTGATGCATTATGTTAGGCTACCAGTCTGGAGGTGTGTGCAGCCTTTATGACTATGGAAACACCACCGCCTTTGGAGCTTCGTTCCAGGTTCTGGGGCCGAAAGGTGTGGAATGAGTTATAGCTTGGTAGTGCAGGGGTGCTTTCTGCTATCTTGAACCAGCTCTCTCTTACAGCACAAATGTCGATATTCTCCATTTTAAGGAGTGCTTTGAGCGAGTGCATTTTGAGATTTAGACGTCTAGTGTTGAGCAGCATAACCCTAAGATTGCATTTGTTTGTAGCTGTTACGGTGGTAATTTGATCTTTGGAACACCATCTAAAAAAGGCAGTATAGGGGTGGCAAGAGCCTTGGCCAGTATCCGGAAGCCGGGGATGACAGATGTAGGCCTTCTCTGGCAAAGCATCGAGGTCTGTCAATCATGTCATCCCAGGCAGACAGACACTGGATCCCCTTAGAATGACACCAGAAACTTAGCCAATTGTTGAAATCAATCATTTTCTGCTTGTACTGTGGTATCATTCTGGGTGACGGTAAGATGCTGCTCAGGGCTAGGTCATACCCGCTCTGATTCCATAAATATTTTCCTTTGTCATTTTTCCTTGATTTCCCTACTTCTCTGCTTTAGACAATTTTTCATAAACTTTTCAAAATATTTCTAATACCTCTACTGGATTTTTGGTTATTTCTCTCATTATAGGCTCCCTAAGTCTGGCAAAAACCCTCTGTTGCCCAAGTCATTGTGCAAAACATTTTTGTGTTCTGGAATTATTATCAAAACAACTGCTTAACTCATGCATATTATCCAGGTACTCCCCTTATTTTCTCTATAGTGCTCTGCAATTGCCTCTCCCATTGTTCTGCGAGATTCCCTTATTTTGTAGTACTTTAACCTTTGTCAACTCCTCTAAATAATTCTTATTACGTCTTAACCAAATCTCTTTTTCTTCCAATTCTACCCTATTTTTAAACTCCACTTTTATTTAATCCCATTCACTAACTATAACTTCTGGAGTACTTTCTATCTTCCCTAATAATTCCCAGATAATTTCCACTACCTATTCCTTAAATTCTTCTCTCTTTAACTGGTAGGTGGGGAAGTGCCAGTGTCTCATCTTTACTTCATTACTCTGCATTTTTATCTTAGTAATTATTGAATCATGATCTGAAATAGTTATTAGGTGCGTATCAAAGTTCAAAGGAACACAGCTCGGCAGGTATGGCAGATGCAAACAGCCAAAGCTGCAAAACTCAAACTGAAGAAACAGCCAGCACCAAAAATGTGGAAAAAAACAGCCAGTTGTTATTTTTTATTTGTGGCAACACCATCAGGGTATAATACACCCAATAAATAAATCAGACCGGTTTTGGCATAACCTGCCTTCCTCAGTGATAAACAAATGCACACAACAAACAAAATATATGCATACAGTCACAAGTATAACAAAATCTCATTGGTTAATTACAAATGGTCATTTAAACCTGGGGAAAATAAACCCCCTAGCCTAATTATCCAACTTTTCTCCTTTTTATTAAGCATTGTATGCTAACCCAATTTATTACTCCTATCCCCCTGAACCCTGTCAATAATAATAAATCTAAATTGTGCAGACCTATGTTTAACAGAGTGCTTATATAGGGCACTAGAGGCCCTTTTATTCCTAATATCACTCATGTGTTCGGCTATATGGATACGTAGTGGGCGTGAAGTTTGGCCTATAAAAAAGGCCAAGTATGAACAAGTAGCCAAATAGAAAAGCCAATCAGTGCCACAGTTAGCCAAAAACCTGATGTCATATACTGTAGCAGTATTATTACTAGTAAACTGTTTAGATTTAAAAATAAATTTAGAACATTAACAATGCCCACAGGGAGCCCAACCAGTTAATTTATCACCTATAAGTTTTAACTGTTGGCTATGGGTAGTGGGACCAACCCAATATTTATAGTGACTAAACTGGGAACCAATAGTCTGCCTCCTACGAAATGAAAAAACACACCTCGATGTAAGAATTTCTGACAATGAATTGCCTGCACATAAAATATTCCAGTGTCAATCAATGATATCCCTAAGAGTATTAATATTGCACCCAAAAGTAGCAACAAATCTAATCATAGAGGCATTGCTGTGAACCTGTTCCCTATATTCCAATAAATTAGATCTATTCTATTGAGGTGTTCAGTTGCTAGCTGATAAAATACTGTCATAAAGATATCCCCTAGTTTGAAATCTATGAATAAGGTCCTGTTTACAATGTTCATAAGATTCATTAGAGGAGCAAATACGTCTAATTCATAAAAACTGTGACTTGGGAATATTTTGAGTAATATGACATGGATGGAAACTCGTGGCATGTAGTAGAGTATTATATTCAGGATGTTTACAAAAGACCTTACTACTAAGGGTGTGATCTAAATCCCTAGTAATTGTGATATCCAAAAAATTAATTTGTTGAACATTAAAGTTAAGAGTAAATGGAATGTCCCATTTGTGTCATTAAGATATTGAATAAATTCTTGTAAATAACTCTCATCAGCCCTGCAAAACATCCAACAGTCATCCAAATATCGCCTCCATATATAAATTTCATCCAAAAATATGTTATGGTTGATGTCATAAATCAATTGCTCCTCCAAATATCCCATGAACAGATCTGCATAAATGGGAGCAAAGGATGTTCCTATTGTGGTCCCCTTGACCTGCCAACAGCATTCCCCATGAAAATAGAACAAATTCTTAGTCAGGCCATGTTCTGCCAGACACACTAAAAAAGTACTGAATCATGGAGGATACAACTCAGCCTTACCAAGCCAATATTCAAGGACTTCTAAGCCTGCCTAATGGGGTATGTTGGTATAGAGTGTTGTAACATCCAACGTACACATTAGTCACTCAGGCTCCAACTGCATATCTGAAATCATTTTCAAAAATTGGGTAGTATCCTGTATTCTAGATCTCACCAATCTCAACAGGGGTTTAAGATACTGCATCAAGAAAATGGCTAAAGGTTCAGTAATAGAACCCCTACCTGAAACAACTGGCTTCCCTGGTGGCTTGTGTAAATCTTTATGTATCTTCGGTAATAAATACAAATTCTGACGTTGGGGGTCAGACACTGTAACATGATACACATCAGAAATTGTAATAATACCCTCCTCCAAAGCTGTCTTAAGAAATCTATCAATTTGCTTCTTAAATTTAGTGGTGCGGTCCAAAGGCATATGCATGTGAAACCTGAAATCAGACAGTTGTTTTTGGGCCTCTTCAAAATAAGATGACCAATCCATTACAACAACCGCCCCACCATTATCGGCCGGTAAAATAACCAAATCCGTATTGCTTTTGTGATTAAGTAAAACCTGTTGTTCCATCTCAGAAAGATTATGTGGCAATATTTGGGATTCACTTGTCCTAAAGTGTAAATCTTTAAGAAGACAGTCCTGAAAAATGGAAACATGTTTATGCATTGGGGCAGTAAACAATGGCTTATGGAACCAAAATTCAGTAGATCTTTGAGACCCTTGTTCAGAACCAAAATGTAGTCTAAGATTTGCAAACAACAAAAGGCAATGACAGCATTGGCCAAAACATCCTCACCTACAAGAAAAGCCAGGCACAAAGTTCAAACCTTTATTTAACAAAAGTATTTCCACATCAGTCAATTGTGTAGAAGAGATGTTGTGCACATTATATGTTCCACTTACTGTGGTATTAGTAGTTTCAACAAAGTTTCTACATTGCCCATCTGCTCTATGCTTCCTTCCACCCCTATGTTTTCTGCCCCTAAGGGGTTATTCATAACATGTTTCTTGGGAGCCTTGTGTGCAATTAATTTCCACATCAGTGGCAGAGGATGATTCGTTCCCCAAGGTGCCACTGGGACTACTCTTAGATTTTTTAAAAATGGACCTATGGCTTTTCCTTTTCTGTGATGATGGTACAGAGTCTTGGTTGGCAAACCTAACATTCTTATAAAAAACATAAGGTCTGCCTCACTGATAATCTGCCATATCCCTGTTAATTTTTTTAACTTTTTTATCCTTTAATTGCTTCTCCAAAGAGAGCAATTCTTTGGTAAGCTGATTAAAACAGGACACATAATATGTCTCCCCCTCACAGACCTTAACCTCATCACATCTAGAATAACTTCCGTTATATATTTAGCAATCGTACATTCATAATATGAAGTAAGAATATCTACAAAAGACATAGATGCGTTTTGCTGCGCTTTAGTCCACTCCTCTGACAAAGTATCATAAATACTGTTAACCACTGGTTGAATACATATCCTAAGTCCCTTCTGAGTTATACCTCTTGTTTGTTATGCTTTAAACAATTTTAAGTGCCACACATTTGTTCTAAGCCCCTTCATACTCTTAGTTAATTTGCTGAAACTTTGATTACACAAATTCACTGGCTCAGTAGCCCTATTGTCACTAGTATCATCTTGCAATGAACCTAGCCCAAAGACATGTAAATCGTCTTTGTCAGATGAAAGTCCCAGCAATACTGAATTCAAATCCATATTAACATGAATGATTGAAAAACACAATATCTGAAAAGGGCACCAACAGCCACCACTAATATTGTTGGTTATATAATGTCCAATACATTACAAGCACCAAGGGGCAGTCCTAATAATAAATATATGTAATAGCTATGTGATAGAAAAACAATATAAATACAAACAAATCAAAATGATGATGCTACATACATATTTAAATACCTGCAAATTGTTTACATACATATTCAAACAAAAAGTCAGTGTATATAGTATAATAAGATCAATCTATACCTTCATGCAAAATTTTCAGCAGGCCCACAAACCATAAATTAAGGCTCAAATGTAATGGGGGAACTCGTTAACACTAACACCAATAAATACTTGAAACTAACTGATCCCGGGAACTATCAACCTATTAGCCTGATGAGCCTGGTCTGCAAGGCCATGGAACATATCATCATGGAACTCATAAACAAAGACATTGGCAACCTCCAAACTCTGGATCCCACCCAGTTTGGGTTTGTGAAAGGCAGATCATGCCTCCTGAACCTGATCGACTTCTTTGAGGTAGTCACCAAAGCCGTGGATGAGGGTAAAGTGGTTCACACAGCCTATCTTGACCTCGCCAAGGCTTTCAACACCATCCCCCATTCTAGAATTATAGCTAAACTCATTAAACTAGGTATAAATCCCTACATCACAAGATGGGTTGCCAACTGGCTCACTGACAGAACCCACACTGTAAAAGTTGCAGACTCCAAATCTGACCTCAACGCAGTGACAAGTGGAGTACCACAAGGTTCCGTCCTGGGACCTCTCTTGTTTGGTATCTACTTCTCTGAAGTACAGGCTAACACAGAAGGCCTCTGGCTAATGAAGTTCGTAGATGAATGTGAACTTAGAGCCATAGTCAAGTCCCCAAATGATGTGGACATCCTACAGAAGGGCCTCACTGAGACAGATGCCTGGTGTCAGAGCCATAGCCTCTTGCTCAATGCCAAAAAGTGCAGTATCATCCCCTTTGGTAAAAACTCTGTACCCATGAACTACCACATAGGCAGCAATCTACTTAACACTGAATGCATGATAAGAGACCTTGGGACCCAGGTGGACAGCAGTTTCACCTTTGATAGTCACATAGCCACAGTAGTCAGGAAGTCCTTCTACGTGGCACACCTCATCATAAAAGGGTTCCTCATCCAGGAAAAAAGAGGCCATTGTTCCCCTCTACTCGTCGCTCATTAGACCCATTATAGTGTGCAACGCCCCTTTTGGAATCTACCTCACAAGACATCTGCAGCAGCTGGAAAGGCCACAGAAGTACCTCACAAAGAGGATTACTGGCCTCAAACAAATGCCCTACACTGACCGCCTCAAAAAACTCCAGCTTTACTCCATAGCATATCACCTACTCCGAGGTGATCTCTGCCTAACATATAAAGCTATGTCAAACCCAGAGCTGTTGGACATGCTACACCTAACGAAATCCCAATCCCACCGGGCTACACACTCTAGGGACCTAAACCTTGTCACCACAATAAACAGGACATGTTGGAGGGATAGATTCCTGTCCCAGAGACTTCCTATACTGTGGAACAAGCTACCCATCTATGTCAAGCAAAGTTCTTCATTAGCACTTTTCAAGAAAAATCTTGATGAGTGGATGGGAAATAGGAAATACGCCCCAGGGATCACTTCTGTGTCTCTGCTGGACAGTGGCACAGGAAAATAACTTTCTTGGGTGGTGTAAGCTATGGAACCTTGCTGGCTAGGCTTACATAGGCCCTTGGGCCGATAGCCTAGTATAGGTTCATAGGTTCATAGGTTCATACTAGGCTATCTGCCCAAGGGCATTTATAAGCCTAGCCAGAGTTTTGTGGCTTTCACCACCACTTTAGTTTGGAGGATACTATGCCCATTATTTTGCTGTGCCTCTGTCAAGCAGTGACACTGAGATAATCCCTGGGGTATATCTGCAATCTCCCATCCATTGGTCAAGATTTCTCTTGAACAAAGCCAGCGAGGTGCTCTGCCTCACATGTACCGGGATTTTGTTCCACAGCATAGGGAGTCTCTGGGTGATGAATCTGTCCCTCCAGCACATCCTATTAATAACCGTGTCAAGGTTTAAGTCTCCCGCCCTTGTAGTTCTGAGGGATCTAGATTTTTTGAGGTGAAGCATGTTCATCAATTCTGGGTTGGACATGGCCTTGTATGTCAGGCACAGGTCACCTCTGAGCAGACGGTAAGCGACTGAGTAGAGCTGAAGTTCCTTCAGTCGGGCAGCATAGGACATATTTTTGAGACCCTTTATCCTTTTGGTGAGGAACTTTTGGGGCCTTTCCAGTTGCTGCAGGTGTCGTGTCAGATACATTCCGAATGGGGTGTTGTACTCAATCATTGGCCTGATGAGTGATGAGTACAGGGGGACGATGACTTCCCTTGATCTAGATGCGAATCCCTTCATGATCAGGTGGGCAATGTAGAAGGTCTTCCTAACTACTTTGGCAACGTGAGTATCAAATGAAAGGTTACTGTCAACCTGGGTACCCAGATCCCTGATAACCTCTTCTGTGCTTAGTGGGTTGCCGCCTATATGGTAGCTAGCGGTAACCTTGTTTTTCCCGAAGGGTATGACTATGCATTTTTTGGCGTTTAACTTTAGGCCATGGTTCTGGCACCAGTTTTCCATTTCTATAAGACCCTTCTGAAGGATATCTGTGTCAGATGTGTTCTCAACTATGGCGCCCAGTTTGCAGTCATCTGCAAATTTTGTCAGCCATAATCCTCCTGTGTTTGCTTGTACTTCTGAAAAGTAGATGCCGAACAGGAGAAGGCCCAGGACTGAGCCCTGTGGGACACCACTTGTGACAGGCTTTGAGTCTGACATGGCGCCAGCAACTCTGACCCTGTGGGTTCTGTCACTTAGCCAATTTGCAACCCATCTTGTGACGTATGGGTTTACATTTAAGCTGATGAGTTTTTCAATGATACCTGAGTGGGGTATGGTGTCGAAAGCCTTTGCCAGGTCGAGGTAGGCTGTGTGGACTGCCTTTCCCTCATCAATGGCCTTGGTGACTGTTTCGAAAAAGTCCACCAGGTTTAAAAGGCATGATCTGCCCTTGACAATGCCAAACTGGGTCGGATCCAAAGTCTGCAAGTCTCCTATGTCTTTATTTATGAGTTCCATTATGATCCTCTCCATAGCTTTGCAGATCAAGCTTGTCAAGCTGATGGGACGGTAATTTCCCGGGTCGGTGGAGGCACCTCCTTTGTGAAGTGGGACCACAGTTGCCGTACGCCACTCCTTAGGCACGTATCCTGAGGTGAGGCTAAGATTAAACAGCTGCCCTAACTGTGGGTTTAATTCCTCATTTAGTTCGTGGAGCACACATCTGGGGACACCATCTGGTCCCATGGATGCTGTGTTTTTTGCCTTGGAGAGAGCAGTTCTCACCTGAGCGTTTGAGATGTTTGGGGGGCTATAATTCTCTGGTATAGATATCTCACCTTTTGGGGGGGAGAAGTTTGCACTGAACCTGTCAGCCAGTATGTTGGCAATGTCTGTAGGTTCAGTAATTTTTACATCATTTTGAACTAATTCTGAGCATATCTGGGAGTTTCCTCCCAGGTTTCTAACATAGCTAAAGAAGGCCTTATGATTGTCCTTTGAGTCCTTGGTGACTTTTCTCTCAAAATTTGCCTTGGATGATTTTATGAGAGATCTTAATTTTTTACTTATAATGATCAAGGGTGTTTTCCCTTTTAAGGATTTTGCTCTATCTTGTAGTAGCTTCCTCCTTTTGTTGTAGAGCTTGTTTATGGCTGGGGTCCACCAAACTGGACGCTTGCCTTTGGTACAAAGGGTCTTTGTTTTGTTTGGGATTGCCTGATCCGTGCAGTCCTGTAGGTGCTGGTAGAATGCATTTGTAAGTGATTCAGCGGCTTGAGTAATGGTTTCCGCAGTCTCGGGGGCCATAAAAGAGACCACTCTAGCCTTTAGAAGTGTGAAGTCGGCTTTTGAGAAGTTCTTCACTGTGGTCTTTTTTATCTCAGGTGGGGGCGAGATGTGGACTTCCAGTGAGATTAGCTTATGGTCTGATCTCACCAGTGAAGGGTATACTTCCGGTGTTGAACATTGTGACCCCATGTTCGTGATGATGAGATCTAGTATGTTATCTCCTCTTGTGGGAATGGTGACTAGTTGTTCCATGGCATTTGAGTTTATGAACTCTAGGAACCTTTGGGCTAGATTGTTGGGGCTAGAGTAGTGATCCCAGTCTATATTCGGGTAGTTGAAATCACCTAGTATGATGGTATTTGGAGATACATTTACCCCTCCAGTGTTTTCAGGAAAGCTATGTGAGGTTCCTGAGATTGAGAGGGTGGCCTGTAACATGCTACAAATTGCAGAGCAGTCTTGCCTATGGTTAGTTGCACCTGGATGGTCTCCGATGCATCATGCGTTGCCACCAACCTTGAGGTGTGGGTGTTCTTGATGAATATAGACACCCCCCCTCCTTTCTTGGTGTTGTCCGGATTTTGGGGCCGGAACGCATGATAAGAGGTAAAGCCTGATAGTGCCGGGGTGCTCTCGGGAGCCTTGAACCAGGTTTCAGTCACAGCACAGACATCGATGTTCTCCATACTGAGAAGGGCCTCGAGTGCGTGCATCTTGAGGTTGAGACTTCTGGCACTGAGCAGCATTACTCTTAGTTTTTTTTCCTTTTTTGTGTTCTAGGGTGGTAGGTTTAGAATTTGAGCCTTGCCTAAAAAAGGCACTATGGGGTGGCAAGAGCCTTTGCCAATATCCGGAAGCCCAGGGGTGACAGGTGCAAGCCGTCCCTTGTGAAGCAGCGTGGCTTGTCCAGCATGTCATCCCAGGCAGACAGATATTGGATCCCCTTTGAATGACACCAGAGTTTAAGCCAATTATTAAAGCTGATCATCTTGTCTCTGTATTGTGGCATCATTCTTGGTGAAGGTAAGATACTGCTCAAGGTCAGGGTCATACCTGCCTGGGCTACATAATCAGAGAGCTCCTCTATGTCTCTTTTCATGTAGTCCAAGGAGGTACATCTCAGGTCGTTCACACCAGCGTGGACAATGACAGAGTCGTACTTGTACCTGCTGTTGAGAGACCTGAGTGCTTGCGTTATGTGGCAGATTCTAGCGCCCGACAGGCAGCTTACTGTGACCTTTTCCTTGTTCAATCTGGTGAGTGGGACGTCAGTGTGTCTGACTATGGAGTCACCAATGACGAGTGTGTCTGGCATTGTGTTTGGCCTTAAGGGCTGTGACTGTTTGGCACACTGACTATGTGGTCTATGTGTTGCATGTGTTGTGTCCTGAGGTGGCAGTTGTTTGGGTGTCTGCTTTGGTGGCCTCTGCTGTTTTGGTAGATTTTTGATCAGAGCCTCTGAATATGTCTTTGTGTATTTATGTGTATGATTTGAAGTTGTGATAGTACTATGTGAGACTGGGTTTGTGGTGTGTGTGATTACCTTCTCCTCCTGTCTGGTCTTACCAGTCCTATGTTGAGAGAGCTCAGCCTCCAGTTTGGCTATATAGTTGCATCTCTCGCATGTATTTGTGTTTTGTGGGAGAAGGAGGGGGTTGCCCGTGTACATGAGACAATTGTAACATTGCCTCAATATTCCCAGATTCACCAGCTGAGCAGGAGAGGACACTAGCAACTGATCCCTCAACATGCCAGAAGGAATAGACAAGGACTTTAAAAGACTAGGGGGGATGTGGGTGATCGAATGGGGTTTTTGGCTGATGGGGTATTATGTATAATAAAAGTGCTATATCAAGTAAAAAAGTACTTTAGGAGCAAGTGCTAGGCTTTACAGATAGAGAATATTCTACTTAGGAATCAAGTAGAGCTGAACTTTTCAGAAATAGAATACGCTGGTTAGATCAGCAGTACAGTTCAGGGAAGGCTGTTTTAAGGGAAAATTTGAAGAGTGGACTTTAGGTAGCCCGAATAGTTTAACCTTGATTAACCGCCGCTGCTCTTGTGTGCTCCTGTGGCAACTCTGCACTAAAGCGTGCTTTATAGCAGGGGGCTGGAAAAAACAGGAAATGACCCAAAATGGCCAATGAATTACCAGTTGCTGTCTCTAACCACTCCTCTGAGGACAAACAGGCAGCTCAGTACTCCCCACTCTCACTGGTGAGTAAAGAAACATCCCTCTGGCCACACAAGAAAATGGAGGAACACAGGAACCAAATACAAAGCCCATTGATCAGCAAATCTGATCACTGGAACAACTAGCTAGGAAAGTTAGGAAAGCAGAAGTATTTTTTTTTTTTAGTTTTTTTTACACACACAGACAGAAAATACAGTAAATGCTTGGTTTTTCAACTAAATGCTATCAAAGGCTAGTACACTTGAGTGTATTAGCCTGTTTGTTAACTTATAAGCAAAACTTTATCTAAGAAGTGCAGTCAACAAATTAAGCTCAGAATAAAGAGAAAACAGGTAATATAACAATAATATAAGCACAAACAGTGGTCGAAATGCACAAAAGGTCGAAAAAAGCAATAAAAAATGCTTAAAAATACTTAGAATCAAGAAAGTCGCTTTTTCTGCTCTCTGCTGCCTTAGGAACTCTGCAGGGGACCACGAGGAGCTATGCCAAGTTCTCTAATGCCAGAAAAGCCCGCCAAAGCGTGCTTTATAGCAGGGGCTGGAAAAAACAGGAAATGACCCAAAATGGCCAATGAATTACCAGTTGCTGTCTCTAACCACTCCTCTGAGGACAAACAGGCAGCTCAGTACTCCCCACTCTCACTGGTGAGTAAAGAAACTTCCCTCTGGCCACACAAGAAAATGGAGGAACACAGGAACCAAATACAAAGCCCAGGGATCAGCAAATCTGATCACTGGAACAACTAACGAGGAAAGTTAGGAAAGCAGAAGTATTTTTTTTTTTTAGTTTTGTTACACACACAGACAGAAAATACAGTAAATGCTTGGTTTTTCGACTAAATGCTATCAAAGGCTAGTACACTTGAGTGTATTAGCCTGTCTGTTAACTTATAAGCAAAACTTTAGCTAAGAAGTGCAGTCAACAAATAAAGCTCAGAAAAACAGAGAAAACAGGTAATATAACAATAATATAAGTACAAACAGTGGTCGAAATGCACAAAAGGTCGAAAAAAGCAATTAAAAATACTTAGAATCAAGAAAGTCGCTTTTTCTGCTCTCTGCTGCCTTAGGAACTCTGCAGAGGACCACGAGGTGCTATGCCAAGTTCTCTAATGCCAGAAAAGCCCGCCAAAGCGTGCTTTATAGCAGGGGGCTGGAAAAAACAGGAAATGACCCAAAATGGCCAATGAATTACCAGTTGCTGTCTCTAACCACTCCTCTGAGGACAAACAGGCAGCTCAGTACTCCCCACTCTCACTGGTGAGTAAAGAAACTTCCCTCTGGCCACACAAGAAAATGGAGGAACACAGGAACCAAATACAAAGCCCAGGGATCAGCAAATCTGATCACTGGAACAACTAGCTAGGAAAGCAGAAGTATTTTTTTTTTTAGTATCTACTATGAACCTATGAACCTATGTATAAGGAATGTGAGTTGCAAAAAAAACTAAACCTGAACAGAACTACAAATGAAATTACAACTCAACACACACTGACTGATGTAAACATCTGGACATAACAATCCAAAAAAAATATGCTGTTGGTTAACATGATTAGTCATAGCCACTGCCTTCATAAAAATGATTTAATCCAAATACCTCATGACTATTTTATACTGCGGTGGTGGTGCTGCGGCAGCATTGTCGCCTCACATGTTGCCCGTTCGATTCTCAGTTAGAGCGTCTTCTGTGTAGCGACATGCGTGAATGAGCGTTCCTTCGTTGAAGGTTGTGCGTTAGGCCTGGCAAGCCAGTACGTAAAAATCTACTACCAATCATTAGCAGACCGGAGTTCCGCTGTGGCGACCCCTAACCGGGAAAAGCCAAAAGACACAAACAAACCTCATGACTATATATATATATATATATATATATATATATATAAAACAATTAGTTACAATCCTGAAATTATTAATCCGTGAAAACGGACTCACAAAAGGAGCCCCACAAATCCAAGGATTTACATAAATAGAGGCCCAGACAAAAAAAGTCCACAATAAATAATGGATACCACTCTAGTCGCTGATAAAACAAGTTTAGAATAACTGCTATATATCAACACAATCACAAAAGAATGTAAATTATCCCCAAAGCTGTTGAACTCCATAAACAGCAACAGGAACGCTGGAGAACTAGTTTATGTCCATACAGTCACAACAGGCAAGATATTGCTCAAACTCCTGCCCTCCGTAAATAACAGTGTAAAAAGTTACAAAACAGCTCCCTCACATACCACAACAAAAATTGTCTTTGTGTTCAAATTAACTGTTCCGTATCCACGCGATCACTCAAACTCCTGCACTCCATTAGATAACAGTATGAGAAATTGCAAAACAGCTCCCTCACATAACACAACAGAGAATGTCTTCATGAGAAGCTGTGAATTCAGATCAACTGTTCTGTATCCACATGGTAAAAAAATATATATAACTCTTCCCAAATCCACTGCACTTGATAGATAACCCCTAACGATAACAAGACAGCCAAAACGGAAGCAGCAGTCACACTAGGCAAATAATTACCAAATCAGCTGCACTCCACTGGTTGACAATGCAAAAGGAAAACGGAAAAAGTAAAACCTGTGACCGAAGTAATAATCCAAATTTGTGATTCTGCTACTGATATAAAACAAACCACACTCAAGGCCAACAGCAGATACGAATAGGAATCCAAAGGAACACAGCTCCGCACGTACGCCAAGTGCAAACGGCCAAAGCTGCAAAACTCAAACTGAAAAAATGGCCAGCACCAAACGTGTGGAAAAAAACCAAACAGTTACTATTTATTATTTGTGGCAACACCATCAGGGTATAATACAAACTGCGGTGGTGGTGCTGCGGTAGCGTTGTCGCCTCACAGTTAGACGTTGCCCGTTCGATTCTCAGTTAGAGAGTCTTCTGTGTGGTGACATGCGTGAATGGGCGTTCCTTCGTTGAAGGTTGTATGTTAGGCCCGGCAAGCCAGCACGTCAAAATCTACTGCCAATCATTAGCGGACCGGAGTTCCGCTGTGGCGACCCCTAACCGGGAAAAGCCGAAAGAATCAAACAAAAACCATCATCAGGGTATAATACACTCAATAAACAAATCAGACTGGTTTCGGCATAACCTGCCTTCCTCAGTGATAACAAACAAATACACGCAGCAAACAAAATATATGCATACAGTCACAAGTATAGCAAAATCTCATTGGTTGATTATAAATGGTCATTTAAACCTGGGGAAAATAACCTCCCTAGCCTAATTATCCAACTTTTCTCCTTTTTATTAAGTATTGTATGCCAACCCAATTTATTAATCCTATCCCTCTAAACCTTGTCAATAATAATAAATCTAAATTGTATAGACCTATGTTTAACAGACTGCTTATATAGGGCACTAGAGGCGCTTTTATTCCTAATATTACTCGTGTTTAGATATATGGATACATAGAGGGTGTGAGGTTTGCCCTATATAAAAGGCCAAACATGAATAGATAAGCCAATCAGTGCCACAATTATCCAAAAACATGATGTCATATACTGTAGCAGTAGAACCAAACAGTACACCTATTTTTGGTTCATCAATATGGAAAATATTGAACAGTTCCAGATTAATATCAGCATTCATTAATAACTCATATAAGTTGTCATATAAAATAGGTGTACTGTTTGCTACCCCTAAATTACATAAAAACATTCAGAACCCCCTTTAGACAGATAGTTTCTGTGCCTAGATGTACTACAGAGAATATATCTCTGTTTCTTGATTATGTTTTTAACCCATTGGTTAAGAAACTGGAATCTCATATTAGTGACTCATGGGCTTTCCTTAATCAAATTAGAGAATTTTATGTGAGGACAACAATTTCTGACAATATTTTTTCCTTTATTATGATCACAGTGGATACTTCTTCCCTTTATACATCGATTCCTTTAGAAGAAAGGTTAGAATTTTTAAGTCATTTTTTACAAAAATATGGGACCTATTATTTCTATATTTCTATATAAAACTTTAATGGATATAATGTTAGTGAATAATTATTTTATTTTTAACACTAAGTTTTACAAACAAAAGAAGGGGGTAGCAATGGGGGTGATGGTAGTCCCCTCCTTTGCTAACTTAGTTTTAGGATGGTGGAAAAGAATTGTTACCACACATTTCTATGTATGACAAGATTTTGATGTACTGCCATTTTGTCAGTGATTTATTTTTTGTTTTAGAATCTGATTTTGTTTTGAATAATTTCATGCTAGAGTTAAATAATAGTTGTACTTTTTTAGAATTTACAACTGGAAACTTTGGTCTTCGTGTGAACTTTTTAGACACAGATTTAGAGAGAGATGGTGCCAAATTTATTTCTGGAATTCACATAAAAGAAACTTTTAGCAATAGCTATGTCCACTTCAAAAGTGGGCATCCTATGTACATTAAGAGAAACATTCCACGTGGCCAATACATTAGAGCCTCCAGGATGGTCAATGATGACCAAGATCTTTTGAATGAAATAGAATTTATCAAGAAATTATTCTTGGAAAGAGGTTAAAGTTTGGACTTAATAATACAGCGGATGAAATTATTAGTGTTAGAACCAGTACATTTCCACTCATTATTATACATGGTTTCACTAGTAAACAGATTACCAATAAAGCAAGAGATGAATCTTTTAACTCCAATTTTGCTTTAATGTTTTGTTTGGACATGACGGTGGATTCCATGACTATTAAAACTATTGTCAAAAACAACTGGAACATTTTGCTAGGACATGAGGACCTGGCAATAGTAGTGGGGGATAGACCCCAGTTTGTAGAAAAGAAAAATGGAAATATTAAACAACTGTTAGAATTTTCAGGGATGAAAATTATAACATCTTGTACTAATAAGGTCTTTGGTATTTAGAAATGTCTGAACTGCAAGATGTGTAGGTTTATTTCTGAAGGTCCCTTTATAGACGTATCTCATTGTAATAGAACTATAAAAGTGCCAGGTAGATTTGATTGTTCCTCTACTGGGGTTGTTTATAGTTCTTTATATGTCATGCACAGCATTTTATGTGGGCATGACTACCAGAAGTCTGGGTACTAGAAATTAGGGAACATGTATATGCTATTACGACACATGATGAGAATAATGCACTGTGCACGCATTCGGTAAAATGCTCCAATTGTAAGAATTTTTTTCTGTTTTGGACGTGGTACATAAGGACTTAAGGGGAGTTGATTTTAAGAATGAAGTTGAAAGAAAGGAAGATGAGTGACAGAGTTGGTTGGCTGCTCACCTTCCTCCTGATTTCAATGAAACTGTAAATATCAAATGCTTTTTAAAGTATAGAAAATCTGTCATTTATTCTGTTTGATGCATTAAGGGTTAACATCAGTGTCTTCTTATTGGTTAACTGTTTAACAAATTTGGTTTAAATATGGCTGCAATATTATGTGGTTAGTTGTTTCTGATAAAGTCTTTGGATGAATAGTGGATTAATAAATTTGGTTTGCGCTAAAAGAATTGTGTTGAACACCTGTTTCCACCAGTGTACTTTTACTGTTTGGTTGCTTCTCTCTGGTTCCTGGTTGTTTTGGTTTTTCGTTGTTGTACATGCTAGTGTTATCCTCATCCCTTGGCAGTAGCCACTTACTAGTACAAATCTACCATTATCATCTTTTTTCCCCTGCTATCACTACTGGGGCACCTCCAGCAACTGATATAAGGACTTCTCTTTTCCTTTAGCCTGATATTCTGCAGAATATCTATCCTGGAATCATTTCTTTATCAAATTCACATTCTCACTTCTTTCCAAATGTGTCTCCTGCAGCATTGCTATTTGCACTCCACATTTCTTAATTAAGTATTCTTTCTTTTTTTGTTTATGCCTGTGAGACAATTTGCACTCCAAGATAATATGAAAAGTGTTGATTTAAGGTAAGAAGTCATTGTTCCCATGTATTATATTTGGCAGTTTTTTAAATGTCTAATTCCACCTTTTCTGATACATGCACCCATTAAAGTTTGGCAGGTTAATCCTTCAAACTGTTTTTTTCTTATCATCAACATTGGAACCTATGTCTTGAAGTAGTGAATAAGTTAACAGAGATAAAAGAACAGGAGGTGGGATTCTTTAGAAAAAGGTAAGAGTAAATTAAATAGAAAAATAGAAACTGTGGGAACAATATATACAGAAAAATTTTTGAAGGAGGAATGAGATTTAATAGAAGGCAGAAATTGAATCATTTATGTAATGTTGCCAAGATTATAGTATATATAAGAATGGGTCTATGTCAGATTATCAAGATTTCAGAAACTTGAAATTCATATGGTCAAGACCATATGATCGAGTTTTTGAAAACTTGAACACCAAGAAAAAAAAAAACATCCTGTAAATTTTTATACCAACTCCGAGATCGCACTATACTGAGGAGAAGGGTAAATTTCCGAATCCACAATGTACTGCGATCTCCATTCAAAAGCTTTGAATTTTCAAAAACTCAATCATATGGTCTCAACTATATGAATTTAGAGTTTCTGAAAACTCGATCAACTGATAGAAACACGTAACAATATATGTGATGTATAATTTTGTAAATGTGAACTTATTAATATGGTTTAATTACTTTTATATAAATGTAAATTTGACAATGTCACAGGTGATACTTCAATAAAGGTGTTTTAAAAATAAAAATGAAGGTCTGACAGTTGATGCACAGGATTAAGGCTTTGGGCTCCTAAATGAGGTACTTCCAGTAGTCAAGGGTACAGGGTTTGATTCTTTTTACCTCCATTTGCCAAATGTGTGACTCTGAACAAGTCACTTAACCAGATAGTTCTCTTTGGTTGCAATGAAAATCATCTGGTTATTATATTGAGATATGTGCATTTTCTAAATTACCTAGTTAATACATAAAGATGTACACATTCTAAATAGTAAGAAACGTGTAATGAATAACTAACATATATTAGTTTCTCTGTTGCATTTTATATCACTAAAATTTTCAAATGTAAGTATTTTAAATACCCTAGATGATGTTAGATTTTTTTTTATTACATAGAGAGCAGAACATGTGCAGAAAACCAGATATATTACCCCACTCATTATGGCAAGTTATAAGATGGGATATCTGAAAAACCTGTAAGGTGTTGGCTGAAGTAAAACATTGTTTTTTAAGTACATGCCTGCAACTGGAACAATTACCACATAGTGAAATATTTAAAAAAACTGCCAAAAATATGCCTCTGAAATACATTTTGAATAGTGGGGGCAGTTTTTGAAGCCCTAGGCATTGTGATATAAATTTACCTCTTCTGAAAAAAAATAACAACATCTATCAAAAATGCATCCTGATAAATCTGGGTCCAGTAATAAAAATTCAAAAATGTATTTACAATTTTCATACATTTAAAAGAACCATACATGTAAATAAAACATATTACATGGTCTTGTTTACCATGCTTTTGGCACTGAAGAAGGTTTCATCTATTCCATGTGTCAGCATATGTTTTGGCCTTGGATATGAATTGTGTAGTATGGCTACTGTGTCTAAAGCTATCACACCAATTTATCTGAAGTACTACAATAATCCATCTGAAGAAATTATGTGTTTAATCGTAAGGAATTATGACTTTTGTATATTTTCAGACTGTGTGGTGGATGACAACTTGTTGTATAAAGCAATGAATTATTTTGGAATGGATTTCTTTATAACTGGGTTCCAACTGAACCATCTTCCAGCTTAGTAACTAACATCTAGAAAAGGAATCAAGTATAAATATTCAATGAAAAATGTAGTCCCCATTTGTTTTCATTTAAATAAATTACATCATTGAACAGTTCTGCAGTATCTTGACAGCCTATGAACTAACAATTATCCAAAGAGAAATTCCACAAATCCATGCTCTAGCTATAGATGTTGTAGCTGGTATTATTAATTGAAATCTCTTCTATGTACCTCATAAATCGATTGGCGTATATGGGTGCAAGGATGCATTCACAGTCATTCCTTTGACTTACCAGTAGCAGTCTCCAAAACAGAAAATACATGTTCAACCAGACATAACAAAAATGTACTGAACCCTGGGAGGTACAACTCAGTTCTAAATAACTGATATTCAAGAGTTTAAAGACCTGCACAATGGGATATGTTGGTATTGCGAGTTGATACATCATGCGTGCATAAAAGCCAATTCCTTTCTACCTCAATGCCAGATAAAAGTTGGAGAAACTGAGTGGTGACCTCAATGCATGTCCTAACATATGGTAATAATCTTTTCAAGTAAACAGTTAGAAATTCTGACAAAGGTTCAGTTAAATAACCAGAACCTGACAATATAGGTCTCCCTGGTGGATGGTTCTTGTGAACTAATAAAAGTGTTGCATCTTAAAATCTGACACCTATTATTATTTTGCCACAGAATCAGTAATAGTACCTTCTCGCATGGCAGAAGATAAAAAGAATCAATCTCTGCCTTAAATTTATCGGTGAGATTAGATATCATCCTCTGATAGTATCCACCATCTTCAAGTTGTTCAGAGGCTTCGATGTTATATTGGGTTGTATCCCATACAATAGTACCTCCCTTGTCTGCTGGGTGGATTAATATATCAGTTTTAGTCTGTAAATTACTTAAAATCAGATTTCTTGCCAGTAGTTATGTCATTGTATTTTAATGTGTTTTTTTTTCCTTCAAAAGCAGCAGTTTTACTAACAGCTGGTATAAAGGTAGATTGTTTAATTCTAAACCTACTACTATTGAATAAAACCTGAGAAGCCTTACTGTAAAATGAGAGTCTAAGATTAATCTTTTTACAAAAATGATATAAGGTCAGAAATCACAGTAGTCTCAAAATACGGAGTTATAAGAACAAAACAAAACAAACCTTTTCTCAGTAAGGATATTTCATTATGTGAAAAAGAAGAACAGATGTTATGTATTAAATAAGAGTCACCGTTTTGGATTATTTGTCAATCATTTTTTGGAAGAGTTTCAGTATATCTGTTTCCTGACACCCCTCCTCCTGGAGCATTATTTATGGCTGATAAACAGGTGGAATTACTTCTTTATGGGGTGGGACAGGCACGAGCCATATCAGTAGCAGTCCCATTATTTGATGAGGCATCATCAGTAGTAAAGTTATCAGAGGATGCAGATGGCCATAAAATGGATTTAGTTTTTACCTGATGTTTGAGTTTACTTTTATTTTTGTAAAGTGTAGCATTAGGAGCTATATTTGCAAAGTGCACATTATACCTTTGGCACTTACTTGAAATTTGCTGTTGTAGTCTGAATTCATTCAAATCTCCTTGATACTTTTTAAAGTTTTTTGCACTTAATTTAGAAGAGTTATTAATGGATCCCTAGCAAATTATCAAATGGACACACTGTGGAATATGATATGGTCGAACCTATATCATCGACTACGCAGTCCATCAAACCATTCTGACTGAGATCGTATTATGATAGGACTCAAAACATTTTCCCTTTTGCCCACTGTAGTGCGATCTCAGAGTCGGTATATATAATTAGCAGGGGGTTTGGGGTGTGCAGCCCCCCACTTGGGGAGTTGAGAGGTGCTTGACCCCCTGCAAAAGCAGTTTTAGTGATGTGTGAGGGTGTTGTGCTTGTGTTCATTTTTTTTCAATGGACTGCATTGCTGATGATATGGATTCAACCATATCACATTCGACAATATGGACATTCAATTATTTGATTGAGACCTGTTATTAATTATAAACCCATGTGTGGTTGGTATTCAGCATGCTTACTGAACAATACAGCCATAGTTGTTAATAAGTTAACTTCTTCCATTATTTTGCCAGACTGGCAGCCATACGGTGTGACTAAAGTCTACTTAAACACCTCCAAATTAATATATTGCATCTTTCTACATGGACAGAAAAAGATATCATATCAGGGATGCAGACATTTGGTTCAGTAAGTACACACAATTCCCCTGGCATAATATCAGCTGCTATATATGCTTTAAGCAGCTACTGATGCCAGGCAGTGCTTCTAAGTTTTTTAGATGGTAATGTTATACAGTACTTTTAACCTTTTAAATACAGTAAAAATTCCTGGCATGTGATGAAAATCAATGTTTTACTTCAGTCAACACCTTGTAGGTTTTTCAGATATCCCCTCTTATAAGTTGGCATATTGAATGGGTAATATATCTGGTTACCTGCACATTTTCTGCTTTGTATGTGGGGAAAATCTATAAAATGTAAAATATGTGTATATATATATATATATATATATATATATATATATATATACTCTTCAGAGAAACAAACTACAAAAAAGAAATGAATGCGTTATACAGACACTGCATGAAACAGATAGATGTACATTTTCTATTTACTAGTATTGTTTGTATTAAGCCCAGTTCGGTGAACAAACAGGAATGGCATAGTATTCTCAGTAATAAAGAATGCAGGTGGATTATAATTTTAGGGAAATTTTCTTGCCCATATAGAATGAAGTTTTTTACTAAATATGTTATTGGTTATTACCGTTATATCGATTTAATTTTTATTTGTCAAGGTGGTGAATCAGAAATATATCAATTTCAGAATGAATTACAAATGAATCAATTTGGTCTAAAATTTGATGGTTTTCAAGTTGGAAATAAAGTGAATTTTTTAGATATAGTTTTAGAAGGAAATATAAGTGGTAAGGTAATGACAAAAATATTTCGAAAATTTGAAAATGATATACATTTATTAGATGGACGGAGTTGTCACCCTCCACATCTTCTTAATTCATTACCCTATGGTGAATTTTTAAGAATAAATAGGTTATATAGAAATAATAATACAGTTAATGATGAGTTAGATAAAGTAGCAAAAGTATATGTTGAAAGGGGCTATGATGCTTATGAAGTGATGTCTTCGCTAAATAGCATTAAAAATTATAATCAAGATGCTAATCAAATATGGAAGCGAAATGACAAAAAGAAAACATATATTTGTTCTAAAGGAAATGAATTAAAAAAGATTTTTATGGTTATAACTTATGATTTACTTTCTACAGAAGTTAGTAATATGATTAAATATTATTGGAAATCATTATTTAAATATAAAGAATTAACATCAATTTTTCCCAAGAACATTACTTTCTCGTATAAGAGAGGGAGAAACATAAAGGACATGTTGGTTCATGCAAGTTTTTCAACACCAAAGTTAAATTTGGACATTAATATGTATGTGACAACTAAGGGCACATATTCTTGTGGTAAATGTATCTCCTGTAAGCATGTGAGTAGGAGTTTCCAGTATATTAATGGTAAACAATTTCATGTTATGGGACTCTACTCATGCAATACAGAGAGAGTAATATATGCATTGAAGTGCCCTTGTAATATGTTCTATGTAGGGGAAAGTAAACGGGCTTTTAAAGTGCGATTACAGGAACATTTGAGGGACATAAAGCATGGTAAAGTAGAGAGTCCTGTTGCTACACATTTTAAAAAGTTTCATAATGGTGATCATAATGGTTTGGTAGCCACGGTTTTAGAAAGTTTAAATACATGTGAAAGTGAAGAAAAAACAAAAATGAAATTATTGTATAAGGAAACTGTTTTTATACTTAAATATGACACTTTGGAGCCAAGGGGCATGAATTTAGAGTGTAATTGGAGAATTTTTAATGGTTAATTGTTTAATTGTTTAATTGTTTAATTAATAATTAAATATTTTAATTATTCTATGTATAAAAAGGTGTGCAAAACTTTTGAAGTTATTCTCCTTGAAGGCGTAAGCCGAGGCGCTAGGGATTTGTGTGCAATAAAACTTTTGGTGCTGGATCTATGGTCGTTGTTTTTATAATAGTGGCTTTCATCCTTTTGTCGTTCTATGGTAAAATTTTCTTGCCCAGACTGAAGAATTATTACTGAATTGTTTATATATATATATATATATATATATATATATATATATATATATATATATATATATATAGATATAGATATAGATATGAGTGTGTGTGTGTGAATATATGTATATATATATATATATATATATATATATATATATATATATATATATATATATATATATTTTTTTTTAATATATAAAATATTGGTTTTTATAATACATAAAAATTGTATTTTTTATATTATATTGGTAAATGTGGGCACTGCTGCCATCTGAACGATTCTCCAAGTCATTAGAGTTCACAAGAAAATATTTTATTTAACAATGTAATTTTTGAATATTGTTCAATTTTTTTAGTTTTCAAATGATCACAATTAACCTAAATACGCAGATCTTACTATGGTGTTTTTAGATTTGTTTTGATGAAGATGCACTTAGTTATTAAAACCAGTATATAGTTTCTTCTCGCTGGAGTAAATTTGCTTTGGGATTTCACTTGTACTGTGTAGGGCTTTACTTTTTCATTGGACTGTTCATTTTGGGGGGATGTCTGTAGAAAGTACAAACCCTAAGCATTTAGCTAGAATATAATCAATTTTAAGATCTGCATTTTATTCAGATTGTTAAAACCACGGAGAAGGTTTTTCTTTTTCTAAACACAAGTTAAGTATTAAAAAATTACCATTTTCCTTATCAGGTATGTATTCTGTAAATCGCTTGATCCAGCTCGGTCCAAAGTATTCGAGTGGGATAAGCAAAGAATACAGTGTGCAGTCAGTTCCAGTAAAGATGCAGCTATTCCAAACAGATGAACAAAATTTTAACTTGTTTGTCAAGATTTTAACTAACATACTCTTGAATAGATCTGACATTTTCAGCATTTTGGATATTTTAAAGGATTCTGAAATGCTTAAAATTTCAGATGGTGAAATTTCTGCTTACAGTATTTTAAAAAATGTGTTGGAAACTGATAAAGGGATACTGAACTAAAAAAAAATATTGATTTTAGAAGAGGATAGTAAAGATATTCCGGTTTGATAAACAGATTCCAAAATATTATACAATTTTATATTTCAAAACGATTTGTAACAGCCGGGTCTATAATGTAGTTTTTGGGACTATATTATAAGAATGAAAGTGCATATGTGCGACTACATAAAAGTCGACACATAATGCACGAAACCTAAAAATAGAGAACGGCCAAGTAAGCAAATTTTTCCCTAGGGAAAAAACTTACGCGGACGTTCACTAAAAAAAAAAATTAACATCATAAACAGGTGGGGGGGGCTTAGACCCCCATACCCCCTAAATATACCAACTCCTTGATTGCACTATAGGGAAGGAAAGGGCAACTCCGTGAAGTTGGCCAACCATCTCCTTGCCCTTTGGCATAGTCATCAAATTGCTTAAATGCAATTTGATGAATATGTGTTGCTGTTTCCGTATTCACTTAGAAACATTTTCGTTCTTCTAATATAGACTCTAGTAGTGTATGAGAATAGAGCTATGGCTATGAGCCAAATGACTATAGTCTGACTACTAGATTTAGCACTGTAGGATCCAAGAGGGGGGTGGAGGTTGTATGGCTTACATCAGCTCTCCCATATCAGATAAGAGCTGTACATTTCTGCTTGAAATCAAGCACTACTATCTGGTGCAGACCACTGGGTGTATTCCAGATCAAGTTATGAACAATATGCTAAATGATCATCAGCAGTTGGGCTTGAACAGTTTCTGTGCACAATGATGTGCATAACATGATATGAACTCCACCTCAGCTAGATAGTATTTCCCTTCCCCATTGTATATCGTAAAAATTTATTTCCACCCTGCCCATTTTAAATGAAACCTACCTACTGAATTTCCTCTTCTGAAAAGGCTAGTGAGAACACTCTAGAAGTACTGCAAGACACATTTTTGCCTGGAGAGGGAGAACCCATGTATCACAAGGGATATGGTCATGCTGCCCCCTGCATGAAGAGAATGGATGACTTACTAGAGGAATAAAGGATTACATCAGTTGTGGAAATAAGAGGATGATTTTTAACATGGTATCCATCTATCACTATAGTAATAATATAGTTGTTACATTTACTGATTTTTATAATCTTAGTAAGATAAGGTAACTGGAATAAAACTCACTCTGAGAAAGTTGAAAATAAACCAACTTCTAACCAGGAAAGTTAAGAATATAGAGAAGATTTAATTTTAACAGAGTTTTAGCAATTAGTTTTGATGACATTCTTGGCAGTTTCTAATTAGTTCTGTTTCTAAAATCAAAATTAGAAGTTATGTACTCACCATAACGTTCCATCTGAGTAGGTGTTTTCATTTGTCTGCAACCTGTGGGTCTTGGATCCGATATCGGATCCGAGCCGGCAATTATTTATACAGCTATGGATCCGAGCTCCTAGCTCCTCCCCTCACCCATAATCCCCTGCCAACCCTAATTGACTTCAGATCAAGTTTGCCCTCCTATATACCTGAAAAGGTATCCCAAAAAGGAAAAGGCAGGAATAATACTAGATCTAATTCTTCTGAAGGCCAGGGGGAAGGAGGGGGGATGGTTGCAGACAAATGAAGACACCTACTCAGATGGAATGTTATGGTGAGTACATAACTTCTAAATCTGAAGTAGGGACTTCATTTGTCAGCAACCTGTGGGACAAAGTCCCCAGCTACTTGAATCTTGGGCGGCCATCATGGAAGGATGTTCTGGAGCACTGCAGAGCCAAAGGATGCTCTACCTCTGGAGGTGATGTCCAGCTTGTAGTGGTGAATAAAGGTATGAGGCCCAAGTGGCTGCCAAGCAAATATCATCCAAAGGGACTCTAGATCTGAATGCAGTAGAAGTAGATATGGAACGAGTGGAGTGAGCATGGACTCTTTGAGGTGCGGGCCTCCCAGAAGCTTCATAAGCTAGACGGATACATTGGGAAATCCAGTGTGATAAGGTGACCTTCGAAACAGCTTTACCTAAATTGAATTTAGAAAAGGAGACGAACAGCTGATCAGATTGTCTGTGAACAACAGTCCTATGAATATAGAAATGCAGCTGCCTGTGCACATCTAACAAGTGCAGCTTGTATTCTCCTTTATTCTGGTAATAAGGGAAGAAAACAGGAAGACTGATGGACTGATTGATATTGGTTTCTGAGGCCACCTTAGGTAAGAAGGATGGATTGGTCCTGAGGTACACTCTATCCTGATGAAAAACCAAATAAGGGGGTTTTACGAAAAGAGCTTGAAGTTCTGAAACTCTTTTCGCAGAGGTGATGGCTACTAGGAAAGCTGTTTTCCAAGACAGGTATTTAAGATCAGCAGAGGCAGCTGGTTCAAAGGGGGAAGCAGTCAAGGCCTAAAGAACTAGCGATAGATGCCAAGGGGGTATGGCTTCTCTGATCGGGGGCCTAAGCAAAAAGGTACCCTTGAGGAAGGTTTCACATAGTTTAGCTGACATCAAGGGACCAGTCTCGTGTCCTACATGGTAATGGGAGATGGCTGCCAATTGTACCTTGACTGTCGAACAGCTAGCCCCTTGTTGAAAAAGCCCTGTAAGGAAGTCCAAAACTGATGTTAGCAGAGCAGTGAAGGGGTCCACATTATGATGCTCCACCCAAACGGAAAAGCGCTTCCATTTACTGCGGTAAACCTTCCTGGTGGAAGGTTTATGCGCTGCCACCAAGATGGCTTTGACTGGAGAGGAGATACTGGGAGTCCTAATTAAGAGTGGAACTGGAGCAGCCAAGCTGTTAGCTTCAGGCTGTCCAGATTCGGGGTCGGTAAGCCTGATGGGTGGGAGATCAGATCCAGACTGGGATCTAGAATCCAGGGAGGATTCACCAAGTGAGACCACAGGTAAGGGAACCAAGTTTGTCGAGGCCAGAATGGGGCAATGAGGATCATCTTGTTCCCCAACCGAGAGGCTTTCTGTAACATCTTTAGCATCAGGGGTAGAGGAGGATAGGCATAAAGTAGACCGGGTGGCCAAGCATGCACTAGAGCGTCTCTCGGGGCTTCCCCTGTTGGGGGAATCAGGGCGATGAAGTTGTCGCATTTCGTATTTGAGGGACAGGCAAAAAGATCGCAGCAGGGTTGCCCCCATTTTCAAAAATCTGCTTCGCTACACGGGAGTTGAGGGACCACTCATAAGCCTAATATCCTACTGCTAGATCCAGGAAAGTCTAAACAACCTAACATTGTAAAGAATTTAAACAAGCTGACATAAGTTACCTTTAGGACCCAGGAACACCCTTGTGGTGTAGGCCCCGCTCCGCTTCGCTCGGGCTTGCTCCACGCCCCACCCTGCCCCCTATTCCCACTCGCCCCCACTACCTCTACATTTATTAGGTCACTAAGCCCTTCCCCTTTTCCACCAACCAATCACAACCATCCTGTGCTCTGACTCATCTCCCCCTCATTTCTAGCTTGTCTACACTGATTAGGCAATCTCCACCCACTCATCTCCCTCTCATTTCTTGTTAGCCTATACTGACTAGGTAATCTCCACCCACCTGCTAACCTCTATCTAGTTAAACTCCATCCTTCACCCTTCCAGTTTCTTATACACCCTATACCTTCCTACTCTTTACATACCCTAGTTTTCCAAGGAAACCTCCCCCAGCTCACTACACTCACTAACCTCCTCACACCATGGACAATAAGTTTTTTACTACCCTTCCCTTCATACTATTACTCCTTATTATTTCCTATCTCTCAACCAGCTATGAAACTCTAACCCTAGCAGGAGTCTTCCTCCCCAAAGGTCACACCTCCATTCATTCTCATAACCACTCCAAACCCATCCCTCCGTCTCACTAAATCATCCTACCCTCTGCCACCCAAAGGTTCCCACAACAAAAGATACCCTAAAATTATTAATTAAACTCCAAAAAATATTTGACCACTTGAAAAAATCTATCATAACAGATGGAGATATCCACCCCAACCCAGGCCCTAACTTTGACTTAGGCCCCAAAACACTGAAAGAAACCAGAAACCTAGTGGGCTCCCTCCTTATCCTTCATCTTAACCTAAGAAGTATTAATAATAAGGTTCACAACTTACATGCCTTGCTTGCAACTCACTCTCCTGACATCATGTGCCTATCGGAAACATGGCTTAAACCATGCACTAAGGATGAAGAAATTATCCCACCTGGATATAGCATCCTTAGGAGCGATCGAATAACCAGAAAAGGTGGGGGAATAGCTGTCATGTTCAAGAACTCCCTGAACATCACCATGAACCCACTCCAACCCCCAAAAATCCACAACCTTGAACTAATTGCTCTAAAGATTCGCCTAAACAACCAAAAAAGTATTAATCTCATAGTAACTTATCTACCACCAGGCAAAAATATTGAAAACCTAGAACTAATCCTCAGTTGGCTTGCTACCAACTATCCCCAAGAAACCATAATTCTAGGGGATGTTAACATTAACTGGGCCCTCTATTCCGAACTCCCAAATCCTCTCCCCATTAACTTACATGGCTTCTCACAAAATATTTTATCTCCCACCAGAATTGGTAATGCTCAACAAAAAGAGAGCATCCTTGACTGGATACTTACAAACAAGGCTCCAAATAATTATACTACAGGGACCCTTCCCAACGACCTTAGTGACCACCTGATTACCTTTATTATAAAGCACAAGTGTCCAACTTCAAATCAACCACAATCCAGACTAGTCAGGAACAGTAAGAATTTTGTCCCAGACCATTTTATTGCAGAACTTAAGGCATGCAATTGGTCCATCCTAAAAACATTACCCATAGATGAGAGTGTGTTATATTTTAATAACACTTTCCTAAAAATACTTGACTCGCATGCTCCTAAGCGTCTTACTAGAACTAAGGTACGCATCGCACCCTGGCTAACAAAGGACACTAAAGCCAAAATTAAACATCGAGACAAGGCCTGGCACAAATGGAGAGCCTCTAAAACCCCACTAGATCGCATCAAGTTTCTCCAACTTAGAAACTCAACTAAAGCAGCCGTATTGTCTGACAAAAAACAGTATTACTGTCACCTCCAAAATAAACACCAGAATAACCCCAAGAAATTCTGGGCGGTTTTAATCACCTCCTTCATCCAGGTAAACCCACCACCCCTACCCCTGAAAAACTCATTGGTAAAGATACTAGAGAAATAGCTAACACCTTTAATTCATTTTTCACAGAAACCATCCAGTCCCTCGCCAACCAACTTACTACTTCTTCCTCGGCTACACCCTCAACCAAAGTCCCAACTCAACCCACCTTTAACCTCCAACCCGTACCTACCTCCTATATTAGAACCCTCCTAAATAAACTCAAACCAACCACCTTAGCGGCTGACTTACTCCCAGCCAACTACCTACAAATTGCATCTGATGCCATAGCCTACCCTGTTTCTATCTTGGTTAACCGGACCATTTCAGAAGCTTCTATTCCCTCTATTTGGAAAATCTTCCCACATCATCCCTTTACATAAAGGTGGATCTTCCACTGACACATCAAACTACAGACCCATAGCTATATTATCTCCTCTAGCCAAAATCATGGAACGCTGCATTCACAAGCAGCTCATTACCCATCTTACTCGAAACAATCTCCTGTCTCACACCCAGCACGGCTTTCGCCCCCATCATAGCACAACTACTGCTCTCCTTTCCTTTGTTGACTCAGTTAACCACAATCGGAACAATAAATTTATATCCTCGGCGCTCTTTCTTGATCTATCCAAAGCCTTCGACATGGTCAATCACCAACAGTTGATCCACACACTGGAGGCATACTACCTTAGCAAAACTACCATAGACTGGTTTAATGACTACCTTTCTCATAGAAAACAGGCTGTTCTATGGGAAAATAGCTTATCCGACCTACTCCCCACAAATATCGGTGTCCCCCAAGGATCTATCCTTGGTCCTCTTCTTTTCTCCATATTTATTAATGATCTGCACTCTATCATTCCCAAAGCCACCTGCATACAATATGCAGACGACTCCACCCTGATCTGCTCCGACAGCTCACTCGACAAACTCCAAGTTGCAACCCAAAACTGTTTTTCCCTAGTTGAAAAATGGTTCTTGGAACTAAAACTCTTACTTAACCCATCCAAAACCAAATTACTTCTGTTTTTCCCCACTACTTCTACCCCTCAAGGAAATGAATCTCCTAGCTCCAACCACCCCATCATTCACGTGACATCCAATAATGGGACCATAATCGACCCTGTCTCCCACACCAAACTACTAGGTGTGACCATAGACCACAAGCTTAAATTTGATACTCATATCAACCTGACCATTAAGTCGGTAAACAAGAAACTTGGGTCCATGTATAGAATTAAGAACTTCCTAAACCCACACACTAAATTAACCATTGCCCGGACCCACCTCCTTTCCACACTCCTCTATGCCTCCCCGATATTCTCCTTCCTTAATAAAAGAGAACTCAACAAACTATCTACAACCTATAACCACATAGCTAGATTTATAACAGGAATGCACTATCGTACACATCACTGTAACAATCTCAGAACATTAGATTGGTTAGAACTACCTAACATTCTCAAACTCAATCAACTCATTGAGGCATTCAAAACAATCCACCATCCTGACAAAACCCCCTCAATGACCAAAATATTCACCCCCTACATTAACCTTACATCCCTTAGATCATCCAAAAGCTTACAAATTCAAACTATTAAATCTAACAATTCAGGAGGTGAAGCACTCTATGCTAATTCCATTGGAAAATCCTGGAATGCCCTCCCAAACAACCTAAGACACGAGACCTCACTCCACCAATTCAAAAAACAACTCAAAGATCTCCTAAAATCCGAATGGCTATGCCCATGCTCTAATCCTGATTAATAGCAAACATCCCAGTACTACCTAATTTCCACCCAATCCAAAATCCAAGGGTCTTCATTATAGTTAGGATACTCCAACTACCTAAGACTGTTTTACCTCTTTAAATTATTTGTATAACCCTTTTACTTGTTCATTTGACTTTGAATGTAATACTTTGTATCTTATCTCCTGTTGTTTTTTGTCATAACTACCCTCTGTGGAGCTTTTCTCCACGGGCCTCTACTGAAAATGGACATGTATCCAGTTAGACTAGCCCGGTCAACAAATGTAAAATAAATAAAATAAAATAAAATAAGGGGAAAGAATAGTGCGGCTGAGTTTCTCCGCCAGGATGTTGGACCGTCCCGGAATGTGCTTTGCGATTAGAAAGTGGTTGATGGAGATCACCCATTCCCACACTCTCATGGCCTCTCAGCATAGAGGATAAGACCTGGTTCCCCCCTGTTTGTTGATATACCAGACAACTGACACGTTGTCCATCTGTATCGCAATGGTTCCGATGGGAAGAAGGTTGTGAAGAGCTTGCAACACTAACAGCACCGCCCTCATCTCGAGAACATTGATATGCAGGGAGTCCTCTGAGTCATTCCATGTGCCTTAGACTGTTCTGCCTGAGCAATGCCCCCCCCCCCACCCGAGGCGAGAAGCGTCCGTGGTCACTGTGACTAGGGGAGGTGGGGCGCAGAAGGGCCGACCTGTATGGAGGTCTGGGGAATGCAGCCACCATAACAGGGCCCTCCTGCAAGCTCTGCTGATAGAGACAGGGTGGTGGAGAGGGAGAAGCTGGAAGGACCACTGTACTTGAAGGGTCCACTGTAATACCCTCATGTTTAGGTGAGCGTACGGGAGGAGAGTAATTGCCGCTGCCATAGAGCCCAGTGCCCTCAAGACCAATTCCGCAGGAGGAGCTTCTGATTGGAGGATGGCCTGCACATGAAGACTGAGGTTCTGTAGTTGTTCCGAAGTGAGGTAGGCTCGAAGACTCCTCGTATCTAACCTGGCCCCTATGAAGTCTATCACTTGTGCTGGAGCAAGGGAGGACTTGTCCATATTGATCGTGACTACTAACTGGGGGGCTAGGCGAAGAAAAAAATCTCTGGCTGAGCAGAGTAGATGCCTTGTTGGGGCAGTCAGGATTCAGTTGTCCAGGTAGGGAAGACCTGCATTCCCTGGAGTCTCAGGTGGGCCGCTAACACTGCTAAAACTTTGGTGAACACCCTGGGGGCTGTGGTGAGACCAAAGGGAAGGACCCTGAACTGATAGTGGCTGACTCCCAGCCGGAAGCGGAGAAACCTCCTGGATCACCTGTCCATTAAGATGTGGTAGTACACATCCTTGAGGTCTATAGAGCACATCCAATCGTTCTTCCATAACAGGGGGAGAATGGATTGAAGAGTGACCATTTGGAATTTCTCCTTGGTTACCACCAGGTTCAAAAGGGAGAGGTCTAGGATTGGTCTCAGGTCCCCCGTCTTTTTTGGCACTAGAAAGAACCTGGAGTAAAACCCTAATCCGAGCTGGTCTGGGGGGACAGGTTGGATGGCCCTTTTTTCGAGCAGCTGCCGGATTTCCACGGCTGCAGCCTCCCTCTGATCAGGTGGTACATCAGGGAGGTTCTTGAGTCTGGGGACATGAAGCATAGGGATTTTGTAACCTCTGGATATAATCCGAAGCACCCAGTGGTCTGACGTAATGGACTCCCATGCCGCCAGGTGCCTCAAGAAACGCCCCCCGACTGCCTCCAGAGTAGAGCAGTCGGGCAACCCTTCAGGGCTGTTGCGTGGGCCAATCACAGAAGGATTCTCTGGACCCAAATTTTCTCAGTGCCCCTCTGCCTCTAGGGCGGCGTCCTCCCTGTCCTCCTCTGCCACGGAAGGACTCGTTGTCCGGAGCAGGTTGGGAGTGCTGCGATTTCCGGAACCACATCTTCTTCTGTCCCTTTTGGTTCTTGGAAAAGGACCTCTGGGGATCAGAGAAGCGGACTCCGACGACAGACAGCATCTTCCCGTCCTTCTCGCTCTGGACAAGTGTCTCGCGAACGGTTTTGCCAAACAAGGCAGAACCATCAAAAGGGGCATTTGCAAAGGACGCCTTAAAGGGCTCCGTGAAGTCACAATGTCGGAGCCAGGCCTGGCGCCTCATCACTAGGCCCGCTTCACTGGCTCTACGGGCTCCCTCAGTAGCGTGAGACAGAAGCCGCATAGAGGTATTGGAAACAGATCTCAGAGTGGCCATACGAGTGGAGTACAATTGCTTGTCCTCTGCCGACATGGACTCCGGGGGGGAAGCAGCGTATTCTTTGATGACATGTGCCATGTAGTTCAGAGACCTTACCGAGAAGGTCGCTGAACTGAATACCTTGCTTCCCAAGGCGATCCCATCAATCGAGACTCCTTGCTCAGAGGATGGACCGAGGGACTCTCCTGAGCTAGTTCCCTCCTAGTGGCTGCTGCCATCAACATGGCATCTACAGGGGGACCCTTGCTCCAGTGGGGATGGTCTGCGGGGGGGCTCAAGAGCCTGTCCGGGCACTTGGGAATAGGCTCCACAGTGTCCGGCTCCTTCCACACCCTAGTGGTCACAAGGTCCATCAGGGGGTCGGCCGGAGGGGACACCCAAGAGGTAGACGTGCCTGCTTCGAATGCCTCTAGGAACATGGACTCATCGGAGGAAGCCTTGGGGGCAGACCACCCCCCCCGAGCCTAAGCATTTCCATGATGTCTACAAAGGAGGCATCCTTGGGGGGTGATCTTGGGGAGCCTTCCCCTTCATCCAAGTCCGTGTCCTCTGTTAAGAACTTGGGGGAGTCCACGTGCCTCCTCTTACACTTGTGCTTGCAAGGCACTTCCTCGAGAGGGCTGTCTGAGGAGGTCTCGCTAGCAATGTCCTGTTCCAAAGGAACAACCTGGGACATTGAAGCAGGCTGTCCCTGTGGCCGGGTGATGGAAGCCTGGCCCAGCAGAGAGGAAGTGCAGGGCGGAGTCAAGACAAGGGCCGGGGGTCTGGATGCTCTCGACAGAGCCCTCTCCACTACATTGAAGGCCGAGGGGGAGCCACTCTCCCTGGGCTCCGGGAGCCGACTCCCACTCGGATCTGATGAAGGGATCGGAACCGGCACGGAGACCATCGGATCCGAGGGACCAGTGTGCTCCGACCTGGACAGAGCCAAAGGCACACTGAATCCCTCGGATCTGAAGCTCGGGCCACGACAATGGAACTGACAGACTCGAGGGCAGGGTCAGATCCGAAGTACCCAGTACTGTCGGCGCTGACCCACGCCCGGCTCCAACGCTGCTCGGCTCCAAGCATTCTGAACCCGAGAAGCGGGTCGGAAAAGGAGCTATTGAAGCAAAAAAGGGTGTTGAGCCCCCCCCAAAGGGGGGGGGGAGGCAGGAGCACTCCCATCTGCAGCTGGGCCTGAATGAACTTTCTCATCATCCGGTCCAAGTCTGCATTAGACAGGCTGTAGGTGGATCTCGATGAGGCCACCGAGGCAGGCCTGGAGTGCTGCCTCAATGACCTCGATGGAGATCGGGTCTCCTCCTCCTCTGGTCCCGGGGAGAAGCAAGGTGATCGGAGCTGAGGAGGAGGAGACCTGGAAGCCATGGAAGGAGAAGCCCGCTTAGCTGGGGGGGGGGCCGAAGCTGAGGCCTCGGCCCGCCGCTTGTGGTGCTTCTCCCTCCATTTCTCCCTCCTGGCCTCCCTATCCTCCTGCACTTTAGTGGGAGTTTGAATCCCGGCTGGAGGAAGGGGGCAGGAGTGGCTACCACCACAGGCTGGGGAGGTGCCACGGGAGTAGCGGAGGCCGAAGCCGACTTTGGGGGCAAAAGTCCCGCCAGGACCAGCTTCGACCTCCACTCTTTCAGTGCCCTGGGGTTGAACCCTGCACAAATCGTGCATCCTGAGGACAGGTGTTCAACCCCAAGGTACCGAACACACCGAGTGTGGCCATCCGCCGGTGAAAGCTTATGGCCACACTCGGTGCACTTAGAAAAAATGGGCTTTGGGGCATCTGACATTTTCTCTCAAGGAAAGACTACACACGCACACCAGGCCCCAAAACACGAAGAACACACACACACACACTACGACCAGCGAGGGGAGGAAACACTAAAAATAAAATTAAAAGAGGTAAAAGTTAACCTAAAGGGAACCTAAACACACATGCAAGTTTAAAAAGGAAAAATTTTCTGTTTTTAACAAGTTTTTTGAAGAACTTATCTGAAGTCGCAAGGAGCTCTGCAATACAGCTGTCTCTTCTAAAAGCGGCAAACTAGATCTGAGGTCAATTGGGGTTGGCAGGGGATTATGGGTGAGGAGAGGAGCTAGGAGCTAGGAGCTCGGATCCATAGCTGTATAAATAATTGCCGGCTCGGATCCGATATCGGATCCAAGACCCACAGGTTCCTGACAAATGAAGTCCCTACTTCAGATGCTTTGATTTCAAGTATGTTTCCTAAGAAGTTTTTGACTTTTTAATTGTAAGATGATTCGCTAATGAGGAAACTCCTAATTAAAGTTTTACATGCAGCTCACTGGATATAAGACCATACTGATAAGTCATCCAATTCTTCAGATTGTCAGAAATAAACTGAACTACATCTTCTTGAACTAGTATAACAAAACTGTCCCTGCAAGAAGAGTGCTAGATGAAGTGTGACACAAATGTAAAAGTCAAACTTACCAGAGATTAGCTTAAAAAGAATTTAGTCTTGATTATCAGTTGTAAGCCAAGAATAAGGCAAATGTATTACTTATTACTTTTTTAGAAAGAGAATTACAGTGTGATTAAAGAGTCAAAAGTTACAGCAGAACTTTTAGCTAACTGATTTAACTATAATTTCCACATCAGCACTGTTACTAGAGTTCACATTTAATTTCTAGCTAAGACAATTATATTGCTCTAGTTTTCGATAATCAGATTCCAATGAGTTCACTAACAGTGCTACTTGAAAACCTTTATCATGCAACAAAAGAAGCAGGATGACCTGTACATTACATTTTATATAATAGTAATAAGTGAACTCAATGTTTGACAAGATATAGAACTATCCATAAAGAAAGAAAATGGAGGGAAGTGCCCATAAATTAACTTTGAAAACTTACATACACACTATCTAAATACTTAACCCAAAATTCCTAGGTACCGAACCAGACCTTAATCCTAACTGCTTTAAACTACAGTCAAGTATTTTAAAGAAAAACAGTAATTTAACTTAGCAGAACAAACAATGAAGCATGCATCCATATGGAAAATTCTTCCACAATCTCATAGCAAAACACGACCTCACCTCCATTCTCCCTAACCTACTTAATTATTAAAACATTAGTTATAACAAATAAGCCCTATAGCAAGATTAACATTATTAAATGATGGAGAACAACAGCCCTACATTGGTAGAACATAATACACAATTAAGAGTCAAGCACAAAGAGAAAATGAAAAAGAAAAAGTAGCATTAGAATACCCTAAATACATCAATGTATTAACTTCACCATGTCAGTTAAATTTAGTCCTAATAAACCATGAATAAGTAATAAACAAAGAAAAATGTAATCCTAATAAACCATGAATAAGTAATAAACAAAGAAAAATGTAATCCTAATAAACCATGAATGAGTAATAAACAAAGTAAACAAGCTAACTAACCTAAATTATCATCTACCTATCTTGATTAAACACAGAAGAAAAGCAGTTATGGAACAAACATACGTATGTACCATGCAAAATATTTTTAAATATAAAAAATATACACTGTTTGACATAACAGAATAAAATACTTTGATATATATCTCAGAGGAATACGAAGCATACTCAAGAGTTTTTTTTTTTTTTGTAGTTTCAGTAAAGTTTTCAATAAGGCATTAACTGAAAGAAATAAGCTTACATAAGCAATTAAAATTTGAAAGTATGGCACACAAGCTTTATTAATCTAGTATCAAAACTAACTATTTTAGGAAATGTTTAACTGTTAAGGAATATATCAAAGTTTTAAAAATACTTTAGGAAACATTTTACTCAAGAAATAAAAGGTTAAGAGCACTGTTTTATTCTTAATGTATTTGATGTCACGTTTAAAAGTTAATTTCATTACATTATGCTCTTGTTATAAGAAAAGAATGATGGTTGACATGGTACAAGACATCCTGTGTTTAATAAGATAAAGACATCATATATTTAATTAATAACATATCAGCAATACTGTTTCTCTTGACTAGATTCCTGACCAACTGTTCATAACTTGTTTTATTAACAAAATCTACATATGGTTATTACTATAGTAACCGTGGTCACTAATGAGGTTTAACGAAATCTATATATGGTTATTACTATAGTAACTGTGGTCACTAATGAGGTATTAACGAAATCTACATATGGTTATTACTATAGTAACCGTGGTCACTAATGAGGTATAATGAAATCTACATATAGTTATAACTATAGTAACCGTGGTCACTAATGAGGTATAACGAAATCTACATATGGTTATTACTATAGTAACCGTGGTCACTAATGAGGTATAACGAAATCTACATATGGTTATTACTATAGTAACCGTGGTCACTAATGAGGTATAACGAAATCTACATATGGTTATTACTAGAGTAACCATGGTCACTAATGAGGTATCAAAATTATCCATTTATAATGATGGTTAGTGATTTCAAGAAGTATAATTTGTCACAGGTTTGCAAGATCAAAGATTTGGTGAACATGCCAAAGTTCTACTCTAGATCCCATGCTGGAACTTGTAGGTGCCCACACATTCATCCAGTCCTACTTAAATATACCATATGAACTGATGTGACTGAGTTTAACACAAATGGTAAGTTTATGCTACAGATGTGGAAGTCTTCTAGATATGAAATCATTACTTTTATAGTATGGCTGACATTAACGCTTACTGAAGTTGAGTGCACTCTTGTTTTCATGTCACAGAAAGGGTATTCTAAGCAAAGAGTTTCAAATAGTAAGGGGTTCTTAAATGTTCTGCATGTCAGACAGAGCTCTCCTCTAATGAGGCAATAAAATATAGGGAAGAGACAATGCTGTTACACACTTTTGTTACACAAGCCTTGAAGCCCTTCAGTTCTCTTTGTGAGGAATCTTTGTTGCTTCTCTTACTGAAAACAAAAGAACATCACTAGGTTACAGAACAAAGTACATTATTCTATAACTAGTCTGGTAAAAACTCTATACAATGGAAAAATTACTTCTGTGGAACAGCTGCTAAACATATGAATGATTAGGCAGGCAACTCTGTATGCATTTCAGACAACAGGGAGGCTATCTGAGTATCAAATTAAAGGACTGCAAAGTCTTTTGGTACTCGGTCAACTTTTAGATGGTTCCCAGCAATACTCTATAAAGCTGGGGAGTGTAGTTTTGCTAAATGCTAGAATGCTACATTTTTTTGATAATTAAGGCAAGGTCATTTCTATCGCTCTCTATGTATTTAATGATGAATCCTGTTTGAAGGGAAATGTTGTCAGTGGAGGTAAGAAAGACAATCCATTTCACAGAGGGATAATGCCCTGACTATTTTCTAAGTGACTTGAGTTCAAATAACATCAAAGTAGCCTGTAGGAGCTGGTGGTAGGGGAAGGGAATGAGTGACCACTGTTGGCTCATCCATTCTATGGGGAGGGAGGTGGCTTTGCCTCATTCCATAGGTGACACCTAGTGCGAGCTTTAGGCATCCACCCCATGGAGTTTGAGTCTATCAGGCTTGTTCATAGGTTGGTACTAGGCTATTGGCCCTAGGGCCTATACAAGCCTAGCCATAACAATTCCCTGGCTATTTCTTCCCACAGTATTTACTTCCCTGGATCCCTGTCTAACAGGGCGACTGACATGATCCCCAGGGTGAATTTCCTATCACTCAACCAATCATCAAGGTTCCCGCCCACCCAATCATCAAGGTTTCTTTTGAAGAGGGCCAAAGAGGTGCTCTGCTTGACATGTATGGGCACTCTATTCCAGAGTCTGGGGAGTCTCCGGGTCAGGAACCTATCCCTCCAGCATGTTTTGTTCATTGTGATGACAAGGTTTAGATCCCTGGAGAGTGCATCTCTGAGGGATTGAGATTTCTTTAAGTGTAGCATGTTCAACAGCTCTGGGTTTGACATGGCTTTGTATGTTAAGCAGAGATCGCCTCTGAGTAGACGATACATACAGAGTATAGGTGGAGTTTTTTTAGACGATCAGCATATGGCATCTGCTTTAGGCCTGTGATTCTTTTAGTGAGGTATTTCTGCGGCCTTTCCAGTTGTTGCAGATGTCTTGAGAGGTACATACCAAACGGGGCATTGTATTCTATAATGGGTCTAATGAGGGATGAGTACAGTGGGGCAATGACCTCCTTTTTTCTGGATGAAAAGCCCTTAGTGATGAGGTGTGCAGCATAGGATTTCCTGACTGTTGTGGCGATGTGGTTATCGAAGGTGAGACCACTGTCCACCTGTGTCCCTAAGTCTCTTATCACACTTTCGGTGTTTAGTGTACTGCCACCTATGTGGCAATTCATGGGTACAAAAGGGGATAACTATACATTTTTTGGCATTGAGCTTGAGCCCATGGCTCTGGCACCAAGCATCTGTTTCTGTAAGGCCCTTTTGTAGAATATCCACATCAATTTGGGGATTCAATAATGTGCTTCCATGTGCAATGTACACTATGAATGGTGATACTCTTCCACCTCAGAGGACAGCTGTAGCAATGCTCAAAAGGGCTGCCATAGTAGTGCTCCTCTGTGGGAAAGGGTAGGCCACCCTGCAGGACCAGCAAGCTGGCCTCCTAACTACCACTTGACACTTATCTTGAGAAAAAGAGTTCATGTGGATTCCCAGGCAGGAATAAATTGGCCATAGGGCTCTCACCTCACTCAGGAATTCTGAGTTCCTGTCACTGTAGAATGAATGGGCTGACTGACCAGGTAGATAAGCCATTGGTCTCAGCCCTACAGAATAAGTAAAAACCTCTTTACTCACTATTCAGCAATCTCAACCTTTACTGCAAAATATACAAAACAGTTCTTATAACATAACAAGTGCAAATACTAATACATTACACTCAAACTAGATAAATACAAACATACATCTTAAAACATTTTCTGACATCAGCAAATCCCATTTCATCGAGACGAGAATACTGAATCTTCATTTAACCAAAACCTTAATCCAGTTAAAACATTCACCGGGAAACTAACCACTTGGTCACCTTGGAGCCCTTTTCCCCACTGTAGTGTGATCTCAGACTTGGTATATATAGTTGGGGGGTGCAGCCCCCCCAACCCCACTTTGGTGGGCTTTAATTGCTTTGTTGTGTAATAAATTTGATGGCTGACAATCTTTAATACCAGGAACCTACATTAAGTGTAGCAATTCCAAGTTCATGTTTGGCAGGTTGATTGGTTTTACATCCAGCTTTTGCTCAATAGAGCTATCCCAGGTAACCTAGGCTGGGCAAACATACACCAGCCAGCCAGTAGCTTATTAACCCAGTGCTGCTGGGCTTTATGGCAGGCACACACTGGCCAATAGGGGCACATACACCCCTCCCACCATTAGCATGGGTCCCTAGCATAGGTTGGAGTAGGCAAGGCTAGGTCCTCAACCCACTTATCACTGGTAACTACCCATGCCCATTTTGGTGACATTAGTCAACCTGACCGAATCACGTAGAGACATATTTTACACTATCAAGTGGCTAGCCCTGCCATGGTGCACAGTCTGTGATCTGTGTTCTCCTATCTTGAGGATACTGCGCACCACAGTAGATGCCCAAAGTGGTTGGTCTGTACAACTCTTCCCCCTATAGGGCACCATGTAGAGTTGTGCTGCTGCCCACAGCTCCATCCATTGGTGAGTTTGAGATAGAAACATGCAGCATATTTTTTAGAGGTGGGAGGAACCCCACAGAGACACAGGAAGAACATGCAAACTCCAAACAGGTTGGCTGAAGGTCAAGATCGAACCTTGTACCTTGTGCATGGGAGGCAATGACCTTAAGCTTTATGCCAACTGGTCTCTTAGTACGAACAGTGTTTGGCCTCACAGAGGGGTTACTATTGGGAGTGGGTGTGCATCAGGGTTCAGCTCTGAGCACACTGCTGTTCATACTGGTGATGAACTAAATTAGCAAAAAGGGCTGGAGGGGACAGATCAACAAAGTTGCTATATGCAGATGATGTGGCATTACAGGCAGACTGTGAGCAAGAACTTCAGGATAGGGAAATGGAATGCAAAACTGAAGGCACATGGGATGAAAATAAACACAGATAAGACAGTGGTAATGGCAGCAAATTGTGGACATCAGAAGAAGATGAGAATCGAAATAGAAGGGAAGATAGTGGAACAAGCAAATAGATTCAAGAATCTGGGAGGGGTAATTGAGGAGACTGAAGAGGTCAAAGCTAAAATCAGAGGGGCTTTAGCCAATTGGCATAGAGTCTCAGGCAGAGTCTATGACAGAAGAATGCCAAAGAAACTGAAAAGTAAGGTGTACAAGCCAGTGGTGCAACCAGTACTACTGAATGGTACAGAAATCTGGGCAGTAAAGGCAGAGCATATGAAGAAGCTAGAGATGGTGGGAATGAAGTGCCTGAGAAGAGGGGTAGGATGCACACTGTGGGACAGATGAAGAAATAAGGATGTAAGAGCAGAAGCCAAAGTAGCTCTAATTGTAGAAAAGATCAAAGAGAGCAGATTACAGTGATTCAGACACATGGTAGAAAAGCAGAAGACAATCTGGTGAAGAAGATTTGGGACAGACAAAGAAGGTAAGAGGAAATGAGGACATCCAGCAAAGAGGTGGATGGATTGTGTGAAATAAGATCTGTGACAATCAGGCATGAGTGTTGAAGAAGGCAGGAGTGTGGCACTGAATCAAGAGAGATGGGGACAGTTAACATGATACATCGACCCTATGTAGAAAATGGGAAAAAAGGAGGCTGGTGATGATGATGATGATGAATCTATAAAATCAGGAAAAAGGAACCATAAAATGTAGACAAGCTCGTTTGGGATTTCAAAGTAATCAAGCACTTATAATGTGTTTATGAATTGATTCATCCTTGTTGAAAACAGAAGATATTAACCAGATAAGCACCTTCAGTGCACTTCTTGGTAAATGAAGAATTTTACTTAATGATAGTTTGTTCACTTTCCGATGAGAAACAGAGACAGCCTGACCACATCATGCTGCATCATCTACGGGCACAGCTTTGATTGCTCATGTCAGATGCAACAACAGTATCCTCTCTGTATTCACAGTCCTACAACATTTGATTCCTCCTGCTACAACTCTAACTTTAACACCAGGAAGCAGATAAAAGTGATGCACTGTATGTTTAACTCTATGAGTGCAGAGAAATGCCTCTTACTTGCTAAGACTTAGGCAGGGCACTATGATTTTTACTTTTAGATGAGGTAGCTCACGAAACTGGCTGCTGGGCTGCTGCCTCTCAATTACAAAAAGAGGAAAGAAGTAGCACTAAAGTCAGAAAGCCAACAGAATTCTGCAAATGAAAACGTGAAGTTCCACGAAGATCCTTCTGAAAAAAATGTCATCTTATTCCACTTCCTGGGTTGTGCTCAAAACAGCCCAGCTTTGACCGTCCCCAAATTCAGTCTCACCAATCTAAACACCTGCTGACAACATGGCCGGCCTTAGGCATAGGCAAACTAGGCGACCGCCTAGGGCGACATAAAGGCCGGCCTTGTAAAGGGTGCAATTTTTTACTTTATTTATTTTTTTATTTTAATTAATTTAGTTAGTTCATTCTTTCTTCTCGGTGCCTGCTCGAGGGCACTGGAACCACAGGGCAAAGGGGGTGGTGATCGCTCTCCCACTTTTACAGCATCACGATATTAGCGTCTTCTCCTTTAAGGAGAATCATGTGTGCACATGCCAATATGGAAGTAAATATGTTTTGCAGGCATGCAAATGTAAACTAGCAGTTTTGTTAAGAGGGATTAAGTCCATGTGTGCTCGTTTGGCCGTTCGGTTAAGAAAGAAGGTAAGTGTATGTGTGTGTAATTTAAACTATTCACTTCTGCATGCATGAGAAAGTGTGTGTGTGTGTGTGTGTGTGTGTGTGTGTGTGTGTGTGTATATGGAATTTCAGTTAGTATGGAGAAGCTGTGGTCTGTGCAGTGCAGTTTGGTTCTTGGTGGATGCGTGCTTGCAAAATTGGGAATGAGGGATTTAAGATAGAAGTGTGAGAATTCAGGGAAATTAGTTTGAAGAGTAAGGTGCTTAATATGACTTTTATTCTGTAAAAGATTGGTAGCCAGTGTGCTTTAGTGAGCACATTGCACTGGCATTCTGGCTTGGTAGCCATTCTAATGAATCTGCAAATACTGTTGGCATGAAAGATTTCTCTTTGAAGCTGTCACTACAAGAAAGGAGTCAATATAAAGGTTGTTAAGGTAATAGTCCCTTCCCAATAGCATTCCTTCCTTCAGGGAAGAGAAAGTGGAGTGAGACAGCTCATCTCAAAAACAGATGGAAGTTGATTTTGTTTTTTGTTCTTTCAATAAGATGCAGAAAGCTAAGATGCTGCTCTATACAAATTGCAAGGTATCCAAAGTGTCGTCCCACTTCCATGGCATTAGGTTATTGGTTATCTGCCATCCCCATATACATTGTTGAGTTTGTGTCTTGCCCTAAATTACATTGATTAGTGTTTCTGGTGTTCTGAGAGAAAGAACTGCATTAGGTCTTCTTGGAGATGGCTCTTTATCACACAATGGTGGTGGTAGGACCTGTAAATTACCATAATGGCTGCATGTAGGATGACTGAAATATGGGGGGAGTTCTCCAGGGAGTTAGTTGGTCAATAAAGAAAACAGAAGTGGAGAAACTCCTGAGCCTTGTGGTACTCCTGCAGTCAGTGGAGTGGGTGATGATTTGGAGTTCTGTATTTTGACATAAAAGAGTTTATTAGTTAGGAAGTTTTTGAACTAAAAAAGAGGTTGATTGTTTACTCATGCATTGCTCTGATTGTATGCAGCATGTTGTTCAGATTTATTGTGCTAAGAGGTTGAAAGGTATGGATGCATGGTATGTCATGCCCCTAGTTGTCCATTATTTGGTACATTTTAAGGGTGCCCTCCTTTGTATAAGATGCCTAGTAACTATGAAGTGTTGCCAGTTTCTCAGTCATTTCCTGTTGCAATATTACTGGTTTACTAATTGTTTTCTTCAATGTCATGTAGGCAGTTGATTCTTTAAGGGCAGCAAGCACTGAATTTGTAGATGAAACATTGAGATGTAAAGTTGTTTGCCAGTAGCAAGCTCTTCATTAGTTATAGGTTTCTTTAATGTGGAATTATTCAGATGATTTTACTTCTGCAGAGATTGTGCATATTGAGTGATTTTGGTGGATTGTAATGACAGAACTCTGAGTGCACTTTATTGTTGAAATTTTATGAAATAGGTTGTTTTGTCATTATTCGTTCATATATCTTGTTTCACTGTTTATTAAAAGAATGTTTAAAACTACAAATTTAAAACACATTCTTACAACTGGTGTATTATACAAGGAATATAATCATGAAGGTGAATCAAAGAACAAATACATGTATGTAAGGCCCTAAAAATGTGTGCAAGGAGCCTATGTTTTAAAAATAGTCCAAAGGTAAACTTAATCCTCCAGTGGCCCGATGCATTTTCTATGAATGTGGGTTTTCATGCTGTTTCAATGAATGCAAGTTTCAAGGGCAGAGAGGTTTACTGCTCATGTAAGTCTGTTTTCATTGTGAGGCTGTGTTTATTTAGCAAATTGCTATATGTGTTTGTGCTACTTTATTTCAATACCTGCAATATGCACACTGATAGGTCTGAACAGTGTTTATGGCAACTGGTGAGAAACAGCCAAATAATGGAACATTGGTATGGTTGGGGGTAGGGGATTACTGCAGGAGGGGCTGTTCATTGGGAGGGTGATTGCCAGCTTAAAACTACAAACTATATCTTAAACTATTTATTGTGTTCATTATCTATAGGAATAAAGTAGAGTAGAGTTTTGATTTTGGGAGAAATGTGTCCTTCATTTCCTCAGCCAGCAGGTTGATCGCTGTACAACAGCACCATTTCTGCGTAGCAAAGATGACCGGCAGCAGAAAGTCATAAAATAGAAGGGCTTGCTGCATGAACATGATTTTATTGGATGCTTAATAATAATGTCTACGCTCCTAGAATCTGCAGAACCGCTGATCTCAAGACCGTTAATGATGTGCTTCTTTCTCCTTGGTAAAATCAGTGGTTTCAAAAGTGACGCAAACAAGCTGCAAGTTAAAGACCAAGATAAAACAGATTAATGAAATGCATTCTATCTATACTTTATACATATATATATATATACATATATATATATATATATATATATATATATATATATATATATCACAACTTCAGTGGTAGCAGTGTTTTTTGTCATTATAATTTCATGGTTTGGGATGTTTAGGAAGTATGTAACTTTCTGTATATTGTCGCTGTAGGACAAGCCATTGTTTTGGGGAAATATGCATTGATTGTTTTAGTGTGAAATCAGAAAATAAATGGATGGGTGTTCAAAGGGAAGTGATGAAATGTGAAATCAGATGTGAGCTGATACAAGTATGCCTTTTCAGCCTTCTCTACAAATGTTAAGCTACTTTAGAATCATTATATTTGACATTTGAAAGCTGTAACAAATAGCTGAGAATAGCATTTTGTTATCTAAGGCAGACAGCAGGAGAGGCATTACCAGATTTAAATACCAAGTAGCGTACATCTGGAGTTGTCAATATATTGGTATGTTATATCTTATGTAGTGCGCTCCCTCCCCTTTTTTATATTTTCAGGATTTTGGGATAGTAGCCAGCCAGAGTCCGTATAGCAGTCACCTCAAAACTCTTGACAACTTTTTCTTTAGGAGAAATTATTCCCGCAGTAATCAACGGCATTTTGATCCAGAAGAACAAGTTGTCTAATCAAGAAAAGATGTGCTTCCTTCTTTTATCCCCCACCGGTAGTCTGGAACCCCAGTTTAGAATGCGAATGAGGTGTGCAGTATTAGCACATACCCTTATCATCTGGTGGTTTCATGGGAATCCACAATTTTTTTTTGTGATGGTGATGGGGGTCTCTGTCTTAAAGGTTTCCTGCTCCTTCATCTGCCTATTGGGGGAAGAGCAGTATACCTCCCTAGCCAGAAAATGTAGGTAGCATGCTACCAGCCAGGGTACATTAACGTGGCGTTACAAAACAATGCTATTAATTTATATTCTATCACTGTCTGTCTTTAGCTAACAGTGCTAATATATTACAAGTGTCCTTGATATATTTCTGGCTTTGTTCCTGATTTGTTGCGTGCAATTTCTCAAGATGTTAAAGTGGGTTGATGATATGTTTGAACTAATGAAAAGGTTAAAAATGTTTGCACAATTGAGCATTTTTTTGAACTTTAATCTTACTGTGATGGCTGCAGCTATTTGTTGTTTTGTTGTATTTACTATGTATTCCTGCAGTCAGATTTGACATGAAATGGCTGAAACAAAGGAATTTAATTTTATTAAAGCCTAACAGCAGTAGTCATGGAATGTGTGACTGAACAGATTCTGCTTTCATTTTTGTGATGTATTTGACTTTTTAATGCAGATCAATAGAATGTTAAAGCATATTTGATAGCAACATAAGCATTGCTAGTGCAGCTTTTCGAAGGAGTATTTGTAATGATTTTACCTTCAGATTTTGTCAAAAATGCTATATTTCACTCTTGCTCATTTTTTTGCTGTTTTGTGTTGGGCAATGCAGTTTTACTTGTTTTCTAATGATACATTTTTGAGTTTTAGTCTCTTTATTGTGAATTTTTGGTGTATCAGATTAGTGTCGGTTTTTATTATTATTATTTAATCCTTACTTCGCTGCTGAAATTATATAATATGCTGAAATGAAAAGACAATGGCTGGTATTCAAAAAAAAAAAAACAATCACCAGCAATGTATCAGTGCCCAATGGTACAACATGGCATAATGTGATTTAGAGAGACGATGAGGCTGCATGGAGCGATCTCATTAGTAGCTCATTAGAATGTCTATGAATTACAGGTAACTGTGCTAGTGTCCCTCCTGCCAACAGTACAATTGTGCACACACTGAAAGGCATCCAAACAACTGATAGCAGATTTTATTTCTAGAAATATATTTGAATAAGATTAATTTCAGTAAATCATATTTACCTCAACTAAATTAAAAACACTTGGAGACATTTAGACAGAGACCATAGTCAAGTTGGTATTCCCAATTTTACATAAAGAATTTAGTATAGAATAACAACACAAAATTCACACAAGTTTTACAAAATAAATTAAATTCTTGTAGCATGACTGATTTTTCATACATTTAAACATAGAAAGGACTGGAGTGGCTTTTGTGGGAGTGACTCATCGGTGGGCGTGGCTCGAATAGGGGTGTTCCTTGAGTATGGTGTGGGTGGGGCTTAAGGGGCACCAGAGCAGTACTTTTGCCTAGGATGCCATTTCAGCTAAGGCCAGCCCTGGCTGACAATGTCAAATATGTCACTCAACATGTGTCTCAATGGCTTCACACAGCAAGGAACTTTTTTATTGGCTCAGGCTGCTTCAAGTGACTGAGACAGACTGAGAATGTAAGTAGAAGAAGGGCTGGGTGTATGGATACAGAGGCAAGATCATGGGAGGAAGGTTTTATGCCATTTATTTTGTTAGCTCTATATATATATATATATATATATATATATATATATATATATATATATATATATGTGTGTGTGTGTGTGTGTGTGTGAGTGTAATCTATATTTAATCATAGCCAATAACACTGTATAGAGAAAGGAAAGTACTTTATTTAACAGTGCCTGGGTAAGGGTCCAGTCTCTCAACTGTGGTTGACTTTGCCACATTAGTTTGCTCTGTCCCTCAAAAACATGATTTTTTGGTAAATCAACATGAATTACAGTCAGTCAATAAAACCAGACATTAGAGTTTTATAGTTCTTATTGTTCATAAAATATATGTGGATGGAAAACCTCTTGCTCTATTAACTTTTCAAATAGAATTATATATTATTTAAAAATTCTCTCTAACTTTTGGTCTTTGTCCCTTCATTACTGTTGGCTTTGTCTAGAATTCCTAAGCAAAAAAGCTGAGGGGGAACAAAAACTCACAACTGTCTGACTTTTGCTTCATGTTTTGGTATGTTTTCTTGTAAAACTTGTGTTCTGGAAAATCAGTGAAGACTGCAATTATTAAATAATGATAGACATTTGAGTTTAAAAAAAAAACATGCTAATGCAAAAATTAAAGTTATGTACTCACTACAACTACACATCCGTGTTGTCCATTATCATTCTTCCTCAACTGATTGGTCTCGGATCTAAGGTTGAATCCTGCTCAGCCCCATTTATTAGACTCTCAGATCCAACTCTTGAGCTCCTTCCTTTACCCATAATGCCCCGGTCATCCTGAAATACCTGAGATTGAGTTTGCTGTCCAATATCCAATAGCTAGAACTAACCTCAGGCCAAAAACAAAGGAAAGGTTAGTAAAAAAAGAATGGGGCTCAATCCTGGAACAGAGGTTCCACAACAACCATAAGGTTGCTCCAGGAGTTAAGGGTAAGGTGAAAGGAGGCTAGGAAGTTGAGGAAGAATGAAAATGGACAACACATGTGCAAAGTTATGCTGAGTACATCATTTTTATATTCGATGATGTCCTTTTCATTTGTTACTTAACTGATAGGTTAGAGTCCATAGCTACATCAACCTTGGGTGGTCCTCATGGAAAGATATTCTAGTATACTAGAGTACTGCAGAAGCAAATGCAGCCATGCTTTTGGAAGTGAAATCCAAATTGTAATGAGCAAAAAAAGTATGAGTATTAGACCAAGCAGCTGTGGTACAAATCAAAAAATGTAACGATAATCTCCACCAGTAAATGACACAAAAGACCAGTGAAGAGGACAATTAAACACGTTTTTAGTGAAGAGGACCAATTAAACACGTTTTTAGCTGTGGTACAAATGTCATCAATAGAAGTCCTAGACCACAAAACGGATGATGTAGCGATGGATCTGGTGGAGTGTGCTTTAGGGGGGTCTGAATAGGGACAGACCTCGCTGACTGTAAATACAGTGTCAGCCATTTGGCTAAGGTAATTTTAGAAACTGGTTTGCCCAATTTGTTGGGGTGAATGTGACAAACAATTGATCTGTCTTTCTGAAATCTTTTGTTCTTTGGAGATAAAAGCAAAACTGTCTATGTACATCCAAAAGACAAAATATGTATCCACTTTTATTAGCAAATTTGGGAAAGAAAAAAAATCAATGATTTGATTAATATTCATCTCTGAGGTTACTTTAAGCAAGTAGGATGGATTGGTACATAAGGTAATCCTATCTTTGTGAAGATCAGATATGGAGATTTGGAAGAGAGGGCCTAGAGTTCAGAAACTCGTCTCACAGATGTAATAGGGACTAAAAGAACAGTTTTCCAGGATAAAACTTTTAAGTCAGATTTAGACGATGGTTCAAAACGATTCTGAGTTAAGCCTTCCAGCACAACTGTTAAATCCCAGGGTGGGGTATGGTCCTTCACTGGGGAGGGGCCCTAAGCAAAAAGGTACCTTTAAGAAAAGCCTTGAGAATTTTGACGAAGCTAAAGAGGAAATATTCTCATCTGAATGAAAATTAAATATTGTTGCCAATTGTACTTTGATAGTAGAAAAACTAGCTCCTTCTTGAAAAACAGATGCTAAAAACTCCAGGACAGCAGAAGTAGTGGCAGTGAAGAGATTTTATTCTCTCTGGAGAGCCCAAACAGACAATCTATTCCATTTATTTTTGTAGATCTTTCTGGTAGTGTCCTTTTGGGAAGAATATATCTGTTGTACCAGGGAAGAAAGCCTGGGCTGTCTGACCATCAGTGGAATTGTAGAAACCATGTGGTCAAAATGAGGTCTGCAATTTTCGGTTCATCCATCCCCGTGGGATGAGACAGGTGGTTTGGATTGGGATCCAGTATCCAGGGTAGATATAGAAGGTGAGACCAAAGGAAAGGGAATCACACTTGACAAGGCCAAAAGGGGGTGATGAGGATAACCGTGCTCTTCAACTGAAGTGCTTACAGGTATCGGAGGGGAAAGCATAAAGGAAACTGTAGGGCCAAACATAGACTACAGCATCTTTCGGTGACTCCCCCGGGGGGGGGGATCAGTGTAAAGAACCTGCTGTATTTCTTGTCGTGGGGAGATGTGAACAGATCGCAGTAATGTTAATCCCACTGATGGAAAATCCTCTCTGCCACTAACTGCTTAGGAGACCACTTGTGAGGCATCAGGATGGACCTGCTGAGTTGGTCTGCTAGCACACTGAATTTCTCCAGGATGTGCATTGCCATAAGAAAGTGGTTAGAGGAGATCGCCCACTGCCACAGTCTCTTGACAAAGGGGATAAGATCGGGTTCCCCCCTGTTTGCTGATGCACCAAACTACATATGTATTGTTGGTTTGAATTGCAATCATCCAGATAGGAAGGCCATCCTGGAAGGCCTGCAATGCGGGGAGAACCACTCATCTCTTGGACACTGATGTCTGAATTGATCTCTTCTGGGGACCACATGCCTTGGACATTCCATCCCAAGAAATGTCCCCCCAACCCAGTTGGGAGGCATCCTTGGTTACCATGGCTACTGTAGGCAGAAGAACAAGAGGGTGGCCTTGAACCAATTCATCTGACTGAATCCACCAACACAGGTGATCTTTGCATACTTGTCTGAGTTTGACTGGTAAAGACAAGGGGTAGCCAAGAATTGATCACTGAACAGCTAGAATCCATATGAAGAATGTGCATAACCAAGGTTATGGCTGCTGCCATTGACCCTTAGGTCTGAAGAATCAGTCTGGCTGGGGGAGAAGAATGTGAGATGACTTGTTCCACAGACACCTCATGGTCCGTACTCTGTGTGTGGAAGGGAGACTATCTAAACAACTGTGTCCAAATGAGCACCTATGAACTCTAGGCTCTGAACAGGCTGAAGATGTGACTTGCAAAGGTTGACTGAGATCCCTAGGGACTGATATAACTGGAGGAAGTAGTTCCTGAATTTCTTGATGAAATGCCTGTTTGGGGGGGGGGGGTGATGAAGAGACAGTCAACTAGGTATGGAAACACTCGGAATCCCAGCAGTCTCACGTGAGCTGCTACCACTGCCATACACTTGGTAAACACCCCGGGGGCAATGGTGAGACCAAAGGACAGGGCACTGAACTGGGAGCGGCTGGCTCCCAGCTGAATGCGCAGATATCCTAAGAAGCATCTGTTAACCTTGATATGATAGTATGTGACCTGAAGCTTGATAGAGCACATCCAATCATCCTTTCACAGAAATGGCAGAATAGACTGAAACATGACCATTCACAACTTTGACTTCTTTATAAGTTGATTCAGTTTGCTGAGGTCCAGAACTGGTCTCAGGTCACCAGTATTCTTTGGCACTTTTTCAAGTAGGTTCCTAATCCTTTCTGGTCTGGTGGGACATCCTGGATAACACTTTTGTCTAGAGTTTTAAATTTCTAAAGTTGCTACCTCCTTTTAACTAGGTGGAACATCAGGGAGTCTTTTTCTTTTCTTTGGAGGAATTTGTGAAAATGGTATGAAATAACCACTTGATATGATTTTCACACCCAAGTATCTTGTGTGATTGATACCCAAGCAGATGAGCAGTCAGACAACCTTTCAGGAGTGCTGAAAGGGTTTACCTAAAAAAAAAAGATGAGCAGTCAGACAACCTTTCAGGAGTGCTGAAAGGGTTTATCTGAAAAAAAAGTCTCAGGAAACCCTGACTTTGTGGGTTGCACTGCAGTAAGGATGGCATCTTCCATTTGAACCCTCCCCTCTGCCTCTGGGGAAGATATCACCTCTTGAGTCTTGGAAAGGACCCATGGGATATACAAAACCACATCTTCCTTCCTTCTTGCTGATTCCTGGAAAAGGATTGGTCGGGGTAGAAAATCAGATCCCTACAGCAGAAAAGGCCTTTCTCTCCTGTTACCTCCAGGAAATTATTTTGTTAATAGTGAGGCCAAACAAGGATGATCCATCAGAAGGAGCATTGATGAAGACTTGAAGGGCTCCACAAAGTAGCACAAGCTTATCCAGGCATATCTCCTAATGGCTATGCCTGAACCCACCACCCACGAGGTACCCTTAACAGCATGGGAAATTAACCTTGTGGATGAATTAGAGACAGATAGAAGAGTGGCCATATGTGAAGAAAGTTTCTTGTGGTCCTCCACAGACATGAAATCAGAAAGGGATTTGGTAAACTCTTTAGTTGAATCCCACTGCAGCCTGGTAAAATGTGCCAAGTAGTTCACAGACAGTAAGGCAAAGTTTGCTGAGGCATAAATGCACTTCCCGAATCTGTCTAATGCCCTGGACTCTGTGTTAGGAGGATGGACAGAGGACTTCTGCTCTGCAACTCTTTCATCACACAATCTTTGCCACCACAACCATGGCATCAACAGGGACTCCCTTGGTCCAATGGGGGCCTGTCTTTGGTGGGGGCAAGGAACTTCTCAGGATGACTGCGGATGGGTTCTACAGCACCCTGTTGTTTTCACACCCAGTAAGACACTAGATCTATAAACTCATCATGGGGGGGTCACCCAAGACACAGATGTGTTGGACGCAAAATCTTCCAAGAACACCAACTCCTCCTGGGAAGGAGAACCACAGGGCCATCCACCTTTCTGCTTGAGGATTTCTAAGATGTCTCTGAAAGAGATGTCATCCAGTGGACACCTTGGGGACCCATCCCCTTCATCGAAGTTAGCGTATTTAGTGAGAAACTTCTGAGGGGAGGTTATGTGCCTCATCTTGCATGTTCTCATACGGGCAGCCTCCTCAGTGGAATGGTCTGGAGAGGTGTCCGAACAGAGGGGAAAGTCCTCGAGGGGGACTGTCTGGATACTTGATATGGCCAGCTGTCCCTGTCTGATAGGTCTGAGAGGATCAGACCTGATGTAGGTAGGTCTGTAGGATCCAAAGAAGAAACAGTAGCCATGTCTCTCTGATGAGAGAACCTTGAAAGTAGGAGGACTGGGAGAAGCTGAAGCTAGCTGTACTGGCACCGGAACTCCAGATGCCACCATGCCCTGACCCTGCCCAGATACCTGCCTTGAACAGGAAGTCATACTCAAGCTGTCCTACACCAAACCCAGATTGGTAGGGAAGGGTCTGACAACCCTGGAGTCAAACCAAGCCCTCTGGACCCAGCAATAATGCTTTGGCTCTGAGACTCATCCTGGCCCAAGGGAATTGGTGCCGGAGAAGTCAGGAATGCAGTTGGAGTACCTCTGACACCAACATTCTCAGGGCTCTTGGATCCAAAGGCTCCAAAATCAATGGTCAGATCACAGAAGGAGAACTCTCACTGTGGGAAACAGAAAGGAGGCTCATGGATCTGATGGGAGACAGAGCCAGGATAACCCACATCTGACTCTGAGCAACTTTCTTATCAACCTATCCAATTCAGCTTCAGAAAGGCTCCTGGAGGACCTGATGGAGGAAGTAGTAGATTGGGGCCAAGAGTCTCTCCTTGAGGTGTCTTGTAGGAAGGGAGAATAGAGCCAAGGAGACAAAGGATCCAGACAGAATCCTGGGGACTGGCTCCTTGGAGACTTAGAGTGGGTGAGTATCGGATCCAAGGGTGTTGGATCTTACTTTTTTCACTTTGGATCTTAGGGTGTCATGTCAGGTCTGATTTCTTCTGAACTTTGGCAGGAAGCTCCTAAGTAGAAGCTGACTTTGGAGAGCAGGATGAAGACCACTTTCTCAACTCTTTTGCCTCTGAAGAGGCCTTAAGTGTTTTTGTGGAGGTTTGAGCCCCTGAAACAGAAGAGAATGGTAGCAAACTCTTTATGACCAGTTTGTTACACTGGTCACTAAGGACCCTAGAATTAAATCCAGCACATATAGAACATGTGGTGTTTAAATGTGAAGCACCCAGAAAATAAACACAATCCCTTGCGGGCATCAGAATTAGGGATCTTGTGCCCGCAGGAAGTGCATTTTGTTTGTATATTTGTTTGCTTGTTTGAAAAAAAAGAACTACCAATAATAGTAGGGTAGAGAGTTAACCTCTAAAGGGTAGGAAGAAAAGAATAAAAGAAAAAAAGGCAAGTACCAAAAATAGTACTATGAGCTACCAAAAGCAGAAACAGGAAAAAATATAACCTAGAACCCTAATGTGATAGATACTCTGAGAAACTTAGGTAAGGGAGGACGAGGTGCTGAGAACAGAAACGACTATAAGAAAAGTACAAGAAACTGCAAAAAACTGCGCCCCAAAGTTCTGCGAGAATGATCTGTGTCTGTAGTGATAAGGTGGCAAACAAGATCTGTGGTATTACAGGGTGACTGTGGCATTGTGGGTAAACAGAGGAGCTCAAGAGTTGGATCAGAGAGTCTAGCAAATACAGCCGAGCCAGATCTGAGACCCATCAGTTAAGAAACAAATGAAAAGGACATCAGATCTCATAGTTCAGTGCATGCTGAAGACTCACTCAGTCCAGAAATATACTTATTTCCCATGCAATTATCCATTTTCTTTTTTGTAAATACTATCAGTGGAGTGGTGTACTTTAACAGTTTTGTTCCATAATTGTGGAATCATTTCAGTTACACAAGAACCATTTTAATAGTGTTATTTGTATTTTAAAGCATGGTCTTCATTCTTTTATACCTAGATATTAACAGATCAAATTAAGGCTGAATACCTCTCTTAAAGCTGAAGTGTTCACTACCTTGTAAGCTAAACTTAACTTACTTCTCATATATTTATATAAAACAGTATGCAAGTTAAATACTTTAATCTCTCAGTATAAGTAAAAACTTTGATCTCATTCATTCTCTTTGCATAACATCTCTGTATTCCCTCAAATTATTTTTCTCTCTCTTTTAGACAGTGAGCATATACTCAATTGCTACTAAGGACAGGTATTACTATTGAAATATATAAGGTTTTGAGAAAAACTCTCTCTCTCAGTACAATACTGTTATAAACTAGACTTATCTGTTTTAATGAATTTGTTTTTTATCTCCATGTTGCTTACAGTTAAATGATGAGCAAACTAACTACACTATCTAGGCTTCTGATTTCTAGGTGTTCGTCTTCTAATTTTATATCAAAATTAGTATCAAGTTTAGCACCACATACTATTACCTTATTTTTAGTAGTACTGAACCTTAATCTTAAACTGCTGGCCCACTTACTTTTGCAAGCTTTATAAGTACTTATTTAGCTCCTCAGTGTCCTTTGGATCTTTTATCTCTACCCCTTTCATAACAGTCATTTGTGGATTTAAACATCCATAGATTTGACATCATTGGCAGTGTTTAGAACACAATATTAAAAAGAAATGGACCCAGTTCAGAGCCATGTAGGACTCCCCTATTAGTACATGTCCAAGCTGATCTAATTCCTTGAGTTATAAAACTTATATCTATGTTGTTTAGCCAGTTGCTAATGTAATTAGCAATGCATCATTTTACACCCTAGACTGCAAAGACTTTATATAACCTGATCATGTAAATAAGGTATGAAATGCCTTAGTAACATCAGGACAGATCACTAACATTGTTCCCCTTGACCTAACAATGTAGGGACCTGCTTGTAGAACTTTATTTGACAGATCATAGAGGATTTTTATAATTCCATATGGTGTAGGATCCAGTAAGGGCCCACAGATACCACCCATCTCCAATTAGGTAAGTAAACATCTTTCAAAACATATTCCAATGATACTTTTAAGACTTAGTGGTCTATAATTATTTTTTTCTTTTTTGTTAACTCCCTTATACATATACAGTGGCAGGACAAATGGTTGTTTTCTGTCCTTAGGTACTACCCCAAGCTGCAGCATGTTATTAAACAAACATGTCACTGGCTCAGTTACACTGTTAAGAGATCATACATATAACTTTACCTAAGAAATTGTCTGGTCCCATCAAACAACTTTTTTTTAACTTTACCAAATGTTTTAAAAACACCTACTGTTGATACATTATGACATGGAGCAGATAAAATAGATAAGGAGTAATTGTTGTTTTAGTACGAATAGGCCCTATTATTTTCTGTGCTTTCCTGTACGGTTAACATATTTGTAAAAATGTTTCTTATTCATATGATCATAGGAAGTTACTAGGCTATTGGCCCTGAGGCCCTTATTAGCCTAGCCAAGAGTTTAGCCCATGTTTATACATTCAGCACCCGATGTCCTTGTCCAGCAGGATACGGGTGGAATCCCAGGGATGTAGTTTCTGTTTCCCATCCAGGTTGCGCTTAAATATGGGTAAGGAGGTGCTCTGCTTGATGTGGAAAGGGAGTACATTCCACAGATGGCGGAGTTTCTGGGACACAAATCTGTCCCCCTAACAAGTCCTATTGATGTCACAGACCAGGTTGAAACCACGTGTGTAGGCTACTCAAGTGGAGCTTGACTTGTGGCTATGCAGCAGCCCCATCAAGGCGGGGTCTGAGATTGCTTTGTATGCCAGACAAAGGTCACCTCTGAAGAATCTATATGAAACTGAGTAGAGGGATAGGGCTTTTAGCCTACCTGTGTATGGTAGATTTTTGAGGCCTTGGATTCTCCTGGTGAGGAACCTCTGTGGTCTCCCCAGCTGCTGCATGTGCTTTGCGAGGTACATGCCGAAAGGAGTGCTGTACTCAATAATGGGCCTTATAAGGGAAGAATACAGAGATGTTATGATCTCTTTGTCCCTGGATGAGATACCCTTACTTATGAGGTAGACCATGTAGAAAGCTTTCCGTACAACGGAAGTAACATGATGGTCAGGTTGCTATCAACCTGGGTGCTTAAATCCTTCACGACTGATTGAGTGCTTAAGACATTGTTATTAATGTGATAATTTGTGGGGATGTCACTCTCCCCAAAGGGGATGATAATGCATTTTTGGTATTCAGCTTGAGGTCATGTTTCTGGCCCCAATTTGCTTGGGTGAGACCCTCTTGGAGGATGTCCACATCACTAGGGGAAATTGATGACAATGCCCAACTTGCAGTCATCTGCAAACCTGGTCAGCCATAGCCCACTGGTTTTGGCCTGCACCTCAGAAAAGTATATCCCAAATAACAGAGGCCCCAAGACCGCACCCTGGGGTATGGCACTCATTACGGGTGTACTGCTTGAGGTGGCTTCCCCTATTTTGACTAGGTGGGTTCTATCAGTGAGCCTTATTGTACTTTATATTTATAATCAAGGGACTTTCATAATGCCTTTCTTAAGTAATACATCCGCTTTTAGCCATTTTATTAAGTTCAGACATTTCTTTCTGAAATATGTTTAGTTATCTTCATATTTTTGATACATTTGTTTTTCTTTCTGAACATATTAAGTGATAATCACATTGTGGTTTACCTTTACATTCACCTTTAACAGTCTTGATGCATATTTCGCCACATTTTTTTTTAATAAATCCCATTCGCAGTTAGGTATATCTCTTAAATATATACCTTACTAATCTATATCCAATCTATATTTTAACTTCTTTTATTAATTTGGTTTTATATTATATATTCATGCCATAATGGGTTCCTGTCAACCAATCAACAGCACTTTCGTTGAGTACTGTACAATCGATGGAAAAAGAACAAAACATGTTTTGTCAACAATGAATTTTTCTTTTTTCTCCACTGTTGTGCAACCTTGGAGTAGGTATATTTAATTTTGGGAGTGTCCCCACAAAGGGGGGTGCACGGGAGCAAGCCCCCTTGCAAAAAAATTAACTCTGATGTTCAGCAAAACTTGTTACCTTGCTTCTCTATTTATCATACAGCACTCAAAAGTGCTGTTGATGAATCATCAGGTATTCATTATCACACATTACATCTCTTCTTATCTAAGGTAATGCCAAAATATCAAAAGAAGTACTACCACGATCTGAACCTCCTCTAACAGTTCATTTATTTCAACATGCTTTATTAGTTATGTCTGTTGATTAGTAACAAGCCTAATAGAGGACTTTTATAAGTAGGTTTGTCTATCAAGTGGGTATAGGTATCTGACTTCACAATATTCAAAAAAAAAGAGAAAGACAGATTCATAACTGGTCCCCATACTGCTGTTATACCACTCAATTTAGGGTAATTAAAGTTTCCAAGTACAATGGTTGACATTTAGGTATTAGTCTAGTATATTCAAAAAAGTTATTGCGTTGACTTTTTCCATATAAGGATTATGGTACACCAACACTATTTTACAATCTCCTCATGGCATAACATCTTTCAAAATCTCAGCCTCATTGCCCGCTTGTGCTAAAAAGGCATTTACTCTTTAATGTATCAACATCATTATACCCCCCCCCCCATTTATAACCTTTATTGTACTTGTATATACATTAATGTCTTAAATACAAAGTTACCCTATGTTCATGTCTCAGTTATGGCTATTTTTATTTTTTGCATATTTTTATGATAAGGTCCAGTTTTTCCTTTTTTTTTCAAAACATCTCTAAGTATATAAAGGCAAAATCTAGACTTAATTTTGTTCCCTCATCATTCATTATTTTTAGGAGTTCTCCTTGGTTCTTGACCTAGCATGTTCATAGGCAAGTTCTAGACTAGCTGCCCTTGCAGGTCATTTTAAGCCTAGCCAATTTCAATTTTTGTGCTTGAAATAACCTATCCCATATGCTTATAGATTAGTCTTACTCATCCCATAGTCTATAATTATGTATTACCCATAATGTGAATAACTGGGATCATATCATAGATAATTTGAGGGGACCCATTTATGGAATAAAGCATTTAGGAGCCACCTCTGTCCATTAGAAGTGCAGGGGGCAGTCCTAGGTTAATTTTTTTCCCACTCATAGAGTCAAATTGTGCTTGAACATAAACAGGAATGAACTTTGTTTTCTTGAGGATGCAAAGTTTACTCCAGAGCAGCGGTATCCTCTGGGAGCTATATCTGTCCCTCCAAACCATTCTGCTGATGTTGCATAAGAAATTTAGATCCCTAGACTGAGTTTTTCTGATGCCATCTATCTTGCTGATGTGCAATAAATCCACCAGTATTGGGTCGGATGATGCCTTGTATTCACCAGGTCACCACTTAGCAGTATCTACAATACCAAGTATTGCATAAGAAATTTAGATCCCTAGACTGAGTTTTTCTGATGCCATCTATCTTGCTGATGTGCAATAAATCCACCAGCATTGGGTCGGACGATGCCTTGTATTCACCAGGTCACCACTTAGCAGTATCTACAATACCAAGTATAGCGAAAGGATTTTGAGTTGGCTCATGTAGGACATGTTGTTTAGCACTTGTTTCCTTTTAGTAACATATCTCTGTGGGCATTCCAGTTGTTGCATCTATCTGACATGCCAAAGGGGGCTGGGAGGTTAGCATAATGGTTAAGCTGTTTACCTTACAGACACAAGGTGCAGGGTTTGCTTTTCACATGGGGTAACTGGCTAGGCTTAAAATGGCCCACAAGGGTAGTTAGCCTAGTACTAACCTATGAATCAGGGACAAGCAGGTCATAACATCCCTGTATTCTTCCCTTATAAGGGCTATTATTGAGTACAATGTCCCTTTCGGTATGTACCTCGCAAAGCACATGCAGCAGCTGGAGAGACCACAGAGGTTCCTCACCAGGAGAATCTAGGGCCTCAAACATCTACCATATATAGATAGGCTGAAAGACCTGTCCCCACACACAGTTTTATGCAGACTCCTCAGAGCTGACCTCTGTCTGGCATACAAAGCAATCTCAGACCCTGCCTTGATGGGACTGCTGCATATCCACAAGTCAAGCTCCAGTCAAGTAACCTGCACTCATGACCTCAACCTGGTTTATGACATCAATAGGACTTGCTGGCGGGACAATTTTGTGTCCCACAGACTCCCCCATCTGTGGAATAGACTCCCTCTCCACATCAAGCAGAGTACCTCATTATCTCTTTTTAAATGCAACCTGGATAACTGGATGGGAAACAGAAAATACACCCCTGGGATTCCACCTGTGGCCCTGCTGGAGAGGGGCATAAGGTGCTGACTTGGATAAACAAGGGCTAAACTTTTAGCTAGGTTTATAAGGGCCTCAGGGCCTAGTAACTTCCTATGAGCCTATGATCGTTTGTTCAATGACTGGCATAATGAGAGTTGAGTAAAGGAGAGCAATGACATCCCTAGAGCTAAACACAAGCCTTTTGTTTATAAGCCATGCAATATAGAAGGACTTTCTTACAACAATGGACGCATATCAGTCAAACGTTAGGTCACTATCCATATAAGATCCCAAATCCCGAACAAACAGCTCACCTCTTTGGGGCATATTGTCAATGTGGTAGTTCCCTGGGGTATATCTCCATATTATTAGCTGATAAATACTTTTAAGCATTGAGAAGTAGCAGTAATGGTACAAGTGTAATTTATTAAATTTGAATAGGATAAGGAATGCAAGGTGGGCTGGGAACAGCATTTCTGAAGTATAGTTACCATTGTTTTACAGGATGGCTAGGTCTGTTATATGGTAATCCTAGGTTATCCCTGAATTGTTAAATTAGTGGCAGACAGCTTTTTTGAGCAAGTGCTGTTTTATCATTTTTTGAACAATGAAGTTGCATTGTGGGGAGGGGGACTCAGATCTTTCCTGTATTGGGAGCTCTTTGACTTTTTTAAGGACAGTGGTGTTCTTTTCTAAGGGCTAGGTGATGATGTGAAATATCCAGTCAGCTGTTTTTTGTAATGAGGTGGGGGTTTTCTTGGAGGCTGTTGCTAGGTAAGGGGAGGGCATATTCTAGTTGTGTCATTAGGATCCCTTTACATGTGGCTTCTATTCCAGCTCTGAAGATAAAGTAAGAGATTTTCCAGGCCCAGAACAGGGTTTTATGTACTTTGTATTTATTTTTTTTAATGCAAAGTTGGAATTTTAGATATTGGTGTAGCCAGAGCCCTAGGTATTTAAAGGAAGTGGAAGTTGCTAGAGGATGCTAATGGTGGTCTAGAATGGTTAGATCAGGAGGAATGGATTTTAGATTTTATTTTGTAACAAATAGCATAACTTTAGTTTTATTTGAGTTTAGAAGAAATTTAATTGAATTTAACTAATCTGTTGGGATGAAGAGATGATGTGATGACAGGAATTTGTTCAGTATATGACCATTTCATCTGCAGATAGAAGGACGGAAATGTGTGGATTATCAGAGGACAACTTATTGATGTAAATAGAGATGAATAATGGTGACAGGACTAAGCCTTGAGGAACCCTTTTAATATGTTTTTTGGAGGGGAGAGGTTAGGCAGGCTATAGTAACAGAGAAAGTGAATTGGGACAGAAAGTTTTAGAACCATTCATAGGCTTTGGCTCTTATGCCTTGAGTGAGTAGTGCTTTCTGGAGAAGGAGGTGGTCCATTGTATCAAAGGTTTTCATAATCTTTTTTTCTCTAATGTCAGTGGTGCAGCAGGCAGCACACTCTCCTTTTGTACTGAAAAAACTAGAAGGTTGTAGATTCTATTCCAAGTCCAGGAAACTGGACTGCTGACAGTGCACTGCAGCACTGGGGGAGAGGCTGCACTCCTGAGTGTGTCATTCTTCAGATAAGACGTTAAAATGTGGTCCCACCTGCTTGAGTTGGTAGCAATGTAGAAGATCCCTCTACAATTTAATTCAAGAATCAAGGAGGAATGTAAGAAATAATGAGGCACAAAGGACCAAAATAAGGGGCTGATATTGCCTTTATACACTTAGAAAGTTGCTAGAGTAACAGGCATCTCAGTGATGATGTTGAGAAGTATTTGGCTGCAGTGGGCCATGCACTATATTCTGACAGAAATGAGCTGAGAATATAAACTCCTATGTGGCAGTTATTTTTATATTCATTCATTTGATCACAATCAAATATCTGAAGTCTATTCATACAAGTAGCTGTAACTGATGGTCACATAAGTGTGTGTGTGTGTGTGTGTGTGTGTGTGTGTGTGTGTGTGTGTGTGTGTGTGTGTGTGTGTGTGTATGTGTGTGTGTGTGTGTGTGTGAGCACGCATATGTTGGGGCATATTTCTCAAATGTCCCTGATTTTGCTACATCATTTTTTCCCTTCCCTCAAAAAATTTTCTAGTAAATCATGGAAATTACAGTCAATCAATAAAAGACTAAAAAAATTCATGTTTTTGGAAAAAAAAGCTCTATTATCTTTCTAAGTGAATTATGGTTATATTTTAAAATTGTCTCTGATTTTATGTCTTTGCCCCTTTATTATTATTATTGGCATGATCCATAATTCTTGAGCAAGGAAGCTCAGAGGTGGGGAGGCACGGAAGCTCTTAACTATCCTTGATTTTGCCTCATATTTTGTTATGATTTCTTGAAAATTTTTGGTGTTCAGGCAAATCAGTTAAGACTGCAATTACTAAATAATGACAGACATCCGAGTTTCAAATTTAATATCCTTCAGAAAAAGCATGCTAATGCAAAGCCTATCTAGCAACATTCTAATATAAAGACAATATCTGTCCCTGATTTTGGTCCTTCGTGCCACATTAGTTTTTACATTTCTCCTTGATTCTTGAGTTAAGATGTTGAGAGTTATTTGTTTGCGGTGGGTCATACATTATATTCTGACAGTAGTGAGAAGATAAATTCCTGTGTGGCCATTATTTATGCATTTCTTCATTCATTTGATTGCAAGTAAACATCTGAGTTCCACAGCCACGGACATACAAATAGCTGTAATTGATCATTGTTTGTGTAGGTGGGGAATAAATGTTCTCAACTAGCCCTGATTTTGCAAAATGTGTCTAACGGTTTGCTCAAATTTCAGTCTGTTCCTCATAACGTGTTTTTTTTTTTTTTTTGGGCAAATCAATGAGGACTGCAGTCACTAAATAATGACATTTGAGTTTCAAACCTAATATCCTTTAGAAAAAGTATGCTAACATAAAGCTTATTATTTTAGAAACTTTCTAAGTATACAAAAGGCAATATATGTCCCTGATTTTGGTCTTCTGTGCTTCATAATTTTTTAGATTTCTCCCTGACTCGAGCTAAGGTGTTGAGAAGGGTTCATGTCAGTACATCGACAAGTCGGAAGATCGACATTCCCTCCACCGACACATGAAATAATCGAAACCGCAAACACGGACATTTAACAGGTAAGAGGTTTACATTTCGCTAATCATGCCTACCACACATGCATAACACTGCCACACTTACTAAAACATGGTAGGCATGATTAGCGAAATTAAAACTCTTACCTGTTAAATGTCCGTGTTTGCGGTTTCGATTATTTCATGTGTCGGTGGAGTGAATGTCAATCTTCCGACTTGTCGATGTACTGACATGAACCCGTTGAGAAATGTTTAGCTGCAGAGGGTTGCGCACTATATTTTGACAGTGGTAAGCTGAGAAGTTAAATTCCTGTCTGGCAGTTCTTTGTTTATTCATTCGTTTGATCACAATCAAACATCTGAGGTCTACAGTCACTGTCATACAAGTGGCTGTAATTAATGGTTGTATATGTGTAGGCAGGGAGTAGATGGTCTCAATCATTCCTGATTTTGCAGAATGCCTCTGATTTTTTTCCCTCTAATTTTGATATGCTCCTTAACAATTTTATGTTTTTTTTGTAAATCAATGAGATTTGTAGTAATTAGAAGTTATGTACTCACCATAACGTTCCATCTGAGTAGGTGTATTCATTTGTCTGCAACCTGTGGGTTATGGATCCGATATCGGATCCGAACCAGCATGGTTTTCCAGCTATGGATCCGAGCTCTCAGCTCCTCCCCTCACCCATAATGCCCTGCTCTCCCTACATGACCTCAGATCGAGTTTGCCAACAATATAAATACCCTGAAAAGGGTAACACATAATATGCAGGAAACTGAAAAGGCCAGGGGGATAGGAGGGCGGGATGGTTGCAGACAAATGAATACACCTACTCAGATGGAACGTTATGGTGAGTACATAACTTCTAAATCTGAAGTAGGAGATTCATTTGTCTGCAACCTGTGGGACAGAGTCCCCAGCTACTTGAATCTTGGGCGGCCATCATGGAAGGATATTCCGGAGCATCGCTGAGCCAAAGGATGCTCTACCCCTAGATGTAATATCCAACTTGTAGTGGGAAATAAAGGTATGAGATGAAGCCCAAGTGGCTGCTGAACAAATATCATCCAGAGGAATCCTAGCCTTAAAGGCCGCCGAGGTAGAAACTGACCGGGTTGAATGGGCATGTACTCCCTCTGGTGCGGGCCTTCCAGAAGCTTGATAAGCCAATAAGATGCACTGCGAAATCCAGCGTGATAATGAGACTTTGGAAATTGGCTTGCCCAAATTAAATTTAGCAAAGGAAATAAACAACTGGTCGGATTGCCTATGACCAGCTGTCCTGTTTAGATAAAATCTAAGTTGCCTGTGAACATCTAAGGAATGAAGCTTGTATTCACCCTTGTTTTGATATTTAGGAAAGAAAACAGGGAGGTTAATGGATTGAATAATATTTGCTTCAGAAGCTACCTTAGGAAGAAAGGACGGGTTGGTCCTGAGGTATACACGGTCCGGATGAAAGACCAAGTAAGGAGGCTTGGCTGATAAGACTTGAAGTTCTGAAACTCTCTTGGCTGAGGTAATGGCTACTAAAAAGGCCGTCTTGAAAGATAAAACTTTCAGATCTACCGTCACCGCAGGTTCGAAGGGGGGAGCGGTCAAGGCCTGAAGGACCAATGAAAGGTCCCAAGGAGGAACCACTTGCTTTACAGGGGGCCTGAGAAGAAAAGTACCTTTTAGGAAAATCTTACACAATTTGGCAGACATCAGTGGACTGGAGTCGTGACCAATATGATAATGAGAAATTGCCGCAAGTTGCACTTTGACCGTGGAACTGCTGGCACTATCATTAAAAAGAGTGGTTAAGAAGTCAAGCACCAGAGGAAGGGGAACTGTGAAGGGGTTTAGGCCTTGCCGCTCCGCCCACATGGAGAACTGTTTCCACTTGCTGCGGTAAACTTTCCTGGTGGATGGTTTATGAGCCGCCACCAGGATGGCCTTAACTGGAGACGAAATACCGGGAGTCCTGATCAGGAGTGGAACTGGAGCAGCCAAGCAGTCAGCTTCAGGTTGTACAGATTCGGGGCTGATAAGCGGGATGGGTGAGATATCAGATCCGGAATGGGATCTAGAATCCAAGGAGGATTCACTGAGTGAGACCTTAGGAAAGGGAACCAGATCTGTCGAGGCCAAAATGGGGCAATGAGAATCATTCTGCACCCCAACCGAGAGGCTTTCTGAAGAACTTGGAGCATCAGAGGCAAGGGGGGGGTAAGCATAAAGAAGACCGGGTGGCCAAGCATGCACCAGAGCGTCTCTTGGGGTATCTCCGGGAGGAGGTATTAGAGCGAAAAAACTGTCGCACTTGGTGTTTGAGGGAGACGCAAAAAGATCGCAACAAGGAGTTCCCCACCGTGCGAAGATGCGTTTCGCTACCTGAGCATTGAGAGACCACTCGTAAGGGGTGAGAATGGTGCGACTGAGTTTGTCCGCAAGGATGTTGGACCGACCCGGAATATGCGTTGCTATGAGAAAGCGGTTGGTGGAGATTGCCCATTCCCACACTCTCATGGCTTCTCGACAAACAGGGTAAGACCTGGTTCCTCCTTGCTTGTTGATATACCAGACGACAGACATGTTGTCCGACTGAATCGCAATAGTTCCCAAGGGAAGAAAGGCCTGAAGTGCTAGCAACGCTAAGAGCACTGCTCTCATCTCTAGAACGTTGATATGCAGTAAGGTCTCTGAATCGTTCCACGTGCCTTGGACCGTCCGGCCTGCAAAATGCCCCCCACCCACCCGAGGCGGGAGGCGTCCGTGGTCACCGTGGCGAGAGGGGGAGAAACACAAAAGGGGCGGCCTCCGTGGAGATCTGGAGAGTGGAGCCACCACAGGAGGGTCCGCTTGCAAGCCTTGCTGATCGCAATGGGATGATGTATAGGAAGAGCAAGATACGACCACTGAACTAGGAGTGTCCATTGAAGGATGCGCATATTGAACCTGGCGAGAGGAAGAAGAGCTATCGCTGCCACCATGGACCCTAGAGCCCCCAGGACCAACTCCGCCGGAACTGAGCTGGAGTGGAGAATGGCCCGCACCTGGAGCTGCAGATTCTGAATTCTGTCCGCAGTGAGGAAGGCTCTTAACTGTCTCGTGTCTAACCTGGCACCTATAAAATCTATGAACTGCGTGGGTGCTAGGTTGGATTTTTCTGTATTTATTGTGATACCCAGACGGGGAGCTAGGTGGAGAAAGGAGTCTCATGCCAATAATAGTAGATGCCTTGTTGGAGCGGTGAGAAGCCAGTCGTCCAGGTAAGGGAAGACCTGCACCCCCTGAAGCCTCAGGTGGGCCGCTACCACTGCTAATACTTTGGGGAACACCCTGGGGGCTGTGGTGAGACCAAAGGGAAGGACCCGGAATTGGTAGTGACTGGCTCCCAGCCGGAAGCGGAGAAACCTCCTGGAGCGCCTGTCCATTAGTATGTGGTAGTACGCATCCTTGAGGTCTATGGAGCACATCCAGTGATTTTCTCCCAGAAGGGGGAGAATAGACTGCAACGTAACCATTCGGAACTTCTCCTTGGGAACTGCCAGGTTGAAGAGTGAAAGGTCTAAAATTGGTCTTAGATCCCCCGTCTTTTTTGGCACTAAAAAGAACCTGGAGTAGAACCCTGATCCGATCTGGTCTGAGGGGACGGGCTGGATGGCTCTTTTCTTTAGCAGATGGCCAATTTCTGCCAAAGCGGCCTCCCACTGACCGGGTGGAACATCGGGGAGGGACTTCAATTTTGGCATGTGACGAAATGGGATACGGTATCCTCTGGATATGATTTGGAGGACCCAGCGGTCTGATGTTATGGACTCCCATGCCGCTAGGTGCTCCGAAAAACGTCCCCCGACTGCCTCCAGAGTGGAGCAGCCGGGCAACCCTTCAGAGCTGCTGCGCGGGCCGTTCAGAGAAGGGTTCTCTGGACCTGAAGTTCCTGGGAGCCCCTCTGCCCCTGGGGCGGCGTCCTCCCTGTCCTCCTCTGCCACGGAAGGACTGGTTGTCCGGAGCGGGTTGGGATTGCTGCGACTTCCGGAACCACATCTTCTTCTGGCCCTTTTGGTTCCTAGAATAGGGCCTCTGGGGCACAGAGAAGCGGATTCCGACGGCAGACAGCATCTTCCCGTCCTTTTCGCTCTGGGTCAAGGTATCACGAACAGTTTTGCCAAAGAGGGCAGAACCATCGAAGGGTGCGTTCACAAATGATGCCTTGAAGGGCTCCATGAAATCGCAATGACGGAGCCAGGCCTGATGTCTGGTAACTAGGCCTGCCCCTGTGGCTCTAGCGGCACCCTCCGTAGCATGGGACAGTAACCGCATAGAGGTATTAGTGACGGACCTGAGAGTGGCCATACGGGTGGAGTGCAACACTTTGTCCTCCTCCGACATGGACTCTGGGGGGGATGCAGCGTATTCCTTGATAAGATCGCGCTGCATCCTAATCACATGTGCCAGGTAGTTCAGCGCCCTTACTGAGAAGGTCGCTGAACTAAACATCTGCTTCCCCAAGCGGTCCATCATCCGAGACTCCTTGCTCGGGGGATGGACTGAGGGACTCTCCTGAGCCAGTTCCCTCTTGGTGGCTGCCGCCGTCAACATGGCATCTACTGGAGGCCCCTTACTCCAATGGGCACGGTCAGCCAGGGGACTAAGTATACGGTCGGGCCTTTTTGGGATTGGCTCCACGGTGTCCGGTTCCTTCCATGCCCTGGTGGTAATCAGGTCCACCAGGGGGTTGGCAGGAGGGGACACCCAAGAGGTAGACGGGCCCGCTTCAAATGCCTCCAAGAACATGGACTCGTCCGAGGAAGACTTGGGGGCAGACCACCCCCCCCCTTATACGGAGCATTTCCATGATGTCTCCAAAGGAGACATCCTCAGGGGGTGATCTTGGGGAGCCTTCCCCTTCCTCCAAGTCCGTGTCTTCAGTGAGAGACTCGGGGGAGTCTATGTGCCTCCTTTTGCACGTATGTTTGCGGGGGGCTGTCAGAGGACTCCTCGCAAACTGTGACCTGTTCCAAAGGAAAAACTTGGGGCAAAGGAGCGGGCTGTCCCAATGGCCGGATGGTGGAAGCCTGGCCCAGTGCAGATGGAGCGCGGGACGGAGCCGAAGCAAGTGCTGGGGGTCCGGAAACCCTCAACAGGGCCCTCTCCACTACATCAAAAGCCGAGGGGGAGCCGACCTCAAGCAAAGGATCCGATAATCGGCTCCCCCTGGGATCCGAAGAGTGGATCGGAGCCGGCACCGAAGCACTTGGATCTGAGGGGACAGTGCGCTCCGACACAGACGGCGCCGAAGGAGCACTGATCCCCCCGGATCCGAAGCTCGGATCCAGGCTCCGAGAGGTCGGATCCAAAGCACTCTAGGGCAGGGTCGGATCCGAAGTACCGAGTACTATCGGCGCCGACCCACCCCCAGCTCCGAAGCTGCTCGGCTCCAACTGCTCCGAACCCGGGTAGCGGGTCGGAGAAGGAGCTATAGTTTTAAAGAAAGGGGTCGAGCTCCCCCCCAGAGGGGGGGGAGGCAAGAGCACTCCCATCTGCGTCTGGGCCTGGATGAACCTTCTCATCATCCGGTCCAGATCAGCATCCGATAAACTATAAGCCGATCTCGACGAGGCTACCGAGGTAGGCCTTGAGTGCCTCCTGGATAGCCTCGATGGAGATCGGGTCTCCTCCTCCCCAGGTCCCGGTGAAAAGCACACGGGCGACCGGAGCCGAGGAGGGGGAGAACCAGCAGACAAGGAGGCCGGAGGAGAAGCCCGCTTGGCAGGCAGGGCCGAAACAGAGGTCTCGGCCCGTCGCTTATGGTGCTTCTCCCTCCGGTCCTTCTTTCTAGCTTCCCTCTCCTCCAAACCACTACAGGGAGGTTGAGTCCCAGGAGGAGGAGGGAGCGAGAGGAGGGAACCGTGACACGGTACCCCGAAGGAGCGGAAGCCGGAGCCGAGTCCGGGGGCAAAAGTCCCGCCAGGACCAGCTTCGACCTCCGCTCCTTCAATGCCCTGGGGTTGAACCCTGCACAAATGGAACATCCAGAAGTGAGGTGCTCAACCCCAAGGCATCGAACGCACCGAGTGTGGCCATCAGCAGGGGAAAGCTTATGGCCACACTCGGAGCACTTCAAAAAAATAGCCTTAGGTTGTTCAGACATCCTAAGAGCCTAGCTTTTACTTAAACTAATCTAAAAAAAGTAAACTAGTCACACAACACAGGCCCAAACACACACTACGCTACCAGCGAGGGGAGGGAAACTAAATATAAAAAGGTTAATAAAACTAAACAACTTTAGCTACAAAAAGGGAAACCTAAACTTTCACACAAAACTGTCAAAAAAAGTTAAATTTTAGCACTAGAAAAAGCTGAATAAAACACTTAGCTGTAGAGCTCAAGAAACCAATCTGGTCACCAGCGCGGCAAACTAGATCTGAGGTCATGTAGGGAGAGCAGGGCATTATGGGTGAGGGGAGGAGCTGAGAGCTCGGATCCATAGCTGGAAAACCATGCCGGTTCGGATCCGATATCGGATCCATAACCCACAGGTTGCAGACAAATGAATCTCCTACTTCAGATCTAAATATTAATGACAGAAATCTGAATTTCAAATTTAACACCCTTCAAAAAGAATGCTAACACAAAGCCTATTTGTTATTTTAGCAGGTTTCTAAATATATAAAGGCAAGAGCTGCCCCCTATTTTGGTTCTTGTCCACCTCGCTGTTTTACCTTTCTCCTTGACTCTTGGGCTAAGAGGATGAAACACGTGTGTGTGTGTGTGTGTGTGTGTAGGGGGGGGGGCTTGCAGTGGATTGCACACTGTATTCTGGCAGCAGTAAGTTGAGGAGATAAATGCCTATGTGTCAGTTTATATATTTATTTATTAATTTGATCTGTCAGTTTATATATTTATTTATTAATTTGATCACAAACATCCATCTAAAGTGTATAGTCACAGACATAGAACTGGCTGTAATTGAGTGTGTGCATGCATGCGTTCAAGTGTATGTGGTCATCGCATTCATTTTTGAACTGCTGTTTTCTAGAATTCTCTTAATTGTTTTGCAAGGATAAAACCCTTCAAAGTAGCCTTTAATATGACCCTTTAAATTAGATTTAAAGCTCGAGATAAAATCCTATTTTTCTACTCTCCATGCAGTGTTATCTAGTGCCTAGCTTTTCTGAAAATGGATAAATTTACTAATTATACCATTGTTGTTACGTATTTGGTTTTATCTGACTGTAAATGACATAAACAGGAAAATTGAACAAGATAAAACAGTTCAGTTGAAAAAGGGACAAGTATTTCAGTTAGGGAAAACACAGAATATCATTATGTGTCAAGTAGTTGTGCTCATGACCGTATCAAGTACATAGTTCTCCGGTGCTGTCCTCACAGGTTGTGAACATTAACATGCAACTGAACAAAATAAAATTAATAACTTAATTCAAGGGGGTGACAAATGCATATGAATAAATTTACCATAAAACATAATAAATAACTTTTACTTATCTGACCTTTGATAGCTGGATATATGGGATGTACAAGAACACTTTTCAAACACAACCTGAGACAAAATTTGATAGTATTCATAATACATTACTGCAAAAAATATTTTTGCTAAGTTGTTCAGAAAGCAATGCCATGAATAAAATATACAGTCAGTAAAAAGATTTGGGAGCAGAGTTTCTGTGAAAAAGTTATGGGACAAGTGCACTGAAATTTTAAAAGTGGGAGAAATCCAGGAGCAATGAGATGAATAAGGGAGAAGTAAATGACAAAGTAATAGGAGGAGGCATAAAGAAGCAGACGAGTAAGAAGAGAGTAGGGAGGAGTTAAAGGAGAGAATAGGGAGGAGTTAAAGGAGAGAGTAGGGAGGAGTTAAAGGTGACTGAGGTTTTGAAAGTTGTGACACTGGCATTTCTTTTGTAGGTAAAGCAGCACTTTTTATGAATTGGGAGAGTATTTTCATGTGGTCAGATGGAATTACAGACAGCAAGGCCTATTTGACTGAAGGATCTTTCAGAAGATGGGCAGTGTATAAGAGTTTCTGAAGTGGGATGGAGTGTGAGGTTTGAAATCTTTACAGACAGATGTTGCTGAATATGAGAGACTTTTAGCTGTGGAAGGGTGAAAACGTATGTAGGATGTCTTACACAGATGGTGTAAGTGTATAAATAAAACAGATAAAAATGTACACAGAATGTTGACCTAAAACAGAGTTATAATAAAAACATCATTAGTCACCAGACAGTATAGCTGAGTGGTCACTAACAGCGTGTGTGTGTGTGTGTGTGTGTGTGTGTGTGTGTGTGTGTGTGTGTGTGTGTGTGTGTGTGTGTGTGTGCGCATGCACGACTGTGAGTGTACAAGCATGCATGTATGAAATGAAACATCACTAGGATGTTATATGTTTTGACCTGAGATGCCTTTGTGAGACATTTCCTTTGTTTGTTTCATGTGGTATCCATATTGTATAGCATGTCCGTCTGTGTCTGGACAGAAGAATGAAAATGTTTTTACAGGACTACAATTTTCTGTCTAAAACTGTGTCATACAAGTTGCTTAGGGGATTCCTGCAGGAACTTCCTGTCCATTCATTGTGTTGCTACCCTTTGCTGCAAAAAGTCATCTTGTAAAAAACGACTGTGAAGACAAGAATAATATGAGAGTCCCAAGAGAAAACAGGTCATATGCAGTAGAAGACACTCCATCGGTACTAATATGACACTTTGAATTTACCATGATCTTAGTTAAAGAACTACTGTGCAACCCACCCTATAGCATCAGTTTTTAAAAACTCACAATTCCTGCTTTAATTGGTGGAATGAGGAAGTACAGGAGAGTATACAGAGGAAGAGGCTGGCGAAGAAGAAGTGGGATTGTCAAAGAGATGAATAAAGTAGACATGAGTATAAGGAGATGAGGCGCATGGCAAAGAGAGAGGTGGCAAAAGCTAAGGATAGGGCATATGGAGAGTTGTACGAGAGATTGGACACTAAAGAGGGAGAAAAGGACCTGTACCGATTAGCTAGACAGAGGGACAGAGCTGGGAAAGATGTGCAGCATGTAAGGGTGATAAAGGATAGTGAGGGAAAGGTACTCACAAGAGAGGAGAGTGTGTTGAGTAGATGGAAAGAGTATTTTGAGAGGCTGATGAATGAAGAGAATGAGAGAGAGAGAAGGTTGGATGATGTGGGGATAGTGAATCAGGTAGTGAAACAGATTAGCAAGGAGGAAGTAAGGGCAGCTATGAAGAGGATGAAGAATGGAAAGGCTGTTGGCCCAGATGACATACCAATGGAAGCATGGAGATGCTTAGGAGAAATGGCAGTGGAATTTCTAACTAGATTGTTTAATGAAATTTTGGAAAGTCAGAGGATGCCTGAGGAGTGGAGAAAAAGTGTTTTGGTGCCTATCTTTAAGAATAAGGGTGATGTGCAGAGCTGCAGTAACTACAGAGGGATAAAACTGATTAGTCACAGCTTGAAGTTATGGGAAAGAGTAGTGGAAGCAAGGTTAAGAAGGGAGGTGATGATTAGTGATCAGCAGTATGGTTTCATGCCAGGAAAGAGCACTACAGATGCAATGTTTGCTCTGAGAGTGTTGATGGAGAAATACAGAGAAGGTCAGAAGGAGTTGCACTGTGTCTTTGTAGACTTGGAGAAAGCATATGACAGGGTGCCTAGAGAAGAGTTGTGGTATTGTATGAGGAAGTGGGAGTGGCAGAGAAGTACGTAAGAGTGGTACAGGATATGTACGAGGGTAGTGTGACAGTGGTGAGGACTGCAGTGGGAGTGACAGATCCGTTTAAGGTGGAGGTGGGATTACATCAAGGATCAGCTCTGAGTCCTTTCTTATTTGCAGTGGTGATGGACAGGTTGACAGATGAGATCAGACAGGAGGCCCGTGGACTATGATGTTTGCAGATGACATTGTGATCTGTAGTGAGAGTAGGAATCAGGTTGAGGAGACTCTGGAGAGGTGGAGATATGCTCTAGAGAGCAGAGGAATGAGGGTCAGCAGGGCTAAGACAGAATATATGTGTGTAAATGAGAGGGAGGGTAGAGGAATGGTGAGGATGCAGGAGTAGAGTTGGTAAAGGTGGACGAGTTTAAGTACTTGGGATCAACAGTTCAGAGTAATGGTGAATGTGGAAGAGAGGTGAAGAAGAGAGTACAGGCAGGGTGGAATGGGTGGAGAAGAGTGTCAGGAGTGATTTGTGACAGGCGGGTATCCGTAAGAGTGAAAGGGAAGGTCTACAAGAGTGTAGCGAGACCAGCGATGTTATATGCGTTGGAGACAGTGGCATTGACAAAAGGCAGGAGTCAGAGCTGGATGTGGCAGAGTTAAAGATGTTAAGATTTGCAATCGGTGTGACTAGGATGGATAGGATTAGGAATCGGTATATTAGAGGGTCAGCTCATGTTGGACAGTTTGGAGACAAAGCAAGAGAGACGAGATTGCGTTGGTTTGGACATGTGCTGAGGAGGGATGATGGGTATATTGGGAAAAAGATGCTAAGGATGGAGCTGCCAGGTAAGAGGAATAGAGGAAGGCCTAAGATAAGGTTTATGGACGTGGTGAGAGAGGACATGCAGGCAGTTGGTGTGACAGAGCAAGATGCAGAGGATAGGAAGAAATGGAAAGAGATGATCCGCTGTGGCGACCCCTAACGGGAAAAGCCGAAAGAGAATGATGACAATTCCTGCTTTAGAAAGTTAATACATACAGCAGCAGTTAGTATGTCATACCTGTGATTTCCTATTTTACGTCCTTATTTGCACTGTTAATTAATATTAGAAGTGTAGCTACCCGTTAAAGCTTTAACTGCTTTATAAACAGTGTTGTGTTTTTTTTCCACTTGGAAAACTGCCATTACCCCCAACCCACCTCACATCTCTTAAGAAACAGTATGAAATGGCATTGTTTTCTCAGGTGGCATCATGTTTGAATGGACTAGAAATGTGAAAATATGTTCACCCTTTATGGACAGATTTCATTAGAGTCACATGAATGTTTTATGCTATGCGAGTGACATGTATAAATGTTGTGCAAATAGCTATATTAATTAGGGTTTAGGCTGAACCAAAAAAGGTTATGAAATGTAGTATTATATTTATTTAAATCTTATGACCTCATGCCCTACAACACTGACCAAACAGCACAGAAATGGAAATTTTCAGAATTACAGTCATGAACAGAGGAGCACTGTTACACACAACTCACATGGTTAACGAAATGGTGCATCTCTATACAATTTTGAAAACTGTGGAACATGGAGTGAAGCAAGAGAGAACATGTACTATCATATCTCGTATTATAAGGGTAAGGAACAAGTTCTTATGCATGAAGAAGTCATGAGGTAATGTAATTTTGACAGATAAAGTGCCAGACATGCAACACACTCCATATTTTATCAAGAGCTTTGTGGGATCAGTCGACTTTCTGTACGGAAGAGCACCAAGTCATTAAATGGATTGGCATTTTTATAAAAGGCAGCATCAAACAGGGATGCCAGGATATTTTAGATATGTTTGGTGGAGAGAGTTGCTTGTTAAGTGGTTCAGACTGTTGATTTTATTTATTTATTTATATTTTTGTACAACCTGTGACTGAGTTTTTGATGATGTTTTTATTACTTGGAGTGCCAGTGTAGTAGGGAATGTGTTGGTTGTTTTCAGCATTTCTTTTTTAACTGTGGTTATCTAGGAGGTGAAGGTGGGAGGCCTCAATCAATCTTCAGAACTCCATCACTTGCAGCACAATTGCTCAGTCTGACATCCTTGAAACTTACCATTAACCAGCAAACAAATGAAATACCTCAGCACGGGTGTTTATTTATTTATTTATTTATTTAAGTCTGTTCTAAACCCTCTTTTCTGCATTTGTTTTTTTTTTGTTGTTGTTGTTTGTTTTATAGGTTCATAGGTTCATAGGTTCATACTAGGCTATCTGCCCAAGGGCATTTATAAGCCTAGCCCATAGTTATGTGGCTTTCGCCACCCCTTTAGTTTGAATAAAAACTATGCCTATCATTTTGCTGTGCCTCTGTCAAGCAGTGACACTGAAGTAATCCCTGGGGTATATCTGCAATCTCCCATCCATTAGTCAAGATTCCTCTTGAACAAGGCCAGAGAGGTGCTCTGCCTCACATGTACCGGGATTTTGTTCCACAGCATAGGGAGTCTCTGGGTGATGAATCTGTCCCTCCAGCACTTTCTATTTATAACCGTGCCCAGGTTTAATTGTCGCGCCTTTGTGGTCCTGAGGGACCTAGATTTTTGAGGTGAAGCATATTCATCAAATCTGGGTTTGACATGGCCTTATATGTCAGGCACAGGTCACCTCTGAGCAAGCGGTATGAGACTGAATAGAGCTGGAGTTCTTTCAGTCGGGCAGCATAAGACATATTTTTGAGACCCTTTATCCTTTTGGTGAGGAACTTTGGGGCCTTTCAAGCTGCAGCAGGTGTCTGGTCAGATACATTCGAAGCAGGGCATTGTACTCAATCATAGGTCTAATGAGTGATGAGTACAGGGGACGATGACCTCCCTTGATCTAGATGTGAATCCCTTCATGATCAGGTGGGTGATATAGAAGGTTTTCCTAACTACTTTAGCAACATGAGTGTCAAGCGAAGGCTACTGTCAACCTGGGTCCCCAGATCTCTGATGACTTTTTCTGTGCTCAGTGGATTGCCACCTATATGGTAGCTAGGGGTAACCTTGTTTTTCCCGAAGGGTATGACTATGCATTTTTTGGCGTTTAACTTCAGGCCATGGCTCTGGCACTAGTTATCCGTTTCTGTGAGGCCCTTCTGGAGGATATCTGTGTCAGATGTGTTTTCGACTATGGCATCCAGTTTGCAGTCATCTGCAAACTTTGTCAGCCATAACCCTCCTGTGTTTGCTTGTACTTCAGAAAAGTAGATGCCGAACAAGAGTGGACCCAGGACTGAGCCCTGTGGGACACCACTTGTGACAGGCTTTGAGTCTGACATGGCTCCAGCAACTCTGACCCTGTGGGTTCTGTCACTTAGCCAGTTTGCAACCCATCTTGTGATGTATGGGTTTACATTCAAGGTGATGAGTTTTTCGATGATACCTGAGTGGGGTATTGTGTCGAAGGCCTTTGCCAGGTCGAGGTAGGCTGTATGGACTGCCTTTCCTCATCAATGGCCTTGGTGACTGTCTCGAAAAAGTCAACCAAGTTTAAGAGGCAGGATCTGCCTTTGACAAAGCCAAACTGGGTTGGATCTAAAGTCTGCAAGTTCCCTATGTCTTTATTTATGAGTTCCATTATGATCCTCTCCATGGCTTTGCAGATAAGGCTTGTCAAGCTAATGGGGGTATTTTCCAGGGTCTGTGGAGGCACCGCCCTTATGAAGTGGGACCACAGTCGCCGCGCGCCACTCCTTGGGTACGTATCCTGAGGTGAGGCTAAGATTAAACAGCTGTCCTAACTGTGGGTTTAATTCCTCGTTGAGTTCATGAAGCACACAGCCGGGGACACCATCCTGTCCCATGGATGCTGTGTTTTTTGCCTTAGTGAGGGCAGTTCTCACCTGGGCGTTGGAGATGTTTGGGGCGCTACAATCCTCTGGAATAGATATCTCTCCTTTTGGAGGGGATGGGGGGAGAAGTTTGCACTGAACCTGTCAGCCAGTATGTTGGCAATGTGTGTAGGTTCAGTAATTTTCACATCATTTTGAACTAATTCTGAGCATATCTGGGAGTTTCCTCCTAGGTTTCTAACATAGCTAAAGAAGGCCTTATGATTCTCTTTAGAGTCCTTGGCGATTTTTCTCTCAAAATTTGCCTTGGATGATTTTATGAGAGCTCTTAGTTTTTTACTTATAATGATCAAAGGTGTCTTACCTTTCAAGGATTTTGCTCTATCTTGTAGTAGCTTCCTCCTTTTGTTGTAGAGCTTGTTTATGGCTGGGGTCCACCAGACTGGACGCTTGCCTTTGGTACAGAGAGTCTTAGTTTTGTTTGGGATTGCCTGATCCATGCAGTCCTGTAGGTGCTGGTAGAAGGCATTTGTAAGTGATTCAGCGGTTTGAGTAATGTTTACCAGTGGCTCAGGGGCCTTAAAGGAGACCACACTAGTTTTTAGAAGTGTGAAATCGGCTTTTGAGAAGTTTTTCACTGTGGTCTTTTTTGTTTCAGGTGGGGGCGGGATGAGGACCTCCAGCGAGATTAGTTTATGATCTGATCTCACCAGTGAGGGGTATACTTCCGGTGTTGAACATTTTGATCCCATGTTCGTGATGATGAGATCAAGTATGTTTTCTCCTCTTGTGGGGATGGTGACTAGTTGTTCCATGGCATTTGAGTTTATGAACTCCAGGAATCTTTGGGTTAGAGTGTTCGGGCTTGAGTAGTGTTCCCAGTCTATATTGTTTTGTTTTGTTTTTTAACTATGGGTTTGGTGGGTACCAGTGGATTTTGATATGTGATTGGATTTTGGTTTCTGCTACGGGTTGGTCAAATCACAGGATGGGCTTCAGCTAACAAGTAAATATTTCAACATATCTGTGTGGAAAAAAACTTGCAAAATGGCTTTTTCATTCAGCAGATTAGTGAGTTAGGGAGACATTTTATTTATTTTGTGTCTTACTGTTAGTTTCAGCACTGGCTTTGAGTTGGCTGGACAGTATTCTTTTATAAACTAATGTTGGGTAACTGTAATATGTGAGTATAAATGCTATGAGTTCACAATCTTTTCTTAAGTTTCCTTGTTGCTGTTTGCTGCTGGTGAGTTTAAACTTTTTTGTGTGGATTTTTTCAGTTATTTTTTTTCTTAAATGAGAAAGAAATACCTAGTAGGTGTGAACCATAACTACTTTGTAGAGTTAACCTATTTTGTAGTCATTTCAGTTCTTATCTGCAATTATCTCTAGACAGATCAAGATATAGAAAGAATGCAGATAAACTGATAATTATTAAAGAATATAGATTTTGTGTAATTAATGTTAGCAGTGAGTAGATAAACAATACATCTTGAATTCCAAGAACAGCATGTAGACTTTATCTATACCTACTGTCAAGAATTATATATGTACACACACTCCGTATAACAGATGATTCGGCTATCATGTGCAATAAAAAGTGCATACCACAGTCAGGGGACAGAATAAATAAAAAATGTTTATATAGCAACCTATAAGGATGGTATTAGACATATTTAGATTTTGAAAATACTTTCATTTACAGAAGCAGTAGCTCTCCTAGACTCCTGCAAGATGGCAGTTGAACTCTGCAACCTTGGCTCCACTAGGGCTGACAGGGAAGGAAAATACGCCTTTAGAGAGAGAGAGGGGACATGCTTAACAGCCAAGCAGTGAAGGTGGTCAAACCGTTATTTAAAAAAAGAAAAGACACATTTCTTTGACAGCACAAAACAAACCTACAAAATAACAGCTCTTTTTATTTATATATATATATATATATATATATATATATATATATACACACACACACACACACACACATATATATATATATATATATATATATATATATATATATATATATATATATATATATGGATTCACTTTATATCCCCGAAATACTGAAATGTCGAAATTAAGTATTTCGAATCTATAAAGTCGAAAATTTAAAACCACGAAAACTCAGAAACGCGAAATTCAAAATCCCGCACACCGGAGATTTTGAATTTCAGGCTTTTACTCCACAAACAGACACACACACACACACACACACACACACACACACACACACACACACACACACACACACCTTCCTCCTCACACACAAACACAAGCTCTCTACTACATAAAAGCAGGGGAGCAAGCCACCCTGCACCCCCCCTACTTAAATATTCTCACTCCGAGGTTGCACTATATAGAAACACACACAAAACACCACCACACAAGCTAAATTCTCCTCACACACACATATCACAGCAACAAAACACACACACACCACAGCCTTACCCAAAACCCTTAACACACACACACTTACCTGCATCCATAACCACAGCAAAACCTCAGAAGCTCGAAATTCAAAACTTCCGGTATTCCAGGTTTTGAATTTCATGCTTCTGAGCTTTCGCTCTTCTCAGGATTCCACTTTATGGGCTCGAAATACTGAATTTCGATATTTCAGTATTTCGAGCTTCTAAAGTGAATTCATATATAGATATAGATATATATATATATATATATATGTGTGTGTGTGTGTGTGTGTATATATATATATATATATATATATATGTATATACACACACACACACGACTTTACCTGTAGATAATCTGGCAAATATGACAAACATCTTTTTTTAGCAAATTTTGATGACTTTGAAAGCTAATAGGGTACTGTGAATGTTGTAGCTATTCAGCATGCAACATCTATGAACTACTGCTTCATATGTATAAATACTTTACTTTTGCCAATTAGCAGTCATAAAAAATATAAAGTTTTGCATTTCTTAAATAAATGTGACTGACTAAGAAATGTCAGTTGTCAAGACAAAGGCTGCTCAGCATTCAGTTATTTAATAAATGAGGGCACATTTTTAAATGGTGCTAATTATGAAAACACAATTTGCCAAAATTTAAGCAAAAATTAGTCTGATAATTTGTATGTATGGGTCCAAAGCCTGGACTAATATTATCTCACTTGTGGTGTTACCATTTTGAAATGATTTGTTCACCCCCCCCCCCCCACAGCAGTGCAAATAATAATGACAACATCTAGAGACTTCAAATTCCACATGTATTTTGCATATTGATTGTACTACATAGTAAACAGCCCATATATGTCTGCAGCCAAGTGACTACAATCATGTAAAATAAATATTATCTAAAGAAAATGTATACTGTGACTTTAAATGCTACCGTCACTCAATTGTTTGGATTTAGAAATCAAATCTAGATTACCATAAGATTGCTATGTTCAAAACTGCAGTTTATAAATGAACTACAGTTCCCAAAATTATACAGTTTTATCACTCACTCTCATAGCAAATATCAATGGAATCATGTCAGTTGACTGATAGCTCTTACAGAGAATACCGATAGACATGAAAAAAAAAATGAAACAACTATAGGAGAACTTTGGAGGTAATTTTTTTCTGCACAGAGGGCAAGACCCCATTTACACGCCCCATGTGAGACATACCCCCATACCTATATATATATATATATATATATATATATATATATATATATATATATATATATATATATATATCTACTCAGAGGTCACACAAGAATTGAGAAAAGACAAAATTACATTGTCAGCGAAAGTTGTTACAGCCAAATTTAGTTGATCTCGTGGCACTCCCTGAAACAGCTGCTAATCATATTACATGTTCCATATCTCAATGTTTGTTACTACTATTATAATCAGCCATGCTGCAGGCATCATAAAACTAAAAAAAATAAATAAAAACATACATAATGGAAAGCATCCATCCACAAAAAAAGCATATCAGGATAAGTGAAGTATACCTGAATATTTGCCATACCACAAACATAAACAGGAAGATGGTTACATCATACAAACGGAACATCTTTGCTAGTGACTAAATACTTTCATGCTACATGCTACAGCTCTGTATGGAGCACAGTGTTAGCAAACCCAGCATGGTCACAGCATGTAAAGGCATGTCACATGCTAAGCACGTCCATGATCCATCACTCATGGCTGCACAACTAGGAACATCCTGGTTAGGTATAAGATACATAGGGGAGATCCTCAAAGAATGTAAATCCCATTTGGCAATTCAGGATGGTCAATGATGGGCCATTGTAAGGGAGACTCAAATGCCTGCTGTACATATCTTGGCCACATGTGTCTTTCAAGGGGAAATGTGATATTTGTGAATACTGCAAGTCTTGGCATACAGGATATTCAACATTCTCCTGGATGTCCTGGTGGAACACATGAGGGAATAAATGAAATTTCCAGAGACTCATCAGACAAATTATTGTACAATTCAGTGCCTGGGGTCACATGACATAAAAACACATCTAAATCTGGGCAGTGACAGGCTCATTGGGAGGCAATACACACTGCAACACAGAAATGCATCACCACCAGCATGTATTCAGTGCCTATGATATGATACCCACTGATTACTATCTGCCACTGCAATACTGTAGAAGATGTTACATTGGTCAGATCACTTACATATATGCTGTACACCAATAATTGAGTAGTAGATACTTAGTAGGTGTGAACCACAACTACAGACTGATGGGTATTACCAATAGTAATAGATAAAAAGCAATAGTAAAATATATGACAGAGAGAAAAAGACAGGTGAAGCAATTAATACAAAGTGTCACATAATATGCCCTTAAACTGATATGCACAGCACTTTCATGCTTTGATAGCCACCATGTACCATCACAGCATCCCATGTACTACAACTCATTGACAATAAACTGATGAGCAAAGGTAAATGCAGCCCACACAAAATGACATCTAGTCCATAAGTAACCGTGAGTGGAAAATGACAGAGCAGCAAACACAGCCAACCCAGCAAAAGAGAGTAGGAAGTATGTAAAAGGAAGTTATGTCCTTACCATAACGTTCCATGTGGAGTGTTCATCTCGCCTTTGTTCTTTCTTACACACGGGTTCGGAGTCGATCCTCGGCTCCGAGTCGGCCGAATTGCAAAGCTCTGAATCTCAGAGAAGCTCAAGATCAGCCCATATCCCACAATCCTCCCTGTCATTACTCAGATCTAGTTTGCAAACAAACCAGACCAAAAGATCCAACACCTCCGGAGCTAGAAGTATACACTCTCTCAGACATTCAGAGACACTCTCTCACCATAGCAATAACTAATGGTCGAAACATATATCCTATGATACACGGGACCATATACCCCGGAAGGGGTCAAGACACGTCGATCAGACTGTAATCCTACCAGTTCTTCCAAACACGTGGGGAGGGAAAAGGAGGGAATGTAAGAACAAAGGCAAGATGAACACTCCACATGGAACGTTATGGTAAGGACATAACTTCTTTATGTGAGAGTGTTCAATCTCGCCGTTTGTTCTTACACACGGGTAGCGTCCCTAGCTCCGTCACCCCGAGTGACTCATGGAAGAATGTTCCTAAGCACAGTGGAACCAAATGATGTCCTGTCCTTGGAGACTTTGTCCACTCTATAATGAGTGATGAAAGTATGTGGCTTAGACCACGTGGCTGCTGCACAAATAGTGTCCAAAGGCAAGCGAGCTGCATGAGCTAAGGAAGTGGAGACGGATCTGGTAGAATGGGCCTTAGGTTTGGCGGGTAAGGATTGATTTGATTTAGAGTATACAAAGGTTATACAGTCAGCAAGCCATTTAGATAGTGCACGTTTAGTAATTGCCATGCCCTTTTTATTGTCTGCAAATGCGACGAAGAGCTGATCCGTTTTCCTGTAAGCTTTGGTCCTATCCAAATAAAATCTTAATTGCCTGTGAACATCCAACTTGTGCAACATATACTCCAGTTTGTTAGTATGGTTCTTGAAAAAGGTAGGGAGTTCTATAGACTGGTTAATATTCATAACTGAGCATACTTTTGGAAGGAAAGATGGATTTGTACGCAAAGAGACTCTATCTGGATGGAATATCAAGTAAGGTGGTCTGACCGATAATGCTTGCAACTCTGATACTCTACGAGCTGAGGTCACGGCGACGAGGAACAGCGTCTTCCACGATAAGAACTTTAAGAGACATGACGAAGCAGGTTCAAAAGGTGGCAACATGAGTTGCGACAGTAACAAATTCAGGCTCCATGGAAAGAAAGGTTTTCTAACAGGCGGCCTAAGATGGAAGGTTCCCTTCATAAAGGCCTTACAAAGTCTGTGAGACATAATGGGAGAACCTTCCTCACCAATATGGAAGTTTGATATGGCCGCCAACTGTACTCTTAGCGTGGAAGTAGAAGCTCCTTCGTGAAAGAGGATAGATAAGAATTCTAACATTTTATGTAGAGGAGCTACCAAGGGGTCTAAGTGTTGGCAAGATGCCCAGTATACAAAGCGTTTCCACTTACTCGTATAGAGTTTAGTAGTGGAAGCTTTATGAGAAGCAACCAGAATGTGTTGAACTGCCGGAGGGAGTAGATCAGACCTGGCTAGGCAGGGAAGCGGAGCAGCCAAGCTGCTAGTTTGAGGGACTGAAGAGACGGGTGAGGAACTCCCGACGAATGGGTCAGTAGATCTGGTACTGGGTCCAGAATCCATGATTCCTCTATTTGATAGGCTCGAAGAAAGGGGAACCATATTTGACGAGGCCAGAATGGGGCTATGAGAATTATAGTCCTTTCCAGGTTCCTGGCTTTCTGTAGAAATCTGGGAATCAAGGGAGTAGGTGGAAATGCATATAGGAGACCCGGGGACCAATTGTGTATCAGTGCGTCCCTGGGGACATCCCCCGGAGGGGTTCGAAGGGCAAAGTAGCTTCTGCATTTTGTATTCAACGGGGAAGCAAACAGATTGCAGCAAGGCTGGCCCCATTTGCGGGAGATCTTTTCCGCCATCTGTGGATTGAGGGACCACTCGTGAGGTAACAGGATGGCTCTGCTCAACCTGTCCGCAATGACGTTGGATGACCCCAGGATGTGTGTTGCTATCAGAAAGCGACCCATGGACTCTGCCCATTGCCAAATTCTCATGGCCTCTCTGCATAACGGGTAAGACCTGGTTTCCCCTTGCTTGTTTATGTACCAGACCACAGACATGTTGTCCGTCTGAACTGCTACTGTTCCTAGAGGTAAGAGGGCTTGGAAGTGTTGCAACTCCAGAAACACCGCCCTCAGCTCCAGAACATTTATGTGTAGAGTGTGAGTGTACTCCATGCTGGACCATTCTCCTTGGACTGTTCTTCCCTGAAAAAGGCCCCCCCACCCTATCAGGGAAGCGTCTGTGGTTATTGTGACTGTTGGACTGGGTAGAACGAACGGACGACCCATAGTGAGGTTCTGATCACACACCCACCATGAGAGGTCCCATCTGCAAGAGTCTGTTATCCTGATCTCGTGCGCTAGGGGTAGGTGTTGGAACGACCACTGCGCAAAGAGCAGCCATTGTAGGATCCTCATGTGTAACCTTCCCATAGGAACTGCAATTAGTGCAGCTGCCATCAGTCCCAACACTTTTAACACCAGTTTGGCCGGGGCTTTCTTGCTGTCCAGAAGAAGAAGAACCTGCTGTTTGAGGGTTGATGCCCTTATTGGAGGGAGCTTTAGTAGTGTCGATCGTGTATTTAGGTCTGCTCCGATGAAGGAAATACACTGTGAGGGCGATAAGCAAGACTTTTCGAAGTTTATGGAAATCCCTAGGTGGGAACAAAGGCTGACTATGTAGTCTCTGGCTTGCAATAGGCGACGCTCGGTGGTGGCGGTGAGGAGCCAGTCGTCCAGATAGGGAAACACCTGGAATCCTTGTTGTCTCAAGTGAGACGCAACTACTGCCATGCATTTGGTGAATACCCTGGGGGCTGAGGTGAGTCCAAAGGGCAGAGCTCGAAACTGAAAGTGACTGGCTCCCAGCCGGAAGCGCAGGTGATCTCTGGACGGTCTGGCCATTTTGATGTGGTAGTACGCATCTTTGAGATCTATAGAGCACATCCAATCGTCCTTCTGTAAGAATAGAAGGATCGATTGAAGCGTGACCACCTGGAAGTTTTCCTTCTTCACGAAGGTGTTGAGATGGCTGAGATCTAAGATCGGTCTTCAGTCCCCTGTCTTTTTTGGAACTAAAAAGAACCTTGAGTAAGTTCCGGATCCTCTTTGGTCTACCGGGACTGGTTGGATGGCTTTGTTTTCAAGCAGCTTTGAAATTTCTACAGCTGCTGGATTTCGCAGACGGGGTGGCACGTCTGGAAACCTTCTTTGTAGAGGTGGAGTTGATGTGAAGGGGATTTTGTATCCTCTGGTTATAATGCTTTTTACCCAAGAATCCGAAGTAATATTTAGCCAGGCCAGTGGGTATAAAGCAAAGTGACCCCCGACTGCCTCCAGAGCAGGACAGCCGGGCCTCCCTTCCAGGAGTGCTGGAAAGGCTTCCCAGGGACGGAATCCCTGTCGCCTTGGTTATGCGGACCCCCTCTTCTGCCGGGGCGGCGTCTTCCATTTCTACCCCCTCCTCTGCCTCTGGAGGGGGTATCACTCTGTGTGGTCTGGAAAAATCCCTGATTCTTACGGAACCACATTTTTCCGCCTCATTGCCCTTTGGGGTACGGTCTAGTAGGAGCGGAAAAACGGACCCCGACAGCAGACAGGGTCTTTCCCTCTTGCTCACACCAAGTGAGAGTCTCCTTAACCTTGGGCCTGAAAAGTGTGGCACCATCAAAAGGGGCATTGGCAAAGGAAGACTTGAAGGCTTCCACAAAGGAGCACAGCCGCATCCATGATTGTCTTCGAAGAGCAATCGCTGAAGCTGCAGCTCTACTCGATCCCTCGGCTGCATACGAGATGAGCCTCATGGATGAGTTTACTATGGAGGTGAGGGTGTTAAGTTGTGCTGTTACCTTTTCTGAAACAGCAGCATCTGTGTTACCCTGGAGGGTATCTGTCAGCTCCTTGATGAGATCCCTCTGCAAACGTGTGAAATGAGTCAAATAGTTTAGCGAACGCATGGAAAAAGTCGCTGAACTAAAAATGTGCTTCCCATATCTGTCCATAGTCCTAGAATCCTTATTAGGAGGATGAACAGATGAGGAAGACTCAGACATCTCCTTTTTCGTGGCTGCCGCCACCACCATAGTGTCGAAAGGAACTCCCTTGGTGAGATAAGATTTATCTTGGGGGGCAGTGATGAACTTGTTTGGTTTCCTAGGGACTGGTTCCACTGTGTCAGGTGCCTCCCACACCCTGTGAGCAATCAATTCCATTAATTCATCGAAGGGCGGAGTCACCCAGGAGGTAGAAGGTTGAGCCCCAAAAGCCTTCAGCAGCACCGACTCGTCCTCAGTGGGGGCTAAGGATTGCCAATCACCCCTCTGTTTCAAGATCTCCAGGATGTCTGAAAATGACACATCCTCCGAGGGTGATTTGGGGGACCCCTCTGCCTCATCCAAGTCAGTGTCAGACATTAGAGATTCCTGTGGGGAATCTATGTGCCTCCTCTTGCACAACCGTTTCCTCGGGACCTCATCAGAGGGGGCTTCTGGTGAGGCCTCCAAGGAAAAGGGGAACCCTCTGGGGGTGGCTGAGGCAATGGGGCTCTACGCTTTGGATAGGTCGTGGGAGCAGAAACAGAAAGTGGCCCTTTTGGGGAAGGAGAAGACTCCCCTGATGACGTGGTTGTCTGTGTAGACAATACTTTCCTCATAAGGTCAAAGGCCCCCGAACCCCGGGCCGAGGGCTCCCCCGGTTCCAAAGAACACGGGAGCATCCTAGACCCAGGTGCCGTGGGCTCCGACCCCGAGGACGGAGCCGAGCCAGTCTGCGCCGAGGCCCCGAGAGAGAGAGTCGGCACCGACAGGTCGGTATGACTCTCGGTCCCGGAACCGAGGAGAGACCGTTGGCTCCGCGACTCCCCTATCGGTTCCGAAGGAGTCGAAGTCAATGGTGTCGATCGTGCAATGGACGGTTTCAGCACTGAGGGCTCTACTATCATCAGGTCATCCTCTCCCGGCTCCGAGATCTGGATGGTTCTCGAAGGAGGACCCGTTGGAGATATGGGGAGTACTTCTAGTTTCGACATCAACTGGGAGGAAACTGCAATTAACTTGGAAAGGGCCATGTTTTCCATGAATTTCTGCATGACACGATCCACATCTGTCTCAGATAAAGGTCTGGAAGAATGGGTCGAAGGAGCCGAAGATGGCAACGACCGAAGAATGGACGGTGGTGGCAGCTCCGACACCGGTTCCAAGATCTGGGGCTCAGGGAAAGATAAACATTCGACGCTCGGCCCCGAGGTCTGTGGAACCGGCGAACGAACCCTAGAAGATGAACTCGGAGCCGATGACATGGGCTCCCACATCTTCGACCCCTTCGAGGATTTAGAAGCCTGATCCAACTTGTCCAAAGCCTCTTGAAAGGCAGGCTTAAGTAACCCTCTGTCTATGAGCTTCCTGCATCTATCTGTCATGACCCTCCCGCTAAAGGAATGGCAAATAGAGCAATCCTCTTGAAGATGGAGAGGGCCAAGACAGTAGACGCAGGAAGCATGATTGTCAGTAATGGACATTTTCTGCCCACAATGACATCTTTTAAAGCCAGATTTAGCTTTCTCCGACATGCTAATATAACAAACACTTCACTAGGCTAATGAGTAGAAAAAAACTGCTAAAGACTACTAATCCTATAAATGTATATATAAGTCTAGAAAGGGCTATATAATATAAGACACTCACAACCACACCCAAAGAAAAAAAGGGTTAGGCCACAAAAGGGTGCCTGAAGAATAAAGGGGATATATATATATATATATATATATATATATATATATATATATATATATATATATATAAAACACACACACACAGCACTTCTATAAACTATTTAAGAAATATAAAGTTATTTCAGCAAAAAAATAAGTAGCTTATCTGTAAATAGAAACCAATTATCAATTTTCTATCTAGTCCGAGCTCTTCTCGATCCGATCTGTTGCAGTGGCAAACTAGATCTGAGTAATGGCAGGGAGGATTGTGGGATATGGGCTGGTCTCGAGCTTCTCTGAGATTCAGAGCTTTGCAATTCGGCCGACTCGGAGCCGAGGATCGGCTCCGAACCCGTGTGTAAAAACAAACGGCGAGATTGAACACTCTCACATTACGAGGTTATACGTATATGACAATAAGCAAAAATCATGGGGCATGCTGGGAAGCCATGTATACTCAGCAGCAGAAATCATGCCCAGGACAATGCCTGTAAAGGAAACAGGCCCATAATATGGTCAGACAAACAAACCATATCTACAAACACCAGCAAAAACATACTCAACCATACACATAATATCAGCCACACACAATGCATATGCTGTAAATCAGAACAATCCACACAACAGTAACTCATGAGTGGTAGATCAGATGCCTCATCACATGTACAACACAAACAGTCAGTGATGCAAAAGCAGGATAAGTGAAGCAAAAACAGACAGCAGAAAAAGAAAAAAAATCAGAGATAGATTTTAAATATTGGTCTTACACACTTACAAAGTTGCTAGAATAACAGTATTAGTATGTTATGTCCTGTTCTTCTTTAATTTATGCTTGCTGCTAAGTGCTATATGACACAGTAAAATAGTGATGTCACTGGAAGCAGATGTCATACTCTATATGCAGTCTCAAAGGATTCTCAGAAACCACTGACAATAATATTGCTAAGATGAAAGTGAAGTGTCTGGTATAGCCAAGTTCATGTGAAGACGTCACGTGTACAGTGTACTACCTATAATGGAAGACACAAAGAAATCAAAAGTTAAAATACTGCAAAGAAACACAATAAAAACAAAACCCTACACATCCCAGTACTTGTATATTACCAACTCTGAGCTCACACAACAGCAGGGAAAGGGCAAATGCCCAATACTTGCTGCACTGGGACCTCCCACTAAGTAATGCTGGCATTCTGCAACCATATGACTATTCAATTGCTTACGCCAGCATTACAAACATTCAATATTCAGTAAATTTGACCAAGGGGCTGGATCTCCACTTGCAACATCTGTGTGTAAATATGACCTGACTTAGAGTTCATATGCCAATGATTTTTAAGGAGCTGCACAAGGGGGATGCTGATGCATTGAGACTGCATGCTGTTGTCCTCAGAGCAATACCTTTGGGAATCCATGGATATGTTTGCCAAGTTGAAACAAAGGTTTGTCATTGGGTATTCTGTTTTTCAATACTTTGATCCCAAATTTTCTCAGAATAATCTTTTTACTATACTATCTCTTGATCAAAGTCAAGGAAAACCTAGTTAGTATTCTGAATGTGACTTCTGCAAAAAAGAAGCAATCCAAATTTGTTTTGTTATGAAGACAGTCGAGCCGATTTGTAACAAAAAACAAAATGGCAAATTGGAGAGTACGTAGTCTCAAAGTTTGCTTCTTCAATAAATTAACATTTTGATTTGACCTAAACCTTGGTGGGGGGGGGGGGGGTAATTTCATGGATATGAAAAGCGTTTTTGTGCTAATCAGTTTAAAAAAAATAACATTTCTGGCTAATTTTAAAGTTGGGCAACCAGAGTTGGCTCGAGCCTAAGTACAAGAAATAGCTGAGCCACAATCACAATCCCCCCCACACACACACACTAACTGCTGATGGTTGATTCAGACCAGACCTGCAGACTGTGAGTGCACATCTATAAGTCTGCATATCAAAACATTGAGGTTGATTGAAACACCAGACAGGGTGGGGCCACATGCCATAGTGCTGAAAAGGAATAAGATTTAAACATTTTTCCTTGGGAAAGGAGTATTGCAATATACTGCAGATGGGCAATTCTTGTATAAAAAGATTTGCAGCTCATTTTTTAGGATGAGGGGCACATTATTTCTTTTACTCCGAGAGTGCTTGTATGTTTCCATGGAGGGGGAGGACCCTATGTCAGTGAGAGAAATAGACGTAACGAGAGCTTGAAAATCACTACTAATGCTAAGAACAGCATGGGCAGAATTATTTTGTTTTTCTTTTTTATTTGATTTTATTATGGTAAGCAACAATGACTCAGTTGTCCCTTAATTTTGCTCAATGCTGTGAATCTCCAAGAGGTGTTTGGTGTATGTCTGGGTGTGAGCATATGCGTTCAAGAACAACATGCAGTAATTACTATATAGCTGCAGTAGTTCTATCTTTCACTCTCTTCACCATCAAGCATCAGACATGTGCAGGGAAATGGGCTGCCTTTTTGAGGAAGGGCTGTGAGGCATCTTGTACACAAAAGCACAAGACCATCTTGTAATTACTGCTGGAAAATAAAAGTTGTACGAGTTATTGGGGGCAGTGTATTCATTAACCAATCACAGGCTGAAATACCAAATTGTTACTGTGGTTTTTACATTTTTCATTCTTTTCTCAGTGAGAAATTGTGTACAGCAAGGTGATATCAAGAGAGCAAAGGGCAGTTATCTTTGATATGGTTTGTTTAAGGACAGAATCCATCAGATAGCAAAGTTATTATATTTTGTAGTAGCTTCACAGTCAGAGGTGGTGCAGCTTCACAGAAGGGGTATAGTCTTCTGCGACAGTGTGTGTATTTTGTACACAAATGGATTATGAAGAATAGTGATTTTTTTTTTATTACTATGGGTTGCCGACTGAAATATGGTTTCTTAGATAAATCTAACAAAATCCAACATTTCACAAGGCTTTTGTTTTTCCGTTTGGGCAGTGCATCTAGTTTTAACGTTGTGACAATTTCTTGCAAAGTGGTGCTATTTGCTTATAATTTTTCCCCCGTTTTCATTGTCAGCAGACCTGTTGTTTGGAGACAGTAAAGGAGGTAGCTGGGTGCAAGCTTTTAGGAAGTGTGATCAGAATACCATCAGCATTCACTCATTTGAGAGAATGTTGACAATGTCAATGTCTCTTTGGCAGTAACTGTAGTATTCTTTTGTTACTTAAATAATAGCCTCTGGACTTCCAGAGGTAATTATTTTTAACAGAGCTACTGGTATGATTGTCGGCTCTAGCTCAGCTCTTACTGGGCTCTAAGAGCCAAGTCAGACCCTTGCCTCAGCTGTGGCTCAGCTTTTCTTCAAAAATTCCAGGTTTGCCCACCTTTACTAAGTACATGAAATTTAACATGGTTTAATCACTCAGTACACCAATACTTCTGCTCAAAAATTTAAACATGTCATAAGAACCTTGAATAATAATTAGAAAAGCAAAAAGTTAAATATTCTGAGCAAGAGAGGTAACTTCTCTGAATGACTGTGAAACTATTTTTCCAGCACAAAATTGTGTTCATGAAGTGGTGACCTAGGAGTGGACAATGCACTGAGAAAGGCTGTTGAAATGTACTACAACCTTTTCCTTACAGCACATTAAACTCACAAAGAGATAAGGTGTTTGTTTCTTCAGTTCACAGAAGTCACTGTTCTGTAGCTCTGGGGGGTTATGGGGTGTTAAGTCCACAGTAATGTATCTTAGAATACGACAGTAATGTATCTTAGAATACGACAGAAAAGAAAATGTTTATTTTCATTATTGTGGATAAAGCATTAAACTTAGCACAACTTAAGAATCTGCTTATACCAAAAATGTATTAGAGAATTAAGCAACAAATGAAGATGTGGTGTGGTATACTGAAGATTTACCCATGGTTGGTGTGGTATAATTTCAATATACCACAACCACAGAGCTGGTTATTGCTATTATACAATGACATTATTCAAGAAAAAAATACTTACTTTTTTTTAAATAACGTCTTTGTATAACAGCGTTGTACTGTTCTTCCGTGGCTGGTGGTATCCTGCTGCCTTGTTTTGATGTACTGCGCATGCATATGGAACTTGCATTCCCAGTACATCAATGCTTTGAAAAGGAAGCAACGGAGAAAATAATGTCTCCGTTGCTTCATTTTTGTTTTCTTTTTATTTTTATTTAAAAAAAAAGTTTCGGCTACATTAGGGGTAGGAGAGAGAGAGAGAGAGACAGAAGAGAGGAAATGCAAAGAAAATCAGGTATGTGTCTTTAGTTTTAAATAACGTACCTGATTTTCTTTGTATTTCCTCCATGCTGCCTCTCTGGTATGTCCAGGGTCAGGAGCACTATAGTTTTTTTTTTTTTTTGTTAAAAAAAAGTTATGGAATATACGACTGTAAAGAAGTCCAGGTGACCAGACCTTTTTCTGTTGGTATATTCTGGGATTTACAATGGGCACGCTGGTTGGGCTGGCCAAGCAGCGTGCTCATTTTTGAATATTAATGGCCAGTCATTGTATAATTTCTGATTTTAAATGGATGGTCGTGACATGAGAAAGCACAAGGCAGTTGGGAAAACAGGAAGTCAGACAGAAGTTCTTCATTCCCGATTTGCATAGTGGAAACCATAACATAGTTTAATACTCCTAAAGGAAGTCCTGTATTGTACAGCTGAAGGCTATTAGATTGAGTTTTGTACTGTCATGGATGTCCCTGCTTATGCAGCTGAATCTACCATGCACTGGATTCTGTTTAACACTGCCATAGTATGTTGTATAATGTACACACCTGAAAAGCACTAGGTTCAGTCAATACTGATATAGAATGTTATAGCTCATGAGGCTTATGTAGCACATCTGACAGTGTACTACCACAAGAGAATGATGTACAATGTGCAAACGAACAGCCTTAGGATCATTACTATGGGTAAAGGGTGCTTTACGTCTGCGTAAACTAACAGCATTAGAATCACCACTAAGGGCAAAGAGTGCTGTAGACTGTGCAGCTGATTTACTTCTACATGAGTTTTACTGCGACAGTACTGGGGTGCCTCCTAAAGTTCTGACAACTGTATTATCAGTCTCACAACTCCAGCATTGAAAAGGTAAATGTGGGAGAAAATATACAAAGTATGCTACTGCAATTATCTCAAACAATTAATTTTGCACTGGTAAACAGTGATCTAGTTAACATATTTATGTAATAATGTACTTGGGGAAGTGCAATTCTCCAGATCAAGGGGTACTGGGAAAATCCTTTAAGAGTACTTTAAAGATAATAACAATGACTTTCAGAATATGTTGTAATTTAAACAGCAGTTTATTTTTCAAAGTGCTGGAACAAACTGGATCACACCTTGCACTTCATAGGGATCCTAGTAGCAGAGCTTGATATGCATAGCGGAGCTGAACGACAGCATATTCATTTTAATACTGGCATGGCATGCCATAGGTGGTCTAACTGACTCGGTAGCACTTTAGTCAGTTTAATAATGCCAGAGACTGTGCTACACTGTATGTCTGAACAGCATTAGATTCACTTTAATACTGGCATGGCATGCCATAGGTGGTCTAACTGACTCGGTAGCACTTTAGTCAGTTTAATAATGCCAGAGACTGTGCTACACTGTATGTCTGAACAGCATTAGATTCACTTTAATACTGGCATGGAAGAGTTTCAGTGGTCTAGCTGACTCTGTAGCACTTCAGAGTCAGTATAATAATGCCACAGGATATTCTACACTTTGCCTGATCAACATTATATTTCCATTAATACTGGCATGGTATAACTTAGATTATCTGACTGATTTTATAGCACTTCACAGTCACTTTGATAATGGAACTGAATGCCCTGAACTATACAGCAAGGAATTCATTTAGTACTAGTTTACCTTAGGTTGTATGGCTAAGAACCAATTTAAATCACTTTCTCCACAGCATGGGATGCTATATGTTGCACGCTGAATAGCACTGAATTTAGTCTAATACAAGCATGACATGCCCTATTGCAAGGGTGATTTTGAAGGGTATTAGATTAAGTTTAAAACTGCCAGTAGATGCTGTACAATGCACAGTTGAAGATCAATGACTTGCAGACCTATTGCAGAATAGTGAAGAATGTTGACTCACACCATCTGCGCATATACAGTAATGCATACTTAAACATGTACACATTATTTCATACAGGCACAGCATGCCTGAGGATGCATGGCTGATTCTTGCAGTAATTTACTGTCTGTTAAATAAGGCCAAGGGGTACCATACATTGCACAGCTGAATCTTACAGGATAATCTGGACAAATTGCACAATTGTCTGCAATAAATTGTGAGTTTTTATAGAAATGTACTCCTGAGAAAGATTTTTTCTAAGGCATAGTACATATTTTGTTCAATGATCTCATTACATTATACTGTACCAGTGTGTTTGTCTTAAGGAATAAAAGCAAATGTAACTTAATTAATAAAAATAAAAGGGTAAATAACATATACAAAAAGTTTTATGTTACTCTTGTTAATCATTACTGTTATTGTTTACTACTCTTATATGAACTTGCTTCTGTGCCCAGGAAAGAAAATATCTGTGCATGCTATTCAACAAGTACTTCTGAAAAGTATATATATATATATATATATATATATATATATATATATATATATATATGGTTCATCCCAGTTTTCACCTACTTTTGATTTGGGGATACAACAATGTTTACATTAAATAAAAATAGAGCAACATTACCTGTTTCATGCCCTTTAAATGCTATATCATACAAGGGCAGAAGCAGATACATGTGCAATCCGTGAGCCATTTGGCTATTCCCTAGGAGACGTAGGGATTTATGCTTAAATTTGGGAGGTGATCTATAATACACGAGTGATGTTTTGTATCAAATACCTTTCCAGGTTAAGGTAGGCAGTATGCATCACATTCCTCTCATCCAAAGCTCTAGTCACCTCGTCAGAGGTCTACCAGCTTTAGTAGACATGACCTGCCTTTGATGAAACTAAACCAGGATGGGTCCAGTGTTTGAAGATTTCCTATGTCTTTGTTTATCAGCTCTGTGATAATTCTTTCCATGGCCTTGCATACAAAACTAGTTAAACTTATGGGTCTGTAGTTGCCTGGATCTGTTGATGCTCCCCCTTTGTGTACAGGAATGACCATTGCAGTCCTCCATTCCCTAGGGTTGAAGCCTGTCTGGAGGCTGTGGCTGGATACAGATTCTAGTGGGCATGACAGGTCATGATTCAAGCTACTTAGGAGGCATCATGGTATATTATGAAGACTCATTGCTCCAGTGTTCTTAGCCTTTGGAGTGGGGTGAAGACCTATTCTTTAGTGATAGCTGTAGGAGAAATGGTAGAGGGTATTTCATGGGGAGGGGAATGGGGGTTGAAATTGAAACTAAATTTATCGGCCAGCAAAATACCAGTTCAATATAGAGAGTAACATTTACTATTAGTTCAGCACACTGGTTTGTGTTCCCCCTAAGGTTGCATACACAACTGAAAATGCCTTATGGATATCCTTAATCTGGAAGGCTATTTTTGCTCAAAGTCGGCTTTGGCGGGCTTGATTAGTTCTCAGAGTTGTTTGTTGAGACTAATGAGGGAGGTTTAGCCCTTCCTATTTTTGGATAGGATTTTCTTTCTTTTGTTGCACAACCTATATACACACACACACACACACACACATTTTTTATCAACCTATTTATATTGATGGTCCACCAAAGGGGCTTGTTTTTTCAGTTTGTCCTAAATTTATTTGGGTTTGGTACTGCTGTTTCTATGCAGTTATTTACATGCTTGCACAGAGTTTCCATAAACACTTCCATATCTGGCACAGTGTTCTCTGAGTTTGGGGTGATCAGAATTTAGCTATGCCATTGCTTAATAGAAGGTAGTTAAGCTTGGAAAAATCCTTAAAGGTCCTGGGATTTACTGGAAGTTCGAGCTTTATATTTTTTTTCAAGGGTGACCGCTTTGTGATCTGATCTGACCAGCGAGAACATTACACTGGGAGAGGAGTGGTGAAACATTCCCTTATATTTGTGAGTACCAGATCCAGGATATTTGTACCCCTAGTAGGTGTGCAGACCACCTGTTCCATGGCGTTTGCATTGACAAAATCCAGGAATTTATGAGCCATAGTGGTTGTGTATGTATCCCATTTTATGGTGGGACAACTGAAATCACCCACAAATACAGTGTTGGGTTGAGTGGTGAGTGACTCCAAAATATTAAGGTACATTTTACGATTATCATGGGTCATAGACAGAGACCTATAGTTAGCATGGATATGGTATGGGACTTTACCTAAGGTTAGCTGGACAGGGTGTAGCTCAAGTGTGGCAAATTGTTTCACCAATTTTGAGGTGTTCTTACTTGTTATGTAGATTGATACACCTCCACCTCTTGTTCTTTCTTGTGCTGTTGCTGGTCAAAATGTGTGGAGGGTATTATAGCCTTGCACTGCCAGGGTGCCCTTCATGGCTTTAAACCATGTCTCAGTAACTGCACAAATGCCAGGGTGAGGAGCACTTCCAGGGATTGGAGCTTCTTGTTGAGACTCCTAGCATTGAGCAGTAGCACCTTTAGTGGAAGTGAGTGGAATTTACTATGCCGGAAGGTTTATCAGGTTCTCTCAACACGCTGCAAAGTATGTGCCACGACTGCTCTGTAATTCCAACTCTTTATTTACAAGTCTTCATGCACATTTACAATATACATGAAGTCTTGTAAATAAAGAGTTGGAATTACAGAGCAGTCGTGGCACATCCTTTGCAGCGTGTTGAGAGATTCAGGTGTTGTTATAGTTGTGCACACTCTTTTTTGTTTTGTTATTTTAAGGTTTATCAGGTTAACATTGCCTAAAAAAAGGTACTAAGAGGGTGAATAATGTTTTGGCTGATATCTGAAAGCAAGGCGGGACAGGAGTAGACCATCCCTGGCAAAGCAACATGGCCTGTTGACCCCACCTTCCTAAGCTGACAAATATTGGACCCTGTTAGAATGACACCGGTAACTAAGCCAGTTGTTAAAATCATTCATCATCTGTTTATATTGTGGCATCATCCTTGGAAAAGGTAAAATTCTGCTCAGTACTAGGCTCTTACCTACCTGGAATGAATAATCTGAAAGCTTTATCATGTCTCTCTTCATACAGTCCATAGAGGTAAGTCTCATGTCATTAATGCCCACATGGACTATGACAGTCTCATACTGGTACTTGTGGTTCTATGTCCAGAGTGTGTATCTGATCTGGCAGATCCTTGTCCCTGATGGACAACTGACCATGACGGTTTCCTTGCTCAGCCTGGTGAGTGGGACATCAGTGTGCTTCACAATAGTCTCCAATGACCAATATATTGGGTTGTGTGGTAGTTTGCTTAACATTTCAACTGTCCCTATTTTGTAGGGACACCCCCTGATGTTTCTCAAAGTTTTCTTCCATTCCTCCTATAACTGGAAATCATTTTAAGAATGTATAAGATAATAGTGCCAACATTTAAATGTGTCTCTAACTTGGAGCCTTTGTGCCTTTTCCTTAGTTATTTTTTTCACTTTGTTCCAGATTTGGTTGGTAAAAGCTGAGAGCTCTGCCTCAAGGGCTTAAAGGGTGAGACATTATGAGACGTGGTTATGTGTGTCCTGGGGAGTGCTGTCTTTGTAGACTTTTTGGGAGGGTGGTGAAGACAGCATCTGAGAGGCCTTTGAAATTTGGGTAGAGTGCATTTAGGAGCCTCAGCACATGCAAGCTTATGAATGTGATCCATAGTAGGTGTAGTGTGTAGGTGTTACTGGCAACCTTTTTGGAGATATCAGTGTCTGTATGCAAGAGCTTTGCCTCCAAAGACAGTGTGATGACATGTCTTGCATATTGCGTCAGTCTGCTTAAGAATAAGGTTGTTGTCAGTAAACATGAGGCAAGTGCTACATTGTCTCAGGATGCCTATTTCAACCAGGCTGGCTACAGAGATAGTAGGGAAGTGCACATCCATAGTTGTGGATCCTTTTTTTATGTGAGGGGTGGTACAAGAGGGATCTGTAACTAAGGGGAGTGCTATCAGGGCCCAGTAGAATTAGCACTGGGAGGGGCTTCCAAAGTCTAAGTTATAGTAATGGGAACAGCTGAAAAGCCACCAAGTTTAAAAGTATGACAATAATTGGGCGACTGGATGGGAAAAAAATCCAAAAATCAATACAGTCAAATAGCAGTTGTAAACTCTGAGCTCTTGTGGTTGGATAGGAATGTAGATGAATACCTTAAATAAGAAAACTGTTTCTCAGCTCCTCCTACTAATTAGCTAGATCTAATTCCTATTTAAACAATGAACGCAAAAGGTATGTTTCCTAACTGACCTAGCCAATAATGTTTTTAAGACTCCAAGCAAAAAACTTTGCAGTAAAGCAAAATTTAAAATACAACAAACTGTAATATAATAAGACCAAAATCAAAAGTAATGGAAATATCCAAACCTTAAATGTAAAATTCCAAAAATCAATGCAGTCAAACAGTAGTTGTAAACTCGAAGTTCTTGTAGCTTGTATCCCATGAGTGTACATTACCATGGTTGAATCCCTGGTAGAGACTGGCCACCCCATGGGAAGTCTGGTTTCAAAACAAGCAAAGCTGTTCCAAGAGGTCAATGTCACTTGCAGAATATATTTATACATACCTATATATAGGTAGTGTGTGTGTGTGTGTGTGTGTGTGTGTGTGTGTGTAGATATATATATCTAAATACCCATCTACACACACACACACACACACACACACACACACACACACACACACACACACACACACACACACACACACACACACACACACCACTGACAAAACATATGACAACATGTTGCTATGCATGCGCCAAGCACAAATAGTTTTTTTCAGGAAGCCAAGTTCCCTGCACCCTCCCAAATGTGGGGGCTGTACTACCTACCACCCACCCCCACTAATTATATACTCTAGCTCTGAGATTGCATAATATCAGTGAAAGGGCATATTCTCCATCCCCGAGAATTCAATTGTTGACTGGGTTAGTGGTCTGCTCAACAGCAGAGTAAGTAGAAAGAGTTATATAAAGATTAAAAAATAGCACTGTGCAGCAAAATGGATAACAGTAATGAGGTGATTAAAAAGTAAGATACATTATACAACATAATGTTGGTAATTGAGCATATTGAGTTTCACAAGCACACAATCTCAGCTGTCCTTGATACAAAAATACAAACATGTTCATGTTTGCACAACCCCTTATTTATAAGGTTGTGTTTTTATATTTGCAATACATCTTACTGGCACAGTTCAATGAAATTGCATTCATTTGATACATATTTGGAATAGGTGTCACTATTGGCAAAAAGGGTCTAGAGGCACATACATTTTATATACAATGCAGACAAAGGCATTAGAACTGTCCACAGCCAATGAAACCTGGAGCTTCTAAAACTTGTTCTGGCATCACTCAACCCTTGATAAAGTTTGTATCATAATACTAGCTTCAGAAAGGGGCATACATTTCCCAATTTTACAAATAAATACACATGTAACTGTAATCAAACCTGTTTTACATTGGTTAGTCCCAAAATAATACTTCATGGAAGATATTACATTGCCTAATTTCAACACGATAAAGACCTCTAGAACACTATAAAATTCATATAACCACAACCAAATTAACTCAGGGCCTAGCCCTGCCACTACAGTCACCCACCTATCTTGGAATCCACATCTCATATCCCACTGTCCTTGACAAAAATGTAAACTGCTATCAATTCCCTAGATTTGAAATTCTGGAGTTTTCTTTTTTCACAGATTTCCAAAATTAATACACTGTGATTTAGTAGTCAAAGAAAAGAAATAAAAGACCAACATACTTGAACAAAATATCAATACATGCAAGCAAATAATTAAATATTTCTCACACTCATCTAATCGCCAGCTATTCCCAATTCACGCTACATAAATGTTTGTACTGTTAAAACTGATCTCATGGATCGAGCGTGCTAATTTCAGTTTAATTCCTGTCTCTGCTAGCTTCACAACGTAAATTCTTATGCTATAAACCATTAATGAAATTATAGAAATGTACTTCAAATTGTGTGTGAGTGTGCGAGTGCGTGTGTGTGTCTGCTTTCAAACATGCACTGGTTCTGTGCAATGGACAGGCATCGTGTCAAGAATCAGTTTTATGCATTAATGACATTATTTGCCAAGATGTGCTCCAGCTCACTCATGACCTTGCAACGTGTATTAAAAAGAAATAAGTACAGGATCAATGAACAGATACCCGCAATTCAACGGTTACAACACAAATTTCTTATTATGTTTGTCAAACTACATCCTTTGTATCTTATTAACTGCTTACACAGTTAGATATTCTCTCCCTGTGACACTGGGCCGGCATTATCTTTTTATAACACAAATACATCTTGATAAGACAGATAGATGTTATTCTGCTTGATCAGTATGAAAATCTTTAGCAAGTTCCATTCTTGCTTCATCATACAGGTGTTCAGCTGTGTGACTCGTGAATATTTTGCCAGTGCCTGTTTAGTCAAGACTAGTTGACTAAAGAGGAGTACAACTGACAGTCAATACAAGCCAACCAAAAGTGAGTGTAACTGACTCTGAATTGTAACATTATCAGAGGTCTCACAATCTCAGTGTTAACTAGTTAACAATGGAGATGGGGCTAGAGGTAGCAAAACCCTGCATGAGTGAAGTAAAGCTGGAAGCTCTTGTTATCCCATGTAAAATACTACATTTTGGTTGTTGCTGAAGGGCAGTCAAGTTTCCATTTAATCATCTTCTCCATATAATACACCTGGATTTATAAGTATTATACCTCATATGTATTATACTGTATTCTCAGCATAACGTTATTTATTACACTTTTTGTATGCTTGTAACTGTATTTGGAGCTTTTCTCCCGGGGCCTCCACTGAAAATGGGTTCTTCTTGGCCCAGTGGACTTCCCCGGTCATCAATCTGAAATAAATAAATCTAGACTCAACTGCCTGAGTATTAGCTAAACAATTGCCATTCAAGCAACCTATATCCTTGCACACAGTACAAAAAAGGGGACATATAAACAGTTAATAAAGTTTTCTTACCTACTAGCAGGAAATATAAATAGTTAAGAAAGTTTTTGTGCCTACTAGCTCACTGGTGTAAGGGATCTGTTCCCAGATAAGTTGTCAATGATGAGGATTTAGTGTTAATGAACCCTAGTCCAGACACAAAGCGTGGAAGTGAGTAACCAAACTTAAGTTCATCCATCCCAGGGAAAGATGCAGTGTGACTGCGAGTCATGGAGTACAGCAGGCTGTGAGATACATAAATAAGCTGAAAGGATTCGCCTTACTCTCTAGTTGACTCTTCATTGACAGACTGAAAAGTACAGTCCTGTCAAAAGGGCATTCAGAAAAGTTGTGTTAGTACTCTCAGTGAAGAGTGAAAGATGCAAGCAGGTGTGACCGCAAAGGGAAGTGCAGGTGAACATTACACTTACTGCATCATATGAAGAACTGAAGAAATTTGGCTTCGTGAAGGGCAGATCCTGCCTGTTAAATCTGGTGGATTTCTTTGAAAATGGGACCAAGGCCATTGACGAGGGCAAATCTGTGCACACAGCATATCTTAACCTGGCAAAGGCTTTCGACTCAATCTCACATTCAGGCATTATTGGTAAACTTAGCAAACTGAATGTAAATCCCTTCGTTGTAAGATGGGTTGCCAAATGGCTCACAAACTGGATGCACACTATCAAAGTAGATGACTCCACATCAGCCAGCAGACCTGTTACCAGTAAGGTGCCACAGGGGTCAGTGCTGGGCTCCCTACTGTTTGGCATATACTTTTCAAAAGTTCAGGTCAAAACTAAGGGGTTGTGGCTGCCCAGGTTTTCAGATGACTGCAAACTAGGTGCAATCACTGAATCCCCTAATGACATCAGTATACTCCAGGAGGCTCTCACACAAACCAGTGACCGGTGCATTAGTCATGGTCTCAAACTAAATGCAAAGAAATGAATCATCTTTCCCTTTGGCATAAACTATGTCCACTCACACTATCAAATCAAAAACAATGCCCTATGTACCCACAAAGTGGAAAGGGATCTAGAATCACAAGTTGACTGTGACCTTAACTTCGACCACCATAGGTCTATTGTAGTACAGAAAGCTTTCTACATAGCAAACTTGATTAGTAAAGGCATCGTCTCAAGAGCAAAAGAAGTTATAACCCACCTATACTCGTTTCTTATCCGGCCCATAATTGAGTATAACGACCCGTTTGGCATGTACCATACTAAGCAGTGCTGGGCTCCCTACTGTTTGGCATATACTTTTCAAAAGTTCAGGTCAAAACTAAGGGGTTGTGGCGGCCCAGGTTTTCAGATGACTGCAAACTAGGTGCAATCACTGAATCCCCTAATGACATCAGTATACTCCAGGAGGCTCTCACACAAACCAGTGACCGGTGCATTAGTCATGGTCTCAAACTAAATGCAAAGAAATGAATCATCTTTCCCTTTGGCATAAACTATGTCCACTCACACTATCAAATCAAAAACAATGCCCTATGTACGCACAAAGTGGTAAGGGATCTAGAATCACAAGTTGACTTTGACCTTAACTTCGACCACCATAGGTCTATTGTAGTACGGAAAGCTTTCTACATAGCAAACTTGATTAGTAAAGGCATCGTCTCGAGAGCAAAAGAAGTTATAACCCACCTATACTCGTTTCTTATCCGGCCCATAATTGAGTATAACGACCCGTTTGGCATGTACCATACTAAGCACCTGCAACAATTAGAGATATCAGAAGTTTCTAACAAAGAAGATCAAGGGGCTCCAGCATGTACCTTACACAGACTGACTAAAGTCCTTGTCACTATACTCCTTATCATATAGACTTCTTAGGGGAGACTTATGCTTGGCCTACAGAGAAATCCAAGACCCAAACCTAATGAACTTGCTGCAACTTAAATAGGACATGCTGGAAGGACAGATTTATATCCCAGCAACTGCCACATCTTTGGAATAGGCTACAAATTCATGTGAAACAGAGCACCTCTATGACACTGTTCAAAAGGAACCTGGACGAGTGGATGGGCGCCATAAATTCTTACCGGGGATAGGGTCCACAACCCTCCTGAATATGGGCAGTCATCAATAAATACAAACTTGGGTACTGACTAGCATTTCTATGGTATTACATTGGGATGAAATGGCTAGGCTTAAAATGACCTCTGGGCTGACAGCCTAATAATCTCCTATGATCCTATAAACTGAAACCAGAACATGGTAAGGTTTGAGACTGTGATTTTTACTTCAGGGATCCATCAGACAAACCTTCCATTAAATGGCTCATGTCATCTGACTATTCAAGCTGGAATTGTAACACAGGACATTAATAGTCTGTAGCCCTCAAAATGAAGGTGGAGAATGCATAAAATTGTTCCCCTAACCTGTCCATGATCCTAGACTCTTTAACAGGAAGATGGACAGCAGGACTCTGAAGTAGAAACAGCAGCAGAGGGGTCTGGCGTTGTAGTCTCTGTTCAGTCTTTGAGTGACTGAAGGATTTTTTCTGGCCTCTGCAAGACAAGCAGCACAATATCAGGATTTTCCCGAGCAATCCAAACCACAAAATCCACCATTTTGTCAAATGAAAGAGCATTCAGGAAGAACAGAAAGCATCCTGTGGGATAGGTTGTGGGGTCTGCATGCCAAACCTCTAGACTTATTGCTTACAGCACCTTCCTAGCCTTGGCTTCATATGCCAGGATATGGGGAATTAGTGAACTCATCCTCATCAATACAATGGGTGGGAGACTACCAAGGGAGTCCACTCTCCTCTTCTTACATTGTATTTCATAAACTGGTCCTTTTAAGTGATGGGGCCAAGGATGATGAAAAGCCTGCAGAGAACCAGATATGCAGCTGCAACCCAGCAAATGCTTTCTGACTCCTTTCTCATGTTTTGACAGCCAGTGGATGACCAAAGTTCCAAGCAGTGTAAGGGCAACTGAAAAATAGTGTGCATTGTTTGTATCTTGACTAATGGTGGTGCCAGGCTGTGGAACATCATCAAAATCAAGGGCACTGGCCCTGATCCTGACATCAACAGGCTGATCTCCAACAATAAGGGTGAGGCTTGTGATGATGGCAGTGTTAATCCAAAAGCTGGAAGTCCACTCTATCTGACATTAGCAATGGCCTTGACAGAATTAATGCTGAAACTGATGGTGACTGGACAACATCAAGCTCCAGAGATGAAGGAATTCCAGATGCCAAGAGCATTTACATGAACACTGTTTATATCCATACAATAGTCAACGTTGAAAGTGCCAAGACCAAAGGTTGTCATCCTCAGGGACCATAGTTGATATTGACAGTTTCAGAGGCTGAAGTCCAACCCCACTAGGACAATCACCTTAATAAGGACTACTGAGAAGAACTGGGATAACCAAGCAGAAAAGCTTGGTAAAGATGAAACCTCTCTGTCCATTCTAGTACCAGAGACTGAAACTGCAGAAATATTTTTTGTGGGACTTTGACAAATGACTCTGTAATATGTGAGACTAAATCTACCACTATATTTTGTCTCGGATTGTAATAGATATGAGATGCACTTCAACTTGAAAAAAACTGCAGCAAATAAAAAGTTATTTAATCTGTAATATGTGGATTTATCAGTGGCAAGAAAATATGTGAGAACTTGTGATCTTTTTCTATACAATGTATATCCACTACTTTGAGCAGTGGTGTGGATACTGAAAAGATGTGAACACTTGACTTTTCTTCCCATGAAATGTACAAAAACTATACATGGAGTTTGTAAATGAAATTTTAAATTTGTTTGCTGAGAGATACAGCAATTATACACAAGATGTGAAATGTATAGCAAACAAGTGGAACTGACTATAATTTCATCTGCTTTGTGATTACAATACAAGTACCTGTTCTTAGCCTAGGAAGCTAAAGGCCATTAAACAGCAATTAGAACATTCTTTAGGAGATAGCTAATCAAGAGCAAGTAAACAAATGTATTAGTGTGCAAAGTGAAACCCTGCTTCACTGCATCTGTGGTTTCTATATAAAAAATAAATATTATACAACTGAATGAGCAAAAGTAAGAAAGAAAAAGGAAAAAAACTACCCTGCAGCTTGTGATTTGTGTGTTGTTCTGCAATTGCGTCTGCCTGTTTTCGCTAAATTCAGATACTCCAGTTTTGTGTGCAATTTTTCTACAGAAACAGCTAGAAAAATATTTTGATTCTGTAACCACAGACATTTTTCTTTCTTATAATATCTTTCTTCAAAAAAGATTGCAGTTGTTTTCCTGGGCGACTCCCTATTTATCTATGCATATTTGACTGTACTGCTTTAAGTACTTTATTTGACTTTTAAAAGTCTTGAGGATGGCTGTCTCTTATGTACTAATTGATAAGATATTTATTGCTAAATGGTGACAAGTTGCTAGCATCTACCTCTAAATGGCCAAACTACTCTGCAACATACAATAATTTATGTTTAAAATCATTTTGGTTATTAATAAGAGTGAGGAGGTAATTTGGATGCCTCCAGCCTGTAATCTGAAGTGGTGCCAGTTTACCATATTGGGTGATGACAAAAAGCTGCAGGACTGGAAACTAGTACTGGCCTTCCTTGTAAACTCTGAATTTAAGAGTTTATTCAAAGTACAGTTACTAAGGGCAAGGGAGCACTGAAAGGTACTGAAACACAACAGTGGTGAGAAAGGGTCCTGCTTTGCCAAACATTCTGCTCACTGAAGTATAAAGTAGGCTGACCATACTTGGTATAGGCCTATTCTTGGGGCAGCAGCCATATTTCCTATGTGATCTTGTTTTCAAGTTGTACTTAATGAGTTATTTTGGGATTCACATTTGTGTGCCTTTTCTCTACTTTAATCTGTTTAGTACCAGGGGTGTGACTCAAAAAACATACCCATAATGGCCATCAGATTTTAAGATTTAAAATGTTTAGATTTAAAGCTAAGTTAGAGTTGGGAAATGAAACAGCTCCAAACACCATAGCCACTCTCCTCTAATTCACTTGTATACTGTTGAGCAGTGGTGTGGATACTAAAGTGGGGTTATCTGACCTGTAAAGCAGTTTTGTGACCAAAGATGAATGTATCCTTACAGCCAAGATATATATATATATATATATATATATATATATATATATATATATATATATATATATATATATATATATATACACAGAGGTACATATTACTCAGTAGTTATTTTATTTTTATTTATTTATTTTTTTAACTAGGATAGTTTAGGAAAAAAACAAAAATGAGTTTTGAAGAATATGTCAAAATGTGAGTGTCACAACTAACTAAGGCGTGCAATCTGAAAGGAATTTCATGAGCCAGTATGTCTAAGGAAGACATAATAACAGCCTTGTGTGCAGCTGGAACACAGCCCACTACATATAGAGACAGCATAGCAGGTGTTGTGATGTATAACATGAAAAAAGGACGGTACTTCTCAGCCACAGATCACACCAAACCCAGTTGACATAAGAGAGACCTGAGCTACAGAAGAAATGTCTAGTGCTTGTGGAACCTGACAGAATGAAGCAGCTTCAGACACAAGACACAGAAAGCAGAAGTATCAGCAGGAGAGGGAGATGCTGCCCCAAAGACACGAGAGTAGTGTGGAAGGGAAAACTGAACCCTTGATGCCAAGGACAGTATTATATTATAACTGCAGTATAAAGACTGGAATGATTCCAATAGTTTTATTTTGGCATACAAAAGGGGTGTGTAATCAACATCAAACTGACCAAGGGCCATGAATGAAGGTTGTACTGCCTCTGCTCATGTGTAAGGCAATGCATGCTGTATCAAAAATGACTGATGTAGACTGCCTGAATTAAGTCAACATACAGAAAGACATTCAGTGAGCATAGAAGAACAGCAAATAACAGTGTGACTAATTATCTTCTAGAAATAAGTACTTACTTTCATAAGTGTGTGAGTGGATATCAGCTTACTAGATATGAAAGTCAAGCAGACCTTTTGGTGAGGTAGCAAGCATGCAGTACTCTCACCTGAGGGCATGAGAATCTCGCTGCCTCACTAGGAATGCAATACCACTCAAGAAATGGAGAGAGGGCACCCAGCAAAATGCGTAAGTTTAATAGGACTTATGGTGGGGCAGCATAAGCTCTTTCAGCAGGATTCACAAGCAAAAGGGGGTAGTCCAATTCATACACCCACCTGGGTCTTGGGGGGGGGGGTAAATGTTTCAGTCTAACCAAAAGGGGCACATATGGTTCTAATGTCCACTGACAAAAAGGGGAAAAATAAGTTATGTCTTAACATAATGTTCCATCTGTGTTATCGATCTTCAATAATCCTTGACTGTGGGCTCAGTTCTGAGCCTTGGAACCGACTCGGCTGTTTATTTCAGCTCGCTCCCTCCAAATTCTTGAGCTAGGCTCTACCTATAATACTCCTCTGTAAATTACCTCAGATTGAGTTTTCCTAAATTAGTGGCAGATAAGAAGTAAGGATATAATTAGAGACCAAATAAATGTCACTATGATGAAGCCAGTTCTGGGAGAATTTGATCTACTAAAAGTCTCAGGATGTGGGTTGGAGGGGGGAATGTCAAGGATTAGTGAAGATCAAGAACACAGATGGAACGTTATGGTAAGCCATAACTTCTTTATTTAATGTTGTCAATCTTCACTCTATCCTTGATTGTGGGACAGAGTTCCCAGCTACTTTAGTCTTGGGAGGTCTCACGGAAGAATATTCCTAAGCACCATCGAACCAAAGGATGCCCGTCCCCTTGAGACCTGATCCAATTTGTAATGAGTGACAAAGACATGTGGAGAAGACCAAGTGGCCACTGCACAAATATCATCCAAGGATGGTCTAGCATGAAAAACTACAGAAGTTGCCACTGCTCTAGTTGAATGGGCTTTAAATGGGCATGGAACTGGAGCCCTTTCGACTTACAGATAAAAGTAATACAGTCTCTAAGCCATTGTGCCACGGTAACCTTTGAAACTGGATTACCTAAAGAGAGAGAGGAAAATGCAACAAATAACTGGTCAGACTTCCTGAAATCCTTTGTTCTAGGTAAAAACGTAGTTGTCTGTGGATGTCTAATAAATGAAGGGAATACTCCCCTTTATTGGTAAAATTAGGAAAGAAGACTAGCAAATTGAAGTGTCTGATTTGTATTAGATTCTGAAACGACCTTTGGTAAAAAGGATGGATTGGTCCTAAGGGCAATCCTTTCCTTGTGAAATATTAAGTAGGGAGGTTTGCTGGATAAGACCTGAAGTTCAGATGACACCAAAAATAAAGTTTTCCAAGATAAAAACTTTAAGTCACAAGTCACTGATGGTTCAAAGGAAAACAAATTAAGTGACAGTAGGGCTAATGTTAGATCCCAAGGAGGAATTGATTCTTTAAATGGAGGTCTTAACATCAGGAGTCCCTTTAAAAATGCTTTACAAAGTTTGTGTGACATTACAGATGAGCCATCAAATCCCATATGAAAGTTCAAGATTGATGCTAGATGAACTTTAATTGTTGATGCAGAGGAACTAGATTGATAAAGGTTAGCTAAGAAATCCAAAACCTTATGAACAGGGCTCGAATAAGGGTCAAGTTCTTTGATAAGGGCCCAGTTTGCAAATTTTTCCCATTTACTTTGATAAAGTTTCCTAGTTGAAGGTTTGTGATGAGCTACAATAATCTGTCGGACAGGTGAGGAAAGGGAAGGATGCCTGGCAATCATGGGAATTGGAGAAGCCATGCAGTTGGCTTGAGATGTTGGAGATTTGGATGAACCATGGCTTCTGGATGAGACAGCAGATCTGGAGCTGGGTCCACAATCCTTGGTTTCTGAAGAAGGTGAGGCCAGAGGAACGAGAGGAATGGAAACCAAACCTGTCAAGGCCAGAAGGGGGCAATGAGGATTACTGAGTTTTCTGTCCTCTTGCCTTTCTTTACAAACTGTGATATCAGGGGAGTTGGAGGAAAGGCATAGAGAAGACCGGGGGACCAATTGTGGAGAAGAGCATCTCTGGGTGACTCCCCCGGAGGGGAGATTAGGGCAAAGTAATTTCTGCACTACTTGTTCAGAGATGAGGCAAGAAGATTGCAACAAGTTTTGCCCCAGTAAAGAAAAATCTTATTTGCTACTACAGGATTGAGAGACTACTCATGAGGCATGAAAATAGTTCTGCTCAGCTTGCTTGCTATCACATTGGAGCTCCCCGGAATGTGCATTGCTATGAGAAAGCAGTTGGAAGAAATCACCCCTTGCCAAACTCTGAGGGCTTCTTGACACAATGGGTAAGTTTTGTTTCCCCCTTGTTTGTTGATATACCAGACCTCTGACATGTCTGTTTGAATTGCTACTATCCCTAGAGGAAGGGCATCCTGGAATGCCTGCAATGCTAAGAGCACTGCCCTCATCTGTAGAACACTGATGTTCAAGTTGGCCTCTAGTTGGGACCACGTGCCTTGGACTGTTCTTCCCAGATAATGCCCTCCCCCCACCCTATCTGGGAAGCATCCATGGTTACTATGGCTATTGGTTGGGGAAGAATGAAAGGTTGTACCAAAAGAATCTGATCTTTGCAGCGATTTGTAACCATGATTAGGTAAGACACTGGCTAATGCATCAAAGACCACTGGGATGCAAATAACCATTGCAGGATTCGCATGTGATATCTTGCTAAGGAGACAAGAGTTATTGCCACTACCGTCAAGCCTAATGCTTTTAGGAGTAATTTTGCTGGAACTCTTTTGTTTCTTAGAATTTGTCTGACTTGAGATCTGATGCATTACAGTCTCTCTGGGGGAAGAGAAGCAATTCCTGTAACAGTGTCTAAGTGGGTTCCAATGAATTCTAACTGCTGAGAAGGTTGCAAACTTGCTTTTTGAAATTTATTGTTATGCCTAGAGATGCACAGACGTGCAGAGTGTAATCTCTTGCTGTTCTAATTGATGCCTGGTGGTAGCAGTGAGGAGCCAGTCATCGAGGTATGGAAAAACTCGAAAACCCTGCAGTGTGAGATGAGCTGCAACCACTGTCATGCATTTGGTGAACACCCTGGGGGCTGTGGTGAGTCCAAAGGGCAGAGCTCTGAATTGGAAATGACTGGCTCCCAGCCAGAAGCGCAGGGACCTCCTGGAGTGTTTGCCCATTTTTATATGGTAATACGCATCCTGGAGGTCTATAGAGCACATGCAATTGTCTTTTTCCAAAAATGGAAGTATCAGCTGTACCAAGACCATCCGGAATTTGGTTCGCTGAACTGCCTTGTTGAACTGGTTGCGATCCAAGATGGGTCTCCAGTCCCCTGTTTTTTGGGGCACTAAAAAAAAAAAGTGAGTAAAATTCGATACTGTTTGGGCTGGTGGGACTTTTTGGATGACTCTTTTGCTGAACAGTTTTTGAATTTCTAGGACTGCTGCTTCCCTGTGACTGGGTGGGATGTCCGGGAGTTTTTATGGGTGATTGGAGGTAATGAAAGTTGGATTTCCTAACCTCTGGATATTATTCTATGCACTTATTTGTCCGTAGTTAATAGTTGCCAGGGGGATTGATGCAGAGAATGTCGCCCCCCCCCCGACTGCTTCCAGGGGTACTGATAGGAAGTACCAGAGAAAGATTCTCTTCACCCCTGGTTTTGCGGTCCATTTCTGCCTCTGGGGCAGCATCTTCCATTACTTCCCCCTCTGCGCATGGTGAAAGTCTTTGCCACGTGAATCCTAGAAAGGCCCTTTGAATTTTTTAAACCATAGTCTCCCACTTCTCTGGTTCTTAGAGTAAGGCCACTGAGGAGTAGAAAAATGTATGCCTAAGGCAGAAAGGGTCTTGCCATCTTTTTCACATCTGGCTAGTGTGTCTTTTACCTTGGGATCAAAAAGTGTAGATTCATCAAATGGAGCATTGAGGAATGACACTTTAAATGGCTCCGCAAAGTCACAGAAGGGCATCTAGGAGTGCCTTCTAATGGCTATGCCTGAACCTGCTGCTCTGGTCATCCCTTCAGCTGCGTGAGCAATCAGACTCATGGACGAGTTAGAAATTGCATCAAGGGTTGCTAGCTGAGAGGTAACTTTGTCCCGTACCCCTTCAGCCAGTGCTCCTGAGAAGGTATCCAAGAGCTCCTTGATCATATCCCTCTGTAACCTTGTAAAGTGCACCACATAATTCAAGAACCTGACAGCAAAGATCATTGAAGAGTAAATGCAGTTCGCAAACCTATACAAAGTCCTAGACTCCTTGTTAGATGGATGGATAGTCGGACTTTCCTCAGCAAGTTCCTTCTTCATGGCTGCTGCTAGCAGCAAGGCATCAATGGTATACGTTTGGCCTAGTGTGGATCGTCCTTAGGGGCTGAGAGGATTCGATCAGGCCTCTTGGTGATTGGCTCGATAGAGTTGGGCATCTTCCACGCCCACTGAGCAATCAGTTTAATAAGATCATCAGTGGGCTGAGAGATCCAAGAAGTAGAGGGTTTGGAACAAAAAGCCTCCAGGTATACCGACTCTTCTGAGGAAGGTTGGATGGAAGACTAGCCAGCCCTCTGTTTCAGGATTTCTAGAATGTCCCCAAAGGAAACATGATCAGGGGGTGACCTGGGGTACCTTCCCCTTCATCAAAATCAGTATCTTTGGTGAAAGACTCCTCTGGGGAGTCTAAATGCTTCCTCTTGTACTTCTTCTTTGCAGGTACTTTCTTGGCGGCATTTTCCAGGGAAGTCTCCAAAGAAGAAACCACCAAAGTGGGTATTTTCTGGGACTTTTGTGCCCTCTGTCCTGGAGATGAGACGGATGGCAGCTCAAGTCAAGGAGATGTGGAATTTGACTTGACAGGGACGGCAAAGCCAGTGAGTCCCCAGTAGACAAGGCCTTCTCCATGATTCAGTAGCCCCCCCCCCCATAGAAGGATGGGAGCCCGGAACCGAAACAGGCTCCTTCGAAACTGGGGTCACACCCTGCACCGAGCAGGTTACCCCCGAAACAGAAGTCTGGGTTGATCCTACAAAGGCCGAGGCACCAAGTACATGGATGGCTCTAAAGTTAGGGAAACCAGTCCATGCACCTCGGATCTGACCAGAGATCAACCCTGGAAGACCTCCAGTGCTGAAGGGCCAGAGGAACTCAAGGTGGATCTCGGTGCTGGAGACGAAGTTGCTACTGGAACTGACTCAGTCAGTGCCGGGAGTGTCGGAACCGAGGGCTCCAAAGTCTTGATAGGATTTGGAGGAGGAAATGGCAGTGTCGCAGACAAAGAGGTTCTGACACCAGGTTGGCTAGGAACCAAAGACAATCTCCTCACCAATAGGAGCTGATCCACCAGTCTCATGATGTCTGCCTCAGACAGACTCTTGGATGATCGAACCAATGCTGTAGTTGGAGACCTAGGGGGTCTGACATCGAGAAAGGGGCTAAGTGGTCTGTCTACATGAGGATGAATAGCTAGAGAGTACCTAGAGCTAGGTACCAAGGTCAATTTTGGTTTCTCTGGTGCTAACGGAGTCGTGGAAGCCAATGTCAACTCCGAAGACTCAAGAAGTTCGGTGCTAGGCCCTGATTTCAGTGCCGAGGAAGTGGTCGGCACCGAGGAATGTTTTGCTGCCTTCTTTGTTGGTTCCAAAACACTGGGAACAGAAGAAAGACGTTTCCTAGAAGAGGCTGAAGACAAACTGGCTTCAGTCTTTAGCCCAGAAATGGTGTCATCAAATTGAGATTTTAGAAGTCCTTTTAAGACTGATTTGTTTTATGTTCTGTGAGATTTCTCATAGAAAAATCACAAAAAATCAAGCAGCTCTCTTGTAAATGAACTTTCCCTAGGCAGTAGACATATAAATTATGTGCGTTTGAATTAGGCATTTTGCCCTGGCACTTCACACACCTCTTAAAACTTGAGGCACCCTTAGATTTAACAGGTGAATCAACTTTCCCTTCCATATCATTCACACAGTCATGCAGTGATAGAAGAAAGTTTTTTTTTTTTTTACATAAAGGATTAAAGGAATAGAAATACCAACTATGGTATTAGAAAATACCTCAAAAGGTAAAAGGGGAAAAGAGGGAGTACCAACAATGGTACTTTGACAAAAAACTACCAACGGTTGAAGAGAAATAAATAATAAAGACACTCATGCACACACAAGACTGTAGAGAGCGGAAAAAGAGAGGAACAGATAGAAAAGAAATACAGTAATAAGGTAAATAACCTGCAAGTGAAATCTGAAGTAAAATTTTTAAGAAAAACTCACTGAAATATAGCCAAAGCTTGAGAGCAGTAGAAACGCATCTGACACACGAAGCAGGAAATGAGATCTGGGGTAATTTACAGATGAGCATTATGGGTAGAGCCTAGCTCGAGACTTTGGAGGGCTTGAGCTGAAGTAAACGGCTGAGTCAGTTCCGAGGCTCAGAAGCAAACCCACAGTCAAGGACTGAGTGAAGACTGACAACATCAGATCAAATGTTACAGGAGGCAACAAGAAAGGGTAGCAGAACAGTAGTGACAGGTTACCTCAGACAATGACTCTGCCAAACTAATACATGGGTCTGTACCCTATCTGGTTGTGGGAGAAATACAGTGATCAAAAAAGAAATATAGCAGCAGCAGCACCAGACATAACTAAAACTGCAATGGCTAAAAGGTACTGATACTTGTTCAAGCAGTTCAGTCTAGTTAGCGTCTTGACAGGGACACATTTTCAGATACCACTGGCCAGAATTTACTTGGACTGGAGAGGATGGCAAATGAACAAACAGGTGTCAGTGTTATATCATATCAGTGGATGTTTTAGCAAGAAATGATTCTGATAATACAATACCTTGTGTACATGTGATTATATGCAACCAGGTATGGAGGCAAACACGTGGAGAAGGCAGCAGCAGGGAGAGCCCCAGTGCCCACACCTCCAAACAAGGCTGATGATGTGGCTATTTAATGAGGGGCTAATTAGTAGTACTGATGTTGAATGTGAGCCAGCGCTGTTGAAAGGTACCTAATGGAAGGGACTATTTCAGTGGAAGAGTTGGTGGTAGTAGCAAGCACCACTGTCGGAAGATTCCAATCCTCTTCTGGAAGGTGAGCTGGCAATGGTTAAGACAAAGAGTTGAGAAAGGCTCAGCTATCAGAGCCTACTTTACAGAACTTGAAGAAAACCAAGAAGTCTCCTGATCCTTAAGGGCAGGGTAAGTCTGTGTACTGAGACAAAGAGTAAGTGTGCAGAATGGATTTCCTAAAAAAGGGTTAGAGTTAGAAGTGATAAACCAGCTGGTGTACCAAGGACCGAACCTATGGGCAAATTCAGCCCACAGTCATAACATTCCCTTTTCAGGCAATATATGTATAAAGCATACAAAAAGAAGGCTTATGCAGAATTTTTACTGTCCGTCTATTAAAAAAGATGAAAAAAGGTACTGGAAGACATGTGAGCAGTGTCAGATGATTGGCAAGTCAGGAGACAAAGCTGAGTTGCTGCCTTTGCCTTTTACTGAGAACAGTTTCAAAAGGTAGCTATGGACATTGTCAGTATCTTACTACAGCATGCTCAGTTAAGAGCCATATCTTGGTATGGAATATGCTACTAGATATCCCTGAAGAAGTAGCTCTATTTTCCACGAAGAAGAGGAAGTGGTAAATGCCCTTTTACAAATGTTCAGCATGGAAAGCTTCCCAGTAGCAATACTGACAGAGGTGTCAATGCCATGTCATGCCTGCTGGTCTATTTGTTGAAGTGCTATGGAATAAAGTTTTTACAGACTACCACCCTAAAATCTACAAACCAATGGTCTTGTCGAGTGATTTAACCCAATACTAAAGACCATGGTTTTGTTTGTTTTATACTAAATACCATGTTGAGAGAATTCATGGGCCAATTCAAGTAGGCGTGGGACACGTACATGCCCCATTTCCACTTTGCAGCCAGAGAGGTGCCTCAGGAAATCCAAAAGATTTTCACCCTTTCAGATGCTGCATGCACACAGAAGGGGGGGCTTGGATTTTAATTTGTAATGAGTGGGAGGGTGTTAATTGTCATTCCAACAAGGAATCTGCTGTGGAAAATGTTCTAAATGTCAGGACCTAGGGAATGCATTGGGATTGATACAAGAGCACTTAGCAGAAGAAGAGCAGCAGCAAAAGGTCAAGGGCCAATGAGTATTTTACTGGGCAGTGAGTAATAGTGCTTATTCCTCTTTGACATCATAAACTGCAGACAGCACGGTAGGATCCTTTTACTATTGTGAGAAAGGCAGGTGATGTCAACTACATAGCAGAATTGTCAGGCAAAAAGCAGAAACACAAACTATCATGTTAACATGATTCCCTACCATGATACATACAGAGTGGTATTTAGTATATGAAATAGGTTACACAGAAGGATTAGAGGGAGATCATGTAGCAGACCTCCTCACTGGGGTTCAGTCTAACACCTCAGTGGATGAGGTAGCCCTTTCACAGTAGTTATCTCCTACCCAGGTTCAGGAGATCTTGGCAGCACATCAGGTGTTTTGGGACATGTTTAGTGGTAAGCCAGAGTACATCAACCTGGTGGAGTACCATGTGAGCAGAGCGCCCCAGCAGCCCATCAGATCCTCTCCTTATATGCTGCCTGAACAAATCAAGCAGACCCCAGAAAGGAGTTTGATCTGAGGGAGGGGGATAATCCAGGATTCCGACAGTCCCTGGTCTCACTAGTAGTGATGTTGCTGCCAAAAACAAAAATGGTGGAATCACGTCCTGTGTAGACTACAGGAAAGTGAACAGTCACAAAGTCAGATGATTATCCCATGTCCAGGACAGATGAAGCCTTACATCAGTTGGGTAGTATCTACTTACTACTGACTGGACCAAGAATTACTGGAAGGTACCAGCTGCAATGAGGGAAAAGGTCAGTTTCTGTGACCCTTTTGAAATCTAAATGAATGAATCAAGATGCCTTTTGGAATAAAGAATTCCCCAGTTATCTTCCAGAGGTTGGAAGATTACATCATAGCTGGGGCTGGAGACTATGCTCTTGCTTACCTGAATACTGCACTCTACAGCCAATTCTAGTAAGAAAAGTTCAACATGTTAGTGAGGTGTTAAGCAGACAAAAAATGGCAGCATGAGCTATTAAGGCCAACAAGTATCAGGTAGGAATGGCAGACATGTCTTATCTGGGTCAGAGTGGTTGGAGGTAAACGTTTGCCACAGCCTGCCAAGGAGGAAGCCATTTAGGTCTGACCTGTCCCTGCTATTGACAAGGGGGTGAGGACATTAATAAGGCAAGTAGGACACTAGGAAGTTTGTCCTCAATGATGATAACCACTCCCCTTACAAATCTTACCAAAGAAAATAGACAAGATGAGACTATTAGGACTCCAGCCTGTGACTAGGCCACACAAATGCTTAGAGACCCTGATAGGACCACCTATGCTAGCCAGTCCTGACCATGGTTAAGATTTTTTTATGCAGATAGCTGCTTCAAAACCATGGGGTGGGAGCTGTACTTAGCCAAATTTCTTACAGGGAGAACAGTATCCCACAGCACATCTTAGACACACATTTCAGACCAAGGAGGAATCCTACACAGCTATAGTGAAGGAGTGCTTGGACATAGTTTGCGCTCTGCAAATGATTCACACACAACTCTGGACAGAAAGTTCACAGTGGTTACAGGCTGCAACCTTCTCATGTGGTCATGCACAGTGAGCAGGCACAATGGAAAGTTTCTTTTATGAAGCTTAGCATTGTAGTCATATAACAGTGATGATCCTGCATAGCAGTGGCACTGCTAATGACAGTGCAGATGGTCTGTCATGAAAGGGACAGGGTAGTGTACCAAAAGGGGGCACTCTCATATCAAGGTACATTTTTTTGAGGTTATCTCAAGAAAACTTACAAGAAAAGTCACATCATCGCCTCCACACAGACCAGTTTGAGGTCTATGTGGAGGAGATGATGTGACTTTGCTTCACTTCATTTGTGGCTTCTGTATGAAGATAAAATACCAACCACATAGCTGAATGAAGAAAAAGAAGAGGACAAAGGGAAATAATAACTCTTCTGCTTCTGACTTGTTCTACAGTTGTATCTGCTTATATTAAAGAAATTCAGCTATTGTAGCTTAGTGTAGGAATTACTGTTCTGAAACAGCTAAAAATAGCCTTTCATGAAATCTAGCCATCTAAAAGGAGTATTCGCAGAGCAATCTCATATTTCTCTGTATATTTAGCTGTTTTCTCTACTGCTTAACTCAGTCTTAAGAAATGTGTTTTTATTTATTTACTTTTAAGAAGCTTGTAGCCAGTCATCTATTTATATATTTATTTATGTTTTTAATCTATTTATGTATTTATTAACTGATAAGAGAGTGATTATTGCAAACTGGAGACAAACTTCTGGAATCTGCCTCTAACTGTCTAGATGTACCTGCAGTTTACTACATTGGGCAAGGACTGTAGTGTTGTAGTCAAGTTGCCCTTACTGAGTTGTTTAGAGATTCATATTTGTGTGCCATTTTTGTGCTCTAAATTGCTTTGTAACAGTGGTGTGACTTGAAACACTATACTACTAGTGGCCGTAAGATTTTAAAATGCAGGCTTTTTAGATTAACTTAGTGGTGGGTAGGGAAGTGGATCCAAGCACAAAAGAGCACATTTTTACAGCCTCGATCATCTTCCCATACTCTAATTTGATAGCAGGTAGGGAAAGACTTCAGACTGACTTAAAATCTTGGAGATGAAAGCATAGAAGAAACCAACATTCTTTTAACGTCAATATCAGAAATAGGACAAACTGTTTGTTCAAACTAACTTTACCAAACCATGCTAAAATTCAATTATTGCTGGTATTTTAGAGACAACAGAAATGGAATCAGGTGAAAAGATAAGCTTTATAGGACCTGGAAAATCTTCAAGTGCACCACCTCTGTTTATATCACCTTTGTCCATCTTGTTCTTTAGTTTTCTTTCTCTGTTTATCCATATTCCTTAGGTTTGTCAATCACAGCCTTCACCTTCAAACCTGAAGGGGTGGTCCTTGGGACAAGGCTTGCGATCAAAATTTTCACTAGAAGCAACAAACTGTCATAAATTTTGACAGCAATAATTTCTTTCTACTACCTTAACAGCAATAGGGTAAAGAATTCGCAAATCTGGCATTGTTCATTACAGGGGTCCGCTCCTGGCTAACATCTACCTGAAATTAGCTGGACGTATAAGTGAATTTAAGTACACTTTTATCTGCTCTTTTGCATATAGTACTGTATTTAATTTATTTATTTGTGTTTTTCACTGAATATTAACTCAACTGAAGTTGTGGCTGTCTCTCTACAGAGTACTTTTTAGAATTTCTGTGTAGCCATTGATAGCAGTGGGGGTAGTTTCACCTCATCACTGACATTCTGTCTTGCCTTATATAAGTGGTACATTTTGAGTTATTGTAGTTTATTTGGCCATTTGGGCAGTTTTCCATCTCTTTCAACTTGCTGGCTTAAAAGCCTATGTTTGTACTTGTTCCCCACCTTTCCTGTAACTAGTCTAGTCCAGGTACAGATTTGCTGTATCCAAGACTCTTTGTAAGCTTCTGAGCCCCCCAAGCCTTTCTGTGTTGGAAGGAAGCCTTCTAGCTTATCAGTGGGAGTGGTAAGCATTAGGTAGCCTATCTACCACAAGAGGAGTGGTTCCTGGCCTAGAAAATGTAGCTACTGGCCATTTGGGCAGTTTTTTTTCCATCTCTTTCAACGTTCTGGTTTAAAAGCCGCACTTGCACTTGTTTTCCACCTTTCCTGTAACTAGCCTACTCCAGATACAGAGTTGCTGTATCCAGGACTGCTGGTAAGCTTCTGAGCCCTGCAAGCCTTTCTGTGTTGGAGGAAAGCCTTCTAGCTTATCAGTGGGAGTGGTAAGCACTATGTAGCCTGTCCACCACTAGAGGAGAGGTTCTTGGCCCAGAAATTGTAGTTTATTGACCATTTGGACAGTTTGTCCGTCTCTTTCAATGTTCTGGTTTAAAAGACCACAGCTGCGCTTGTTTCCCATCTTTTCTGTAACTAACCCACTGGGTAGCACTAGAAAGCCTTTAACTGATACAAGCCTTCTAGCTTAGAAGAGAGACTTTGGAGTGATTATCAATTTTTTGTACTTTCTTGCTGTACTTAACTGTTTTCCGCCTAAATGTAGATTTTCCAGCATTTATTTTGATTTAAAAGCTTGTTTTTTTCACATATTGTACTTATTTGACTGCCTGCACTTTTAAAAAGTTGTTTTTTGTTTAAACAATTTGTTTAACTGTTGTAGGCTACACACTAAAGTGCGATAGCCTTTTCTGATCGTTTGTAGTCGTTTAAAGCTGTTTTAAGTGTATTTTTTACTGTTTTTGCCTTATCTTTTCAAAAAAACAACAAAAAAAACAAAATAAATTCCTTGTTTCCCACCTTTATAAGCTAGTATATTCCAGTTTTCAGGCTAGTGCTGAATTCAGGGCTGTGATACTAGTTTCTGAGTTGCCCATACCTTACTTGGATAAAAGGAAGTTTCTCTGTTCACCTGTGAGAGAGGGGAGCTTTGAGCAATCTATCTGTCCCTGGAGGAGTGGTTCCAGCCCAGAAGTTAGTAGTTTATTGGCCATTTTGGGCTAATTTCGATCTCTTTCATTTCCCTAGTATAAAATCCGCGTTTGCACAGTTTTGTGCACCGGGCAGTACTGGTTAGCTACAGTTAAATTATTCCCGGCTCCACTAAGTCTCCCCTTCAGTTTTCCCCTTGAAACTAGTCTAACTCTCAACCTAAGCACTCAAAAAGCATCTTACAGCCCAGCACTTGCTCAGACCTAATATAAGCACTAATATACCCCGACACTGATTACCCAGCAGGGCAAGGCTCTTTATTCACCCCTCACCAACCAAGCGACTAAGCAGTTCACCCTACTATTCAGGCATGACCAAAGGGCAACTTCAGGTGCACTCTCCAGTCCTGCTGGTGAATCTGGGTATCCTGAGGCAATGTTACAACTGCCTCATGTACACAGACAACCCTCTCCTCCTACCACAAAACACTAACATATCGAGAGATGCAATTATATAGCCAAACTGGAAGCTAAGCTGTCTCTGCCCAAGACTGGAACAGACAGTCAAGAGGAGAAGGTTAACACTTGCACCACAACTCCAGCTGCACACAGACCTACTAAAACAGCACTGGCAAAAAATACACATAATCATACTCGGAGGCTCTAAATAAAAACCTGCAAAAGCATCAGAGACTTCCAAAGCAGACACCCAAACAACCTGCACTTCCCGTCACAAACCAGACAACACATAAAACACAAAATCAGTGTGCCGCACAATCACAGCCCTTAAGGAGAAATAACATACCTAACACTAGTAATAGGTGACTCTATAGTCAGGCACACAGACGTCCCACTCACTAGGCTGGACAAGCAGAAGGTTACTGTTAGCTGCCTGTCGGGAGCCAGAATTTGCCACATAACACAAGCACTCAGGTCACTCCAGAACAAGTATAAATATGACTGTGTCATTGTTCATGTTTGTGTGAATGACCTGAGACGTACCTCCCTGGACTACATGAAAAGAGACATGGAAGAGCTCTTTGATCATGTAACCCAGGCTGGTATGACCCTGACCCTGACCCTGAGTAGCATCCTGCCCTCACCAAGAATGATACCTCAGTATAAAGAAAAAAATGATCAATTTCAACAATTGGCTAAGCTTCTGGTGTCATTCAAAGGGGATCCAATGTCTGTCAGTCTGGGACGACATGCTCAACAAGCCGCGTTGCTTCGCAAGAGACGGCTTGCACTTGTCACCCCTAGGCTTTCGAATATTGGCCAAGGCTCTTGCTGCCCCATAGTGCCTTTTTTAGGCAAGGCTCAAAAGTTAAACCCACCTCCGTAAACAGCACAATTAACAAAAACCTGAGGGTTATGCTACTCAACGCCACGAGTTTAAATCTCAAAATGCACGTGCTCGAAGCACTCCTCAGTATGGAGAATGTCAACATCTGTGCAGTAACTGAAACCTGGTTCAAGGCTCCAGAGAGCACCCCAGCACTACCGGGCTACAACTCATACCACACGTTTCGGCCACAGAACACGGACCAAAACACAAAAGGAGGGGGTGTATCCATATTCATCAAGGATACCTACACCTCCAGGTTAGTGGCACAGCATAATACCTCTGAGATCATCCATGAGCAACTAACATCGGGCAAATCTGCAATGCAAATTGTGGCCTGCTACAGATCACCCTCCATGACCCAGGACCACAACTCCACCTTTCTGGAGACACTGGAAAACATGAAGGTCCTACCAAACACCCTGATATTGGGTGATTTCAATTACCCTACCATCCACTGGGAAAACTACTCGAGTACAAATTCCCAGGCCCAGCACTTCCTGGAATTCATCAACTCAAACACCCTGGATCAGCTGGTAAACTCCCCTACCAGAGGTGAAAACATATTGGGCCTGGTCATCACCAACATGGGCGACAGGTGTTCCACACCAGAGGTCAACCCGTCACTGGTTAGATCAGACCATAAACTAATCACTCTGGATGTCCACCCCCCACCACCACCCCCAGCTAAGGAAAGCACAGTAAAAAACTTTTCTAAAGCAAACTTCACCTTACTTAAGACAGAGGTGGTAAGTTTCACAGCCCCCACGCTAAAGGATAAAGCTGCCTAAGATGCAGAAACCTTTACAAATGCACTCTATGAGCACCTACAAGGATGCATGGATCATGCCATCCCTAGCAAAACCAAGACTCACTCCTCTAAGAGAAGGAAACCAGTTTGGTGGACCCCTGCAATAAACAGGCTATACAATAGGAGGAGGAAACTAGTTCAGAAAAAAAGCAAATCCTAAGAAGGAAAGACATCCATGATCAGTATCAGTAAGAAACTAAGGTCCCTCATGAAATCATCCAAGGCTAACTTCGAAAGAAAAACAGCCAGGGATTCAAAAGATAACCACAAAGCCTTCTTTATCTATGTTAAGAATCTAAGTGGCAACTCACAGATATGCACTGAACTAGTGCAAAATTGCACAAAACATACTGAACCTACTGATATTGCTAACATCCTGGCAGATAGATTCAGTGCAAACTTCACCCCCCTCTCACCTCCAAAAGGGCCCACAACAATACCGGAAAAGTGTAGTGTCCCAAAAATCACAGACGCACAGGTAAAAACAGCCCTTTCAAAAGCCAAAAACACAGCATCAGTGGGACCAGATGGTGTTCCAGGCTCTGTCTTGCACAAACTACAGAAGAAACTAACCCCCCACCTAAACACGCTGTTCAACCTCAGCCTCTCCACAGGCTATGTGCCCATAGAATGGCGCACAGCAATGGTTATTCTTCTCCACAAAGGAGGGGCCACAACTGACCCTGGTAACTATCGCCCCATAAGCCTGACTAACCTGGTCTGCAAGGCTATGGAGCACATCATCATGGAACTCATTAACAAAGACATTGGGAACCTGCAAACACTTGACCCAACCCAGTTCAGCTTTGTTAAGGGCAGATCATGCCTACTAAACCTGGTTGACTTCTTTGAGACAGTCACCAAGGCCATAGACGAGGGAAAGGTGGTTCACACAGCCTACCTTGACCTCGCCAAGGCTTTTGACACCATTCCCCACTTGGGTATTACAGAAAAACTCACCAGCCTGAACATAAACCCCTACATCACGAGATGGGTTGCTAGCTGGCTTACAGACAGAACTCACACGGAAAGAATAGCGGGCTCCAGGTTCGACTCTAAACCAGTCACAAGTGGTGTCCCGCAAGGCTCGGTCCTGGGACCCCTACAGTTCGGCATATACTTCTCAGAAGTATAGGCAAACACAGGAGGACTATGGCTAACCAAGTTCGCCGATGACTGCAAACTGGGAGCCATAATTGACTCTCCAGCTGACACGGACATCCTCCAAAAGGGCCTTACTGAGACGGACACCTGGTGTCAAAGTCATGGCCTCAAGCTAAATGCCAAAAAATGCATAGTCATCCCGTTTGGGAAAAACAAAACACCCACGAATTACCACATAGGTGGCAGCCCCCTTAATACAGAACAGGTAATAAGAGATCTAGGGACCCAGGTAGATAGTAATCTCTACTTTGACAATCATATTGCCAAAATAGTTAGGAAATCCTTCTATGTGGCCCATCTAATTACTAAAGGATTCGCATCTAGAAATAAAGAGGTTATAGTGCCCCTCTACTCATCACTCATTAGACCCATCATAGAGTACAATGCCCCATTTGAGATGTACCTCACAAGACACTTCCAACAGCTGGAAAGACCACAAAAGTACCTCACCAAGAAGATTACTGGCCTCAAACATATGTCCTATGTCCCCGACTGAAAAAACTCCGGCTGTACTCAGTGACATATCACTTACTCAGAGGTGATCTCTGCCTGACTTACAAAGCCATGTCCAACTCAGAATTGATGGACATGCTCCACCTAAAGAAATCCAAGTCACTATGAGCCATGGGCTCTAGTGAGCTAAACCTCGCCACAACAATAAATAGAACATGCTGGAGGGATAGATTCCTGTCACAGAGACTCCCCATGCTTTGGAACAAAATTCCAAATTACATCAGGCAGAGCCAGCGGTAGCGTTGTCATCTCACAGTAACACGCTGTCCGGTTTGATTCTCAGCTAGAGCATCTTCTGCGTGGAGACATACGTGAATGGGCGTACCTTCGTTGAAGGTTGTGCAACTCGACACGTAACAATCAACTGCCAATCATTAGCGGACCGGAGTTCCGCTGTGGCGACCCTGACGGCTGGCAACTCGACACGTAACAATCAACTGCCAATCATTAGCGGACCGGAGTTCCACTGTGGCGACCCTAACCGGGAAAAGCCGAAAGACACAACAACAACATCAGGCAGAGCCCCTCACTAACACTCTTCAAGAGAAACCTTGACGAGTGGATGGGTAACAGAAAATACACCCCTGGGATCACTTCATTGGCTCTGCTTGACAGAGGATCAGTTAATTAATCAATGGGGCGGCGAAAGCCGACACACTCTGGCTAGACTTATAAATGCCCTCAGGCAGATAGCCTAGTACCTACCTATGAACAGACAATATGCATTGTCTTGTGGTGGGATACTATGCCTACACTTGTATTCCTATCCATACTGCACAGCCTAACAAATGCAAACAACCACAAAAAACAGCAGAAAACAAACTCAGTGAGTAAAAGGTAAAAGAGCTGTTACCAGCAACAACCAGTGACAAAATGACAGGAACCTCAAACCATATTTTTTAAGTAAAGTGAACAAACCTCTGTAAAACACAAAACAATTACAAAAGCAGAGCAATGAGTAACAGAATGTAATGGGCAAGGTACTTAAAACACCAAGGCCCAAGGGAGGTGTACAGAAGTGCAGTGAAAAACTTCCCTAAATAAACAAAAAACTAGAAGATTTGACCTGTAAATTGATTAGTATTGTCAAGGCAATGTAAATGACTAGAAATACAGAAAGAAGTACTTCAAAATGTACTGATTTCTCACAAAATGAATATTTTAATCTAAAGATAATATGGGTCTGTTTCTCTGATTATTTCTGAATAATGGCAAAATGGATAAAATGGGTGCTTATAGCCTGTGAAAGCTTCAGACACTGAGCTAAATACAGAGCTGAGACTTTAGTCCCATTGACTGATCAGGATAGACCTCCTCATCCTAAATCTGTAGATATGTGTACTTCAATGAATGAATTCATCAAGTTTGATAATTTTAAGTAAACCAAGATTTTTTGAGAATAGATAGTTCAAAAGGATGTTTGGGAAGCAAGTGTTTTCCATTTCAAGGGATAAGACTTTTTAGCAGCAGGTATTCAGGCCTGCTTTAGGATGTCCAATGCCTGGATAGACAAGCAGTGAGTACTGATGATTCACCACCTAGCTTCCAAGTGGAGAGAATCAGTATATCCTAACACGGGGATGTTATTCTTTACCCCATTGCTGAGTCAGTCAGTCCTGTATACAGTTAAGGGCTATGGAAGAAGACCGTCAGGTTTTATCACGAGGGAGTACTGCGGCTGTCGTGGTGAAGACAAAGCTGTAGTACTTCCTGAATCACAAAAAACTCAGTGGAAAGTATGGAATAATTCTTAAGTCCATGTGAATAGAAAAGCACCTATTCTCCAGCTTGTTGTATGAAGAAGCATACAGTAAAAATCTTGAAACTTAATCATTTAGACGTGTAGCTAATACTTCTATTTCTTGTGAGCCACACCTCTGCACAATGTTCTGTAAAGTCTGTGGATTCAGTTTCTTTTCAAGTCAATTAGTTGCCTGCTGAGGTATGAGAGCTGGTACTGTGGTCCTGTTAGATGGCCTATTGAAAAGGGAAGGCTCTTGTTAAGTGTCCCAGTGCCAGATGAAAATCATCTTTTGGAACAACTGAAAAGATACTGTTCTTCCCACTTTGCTAATGTATTACACTGCTGTGGCTTTGCTGATGTTGACTTGAAGCTGATCCAGAAAAAAGTCATCATGAAAACCTATCAAACCTCTGAATGCTACTTTGATCTCTTACAGAGTGATGTGAAGAAGTATTTCTTTTCAAGAGCAGTTATCCTTCACAGAGAGTCTATTGAAGTAGGCCCCCAAGTGTAATCTGAAGAGTCAGCAGTCAATTACTGTATGACCGATGATGTAGTAAGACAGGTTGGTTACATTTTTCTACCACAGAACTTCATTTATGGAGACTGGAAAAGGGAAATCACTGTTTCTAAGGAGTATAATGATTGGTTCCAGGTACAGAATTTAATTTATGAGAGGCTGGGAAAGGGAAATCACAGTCTGTAAGTAGTAAAGTCCTCTGAGATCATGTTATATGCAAGTCTGCATAAGGGATTAGGAGAATGCAAAAAGACATGTCCCAGGACTCATAGGTATTAATTTCTTGCAATGTCCTATTCTTGAGAAAAATGTCATCATGTTCTAAATTTCTGATTGTTTTCTTTGTAGCAGAAAAGCCCTTATCTGAATAGTTTATAGCTGTCTTATAACGGTTACTGAAGTCGACTGAACCAGGAATTATTTCATTTAACTTACTGTGCTCTCCAAGATGTGCAGTGGGGAAGTTGCCAAAATGCTGTGATGTAGCAACAGTTCTGGAGACTCAAAGAAAAAAAAAAACATTTTTGTTTCTGAAGTGAACAAATGTTAGACAGCTTAACATTTAATAAATACTGTGAGGGATATAGATAACCAAAATGGCAGACATGAAAACTGAAGATGATGATGACCTATCTGAAAATAAAAGGTACTTTCTGTGTGATGACCTTACTGCAATATGCAAGCAAGCATCTCCCATGTCCAGAGTTGCGATGTTAAACCATTACTTGTTTTAGACAGAAATGTCTTTTATGCTACTCTTTTAGCATCTGGCAAGTCTACAAGTATATCAAACTACTGTCCTTTCTAGAGATTAGGAAAAGCCTGGAATAAAAGTTTGACCTTTTTGGACATCCTATTTGGTGGACAATCTGTGTGGACATGATGAGAATGGCTAACAATAACTGTTGAAACAAGTCCAGAAGGGAAGGGGAAGCTTGTGAGGAAAATGGAAAATTGATATTGTTTAACCTTCTAGAAAACATGTGGTGAAGGAAGTCTTGAAATTAAAAGAAAAGCCCTCAAAGTTCTAATAGGAAACTGCATATGACAAAGAAGAATCTTCAACCTGACGTTGCTGAAATGTACTGTGGTTCATACAAAAGGAGGAGTGGAAATGCTGGTGAAAGGAACTGCCGAAGTCGGCCCATTTAACTCTGATCTGCAGCTAATTTTCCTTGAGCTGCAAAAGGAAAAAAAAATAGACTGTTTTAGAGAAACTATAAGAAGAAATGAGAAAGCAGATCAGCTTTTGCCAGACCAGTCCAATCACTTAAACCTAATGAGAAAGAATGCATTAAAGGATACAATTGCTGATATGGAAGCAAAACTGGAGACCGATAGGAGTACCAGAGCATCTAGAAGGTCACAATCGCATTGTATTTGTCCAGCACCAACAAGCCAGATGGTCAAGCATACCAGGGAACTTCATCCAAACTGAGAGAGCACACATGATACAGGGTTAGAAGCAAGTCCTAAAAGTAATAGAACTAGCCATAGTCTGGTCAGAGTAGATACTCACCACATAAAAGAGGAAATATCAAAATTTTGGAAGCCAGGGGTTGTCTGTAAAGAGAGAGCACAATATTTACTATAAATGATTACTTAGCTGTTATAATGCAGAAGTTGTTCTGATTCTTACCTGCAACAACACCCTAGGTTTAAACTGATATATCCAGCCTAATTCAAGTCTTTCTTATGCAAAGGAACAACCTTTCTCAATACCAGTCAATCAGTTCAGTGTCTATGGAAGAGGGCAGCACAAACATCAGACTCCACTGAGACAGCACCTACATGAATAGAGACTGAAAGATTTCAGCAGGATTCTGAACTGTTGGTAAGGCACAAATCGGCAGCAAGTAAAGTGGCCTTCCCAGTTTTCACTAATGCAGCAAGCTTAAGAAATAATAACTGACGCCGTGATTAAATCTGGTAAAAAGTACATTATGTCAGCACTTACTGTATTTAAAATGGCTGGATACGAGCAGTTGTTCATAGGTATTTACTAGGCTATTGATCTGTGAGTATCTAAGGAAGGCTAGCCTTACATTCCCACGGTAGTTTTAGTCATTATATTTTGCGCATACATAATGCATTGATGGGGAGAACAGGGATATTTTGGGATATTTACATACTGCCCTTATCCATGAGGGATAAGGGTACTAAAGAGGCATGAATTTGCAGTTACCCATCCATTTATCCAAATTACAGATGAATAATAAAAGATAATAGCTTTGCTTTTCATGTAGTGGAAGAAGGTTCCACAGAAGTGGAATTTTCTGTGATAGATACCTATCCTTCCAGCATGTTCTTTTTATGTTGTAGAAGGGAATGGGATCATTTGAGAGGGTACTTATGCCACCACTGGACTTGCGAATGTGTAATAGTTCTGACAGCACAGGGTTTGTTAAGGCTCTATACCCAAGGTAGAGGTCAACTCTCAATGGCCCGTATGACATTTTATAGAGGGAAAAGACTTTGAGACCATTCTGCACAGTTTTTATGATTTAGGCCCTTCATTTTCTTAGTGAGGAAGCATTGTGGTCACTAGTTGTGACACATGCTTGGACAAGTACATAGTAAAATGGGGAAAATATACTCAATGATTAGCCTAATGAATGCCGAGTACAGTAGAATGATTAAATCACTGGATGCCATACCTTTAGACATTAGCTCTGTGATGAAAAATTACATCCTTACAATAGTGGATACATTATGATCATAGACAGTTCATTGATGACATAGGTTACCAGATTCCTGATGTGATAGTAACAAGGGTAGTCATGCTTGCTAAAAGATATGATTATATATTTCTTGGCATTTAGTTTTAGTCTATGCTTTGTTTGAAACAGGCCCTCTTAGAAGATCATGGTGTCCTCAGGGGGAGTTTATGCTGGCACCAATTTGCAGTCATCTGCAAACACAGTCAGCCATAAACCGCTGCCTATAGCTTTGACCTTCATGAAGTAAATGCCAAACAGGAGTGGCCCAAGGACTGAAACCTGAGGTACATTGCTAGTGACAAGTCTTTTTTTGGAAGAGGTACATCTATCCACCTTTATTTCTAGAGTTCTATTTGTGATTCAATTTACATTTAGCTTGAAGAGTTTATCTATGACACCCGAGTGTGGGATGGTGTTGCACACGTTTGTGAGGTCTACATATGTGGCATGTATTGATTTGACCTCATGTATTGCAACAGTAATTTTTTCAAAGTAGAAGACCAGGTTAAGTAGGCAGGATCAGCTCATAATGAATCAGACCGGGCTTGGGTCGAGAGTTTGTAGGTTACATATCCTTATTTATTAATTCCGTAATGATCTTTTCTGCAGCCTTACCAATGAGGCTGGTCAGGCTAATTGGTCTATAATTACTCAAGTCATTGAAGTCCTATTTTTTTGCAAGGGAATACCTGCTGCGGTCATCCATTCATCAGGCATGCAGCCTGATTTGAAGCTCTGTAAGGGGTCTGACATGTCATGTTTCAGGCTGACCAGTACACAGCCAGGTATGCTGTCAGACCCCATAAATGTAATTTTCCTGGTCTAAAATATTGCCTTGAGGATTTGTTCTTGGGAGACTTGTGTGGTGTAGATGCAGGTATGCAATATGAGAATACTGGAGAGGACAGGGAAGTGAAGTTTAAGCTAAATCTGTCTGCTAGTAGAGTGGAAATGTCCTTTGTGTCCGAGTATGTGATATAATTTACTATGCAATCATGTCGACTCAACAAAGTTAGTTTTGCAAAGGTAAACACACACACACCATACTTATATATACCAACTAGAAGGTCACACAACATTGGAGAAAGAGGCAAACTCTACTGCCGGCGAAGTTAGATTTGGCAAACAGAATTCGAACATTTTACATTTGCCAAAAATAACTTTGCTGATATGATAAGTTCTCATTCACTATTAGTTCTGCATAATGCTGGACATTGTTTCTGAGGTTTCTACCATAGTTAAAGAAGGTTTTGAGGTTATTGTTCACCTGTGTGGCTTTTTTTACTTCATACATGGCTTCAGTTGATTTGAAAAGTGTCCAGAGTTCTTTATTTAGTTTAGCAAAAGGACTTTTAGCATCTTAAGAGTTAAACGTATTTTTGCATGCAATGAGTTTTTATTATTATTATTATAAAGCCTATTTATATTAGGCTTTCACCATAGGGGGTTATTTTTGAATTTAGTGCTGTATTTTTTTCTGTGGGGGACAGACACATCTATGTAGCTATTTATTTACATGTGCATAGAATTTGGCAGCAAAGGATTCTGCATAAGCAGTGGGAACATCAAGATTTAAAAAAAATCGGTATATAATGTTCATATACATGCTTCATCTGGAGTGCATATACTTTGTAAATAATGTTTTGACTATGTGAATCTCATTTTTTGTAAATCACTACTTAGAATTAGAAATGACATGTCTTTTTCTATAACTAATTGCATATTATGTTTTGTATGCTTCCACTGTTATACAAAGTTATTGAGTAGTAGAATTGTCCATATTCTGTTGAGCTTTTTCTCCCTGGGCCTCTACTATAAATGGGCCTACACTCTGTAAATAATGTTTTGACTATGAAAATCACAAAAGCACAAAATACACTGATAAAAAACAATAAAACAGAGCGGATGACGAACTGCAGAACTCCACTTTAATAAAATTTTAGCTCTTTCGTCAGAACTGTTTTCAACTTCTTCAAAACACCAACATACAGCAGTGAAATGTTTAAACAGATACATCACAGTCACATGATACTAAAACCACTTCCATCTGTACAATTTAAGAATACAGTCTTCCAAAAAAAACATGTTTTTACATAGTTCAAAACCTTGCTTGTTACAAAAACACTTTGATAAAATGCGTATAAAAACACATATATACTGTATGAACAAAAATAGCAGCATTGTGATAACTAAAAAAAAAGCGGATGACGAACTGCAGAACTCCACTTTAATAAAATGTTAGCTCTTTCGTCAGAACTGTTTTCAACTTCTTCAAAACACCAACATACAGCAGTGAAATGTTTAAACAGATACATCACAGTCACATGATACTAAAACCACTCCCATCTGTACAATTTAAGAATACAGTCTTCCAAAAAAAACATGTTTTTACATAGTTCAAAACCCTGCTTGTTACAAAAACACTTTGATAAAATGTGTATAAAAACACATATATACTGTATGAACAAAAATAGCAGCATTGTGATAACTAAAAAAAAAGCTCATAAACACAAATCTAAGAAAAACATATTCAGCCTTTAGTTTCAAAACACTGCTGATCGAGGCAGACTCATTTAGCCCAGGAGGCTCTTGTACATTACTCCTGAGTTGCCAAAATCAACTCCTTATATTCTAGTATCTTTTAAATACACTTGTATAGAAACGGTGGGCTTCAGTCAAAGGGGTGAACCTCATAAACTGCTCCTAGAACATAAGCAGTTGATTTGGCAGTTATTTTTACTATTTCCTATAATAAGATGAAGAATCTAAGACTGATTTTTTTGGAATTTAAAAGGGCTGACAAACGGGGAAAAGAGTAGGGTATTCCAATTAATAAACATTGTAAAAGCAGACAATTGCCTTTTGCAGGATACCTGTTTAGACCCAAATGAATATCAGTTATTATTAAAAGGTAGATGGAACAGAGGGGTGTGTGTATCTTTTAACAAGAGGAAAAAAAATCTCAATGTTAGTTGCAGATTAATTTTGTAATGGATGATCAAACGATAGACTGAGAGGGAGGATATTCAGTGATTAAAGAAACATATCAGGGTCTGTGGTCAACTACATGCACCGTGTATTTTCCATTACGATTTACCACTTTAGAATTCAGAGAGATAAAAGTCTCAGATATTGTACTTTCGTGAAGGGGTACTCACCTGCATAGAGAATGAATTGTAAAAACAGCCAAAGATATGAACAAGGGCCCTAGAAGAAAGAAGATTGCCAGCATGAGGAAATGGGTAGAGGCATAACTAGCTAGTGTAAAGTTGGAGGATGTAGCCTTAAAAAGGGATTACTGTATGAGATTTACCACAGTTTTGGGTAAAACAGGAAATGCTGCAAGACTAGTCAGTAAATATATATATTCAGGGAATAAATATAACTAGTAGAAACATTTGAGGTTATTTGAGGTTATGGCCACTATGGTCCCGGATCATGCAGCCAAAATCCTAGAACTCAGCAGCTCAGATATCATAGGAAAGGAGAAACACTGGTAATTCCCAAATTATTATCTGGAAAATTACATATTTATAAAATGGTTATGGAAAGCTATGAAAAAGAACATGGCAGGCCCAACTGAAAAATAACCAAATAAAGGGAATAAAGTTTGAAGGACATGACTGGAGTCTCATTTGAGGACTTTATTAGAGGAAGTTAATAGGATGAACAATGAAAATAATCAAGGTCTGAATACTGATGAGTCAGAAATCAAATGGAAAAAGGAAAGAATCCAAGAATTAATAGATAGAAAATGGAATTTTTTTAGCAGGTGTCAAGGATTGTTTTAAGGACTCCCCAAGAGTCTATTTCTGCAATGGGGAGGCCACCTCTACAAACAAGCCAGTCACAAATGAAGTCCCTCAGGAATCAGTCCTTGGACCGCTCCTTTCTGACATTTACTTCTCTGAAGTCAAGGCCAATGTTAATGGTCTCTGGCTGATTAAATTTGCAGATGCTTGCAAATTAGGAGCTGTGACTGAATCCCACACTGACAAAAATGCTCTTCAGGAAGGGCTGACGCAGACAAACAACTGGTGTCCGAGCCATGGACTAAAATGTAATGCCAAGAAATGCATAATAGTATACTTCAGGAAGTCATCCACCCCTGGTAACTATCATATTGACAACACAATCCTTAGAGCTGACCCATTAGTCAGGGACTTAGAGACACACATAGACAGTAATCTACCCTTTGATCATCACGTGTCTACAGCGGTGAGGAAATCATTCTATATTGCGCAACTTATAAACAAAGGCATGGCATCCAAGTCCAAGGAAGTTATTCCTCCACTGTATTTGGCATTCATCAGACCTATCATCGAGTACAATGCCCCCTTTGGTATGTACCTAACCAAGCATATCCAACAATTGGAATGTCCACAGAGGTTCCTCACTAAAAGAATACAAGATGTAAGTAAAATGTCCAATGCAGACTGCCTCAAGGCCCTATACTTATATTCTGTCTTCTACGGGTTTTTGAGGGGAAATCTATGCCTGGCATACAGGGCATTGTCAGACCCTACTCTGATGGGCCTCCTGCATATACACCAAACAAACAACACCAGAATTACCTATTCTAAAGTCGTAAACCTTGCCTTGGATATAAATAAGACCTGCTGGAGAGACAGATATGTATCCCAGAGACTATCCAGTCTCCAAAACAGGCAACCCATATAGGTGAAGCAAGTTCCTCCCTAACTAAATTCAAGTGTAACTTGGACAACTGGATGGGGAACAGGAAATTCATCCCTAGTTTGGCACCTATGTCTCTAATGGACACAGGTAACCTGTAAATCGTTAATCTCCCAGGCCCCAGCTTGTAAGTGTTTCACTTCCCAAGCCCCTGATTACACTTATCAAGAGTACCAGAATTTGTCAGAGATTTGGGATGCATAGCTAGGCTTAAAAAGGTCCTTGTGGTCATTAGCCTAGTAAATGCCTATGAACCTAAGATTCCAACACATGCTACCAGTTAAAGTAAGGTAGCTCTAAGTCCAAACAAGTCAAAAACTATTTGGTCTCACATGAAAAATAGAGAAACTGATCAAGCTAATGGATATTCAAGGGGAACTAAGTTTTTATTTCTCCGCTGTGTATAACTCTTATGGAGAGTTTTCCACTGTGAAAGTGAAGTGGATGATTTTTGGGAGAGCTGAATTTCCCTCATTTGACACCTGAATAAGTGAAAGGTTTAACTTAGCCATTATCATTTGATGAGATAAGAGACATAGTTAATAACTATAAGGAGGGAAAGATTGTAGGATCGAATGGATGGCCAGCTGGGCTATGGAAACAAGCAGGGATAACTTGATGGCTTATTAGCCTTAGTATTCAATGAGATATTAGGAACAGGCCAAATACGAAAATCATAGAAACAAATTATTATGGTCATGAGCTATAAAGAAGGAAAGAATAAGGGTCTGCTCTCATCATATAAGCCAATATCGATCTTAAATCATGACTACAAAATATTTATGGCTGTATGTCCAAGCAGATTGGCGGGAGTCATTCTAGTGCTAATAAAACCACACTAAACCAGTTTCATTAAAGGTAGACAGGTGTTTGATAACATAATAATTATACTGACTGCTCAGCAGGTGTTGAGCATAAGGCAGCAGCTTACACAAATGATGTCTAGTTTTTTTTCTGAGGATCATTACAAAGACATGGACAAATTATTTAGAATACTACATAAGTTGGTAGTTTTTCAGGCTGTGAAATAAATACAGAAGAAAACAAAAGTCTTAATGATAAATGACTACATAACTCTAGAATTGATAGTTAGGTACTCCTTATTTATGAAGGACTTTGCTGTGGACTTCTGGATCAGGATTTGCACTCTTAACTAGATATGCTACCCAGAGAGCAAGATTCAGGATTTGCCTGGAATGTTTGCACAAATACTTTTATACACTATCAAAAATAAACCATTGCTCCACACAAATGATGGGTGATGTTGAAGGTAAATCATATGATAGTGGGGTTGTGGGGGCATATTCCCTGGAAGTGTCAAGAACTGCAAGATTTCAAGGGTCAGGTATAGGAGATGTTAACCAAAGTTATGTCAAAAGAGATAAAAGTTACAAAACACTTATTTTACTGGGTACAGATCTTAATTAAAATCATCTTTCTCACAAGCATCACTGGTATTTATCATCATGACAGTTGCAAGGAAAACAATAACTAAAAAACAAAAAAGGAGGTGTATCCTGAAATTGGGTGGTAGAGGACCCGATTACTGAAATTCGGATATAAACAAAAAAGGTTGATGAAACATATAAGGAAATGGAAGGGTTGGATTCAGAAAGATGCCCAGTGAGTTAAGAGCATTGTAGGTGCATAATTATAGATATCAACCAGATAACATCAGATAAGAAAATACACGGAGTCTAAGGTTACAGAAGAGGTAAAATTTTGGTGGTTGAAAATGTGTGGAAGCAGGATTTGTTAGGCTGGAGAAACAGAAACCTGTCTGTTATCTGTACACTAGAAATAGCAACATTGCTATCCATAGTTAATATCTTGTTTATATTATTTTTTTTTTTACTTTTTTCATAAGCTGATCTACACCAAACTTGATTTGTCTACTTGAGAATGACTGCCTTTTGCTTTTTTACTGTGTAATCTTTCTCTTGTATGTGAATAAAAAGTAGTTTTGTGCAAAAAAAAAAAAAAGTTTGTCCTTTTTGTGTTGGCGAAATTTGCTGTACTGCCTTCTTCTGCAATACTGATGGATTCATCAGTAAAAAGAAGTCTGTGTTACCTGATGTGATGAGGTATGTATGATGGGGTGAGACACAAAGAAAATGTAGAGATTCTATTGAACACATTTAAGCTATTATTTGCACAACCCACTTGTCCATGGCTATTGCTTGCCTGACTGGCAGGTAAAATTTGGAAATAGCCTCTCAGGGGTATACTGGAGATGGAAGACCTGTAAGGAACAACATAGAATCACACAGAATGCTGGTGATGGTATTGGGCAACTCCTTTGGAACCTGACATAGCTTAGCACAGCACTCATCTGATCTGTTTCTGACCATGAGATTGTTCAACAATGTTTCTGAAAAAGACGTGTTGGGGCAGGTTTGCCAAGTTCTAAACCCTGAGCTAGCTACTGCATCATATAACAATAGACATTTGAAATCTACATAAAACACAATCTTAAGTCAAGCATGACTTCTTATTGCAAAGTCTAACATGGCAGATCCGCATAAGACATCCACTCCATTACAAACACATTTAAGTATATGGACCCCAACTATATGAGCCACGGCTATGAGTTTGTCCACTTCATTTTTCATCTCAGGCAGGGGATTTATACAAAGTTTTATGTATTTTACCCACTAAGGAAATCTGGAAGGTAATCATGCAGGCCATATAGATAAAATAAAAGATTAATTACTGGATAATTAGACTTTTTTGCCATACCTATGCAATAAACTCAATTTCCTCATCAAAAGTAAGGTGGCCAGTAGAATGGACTTCCTGGATTGTGATGGGAAGGTAAAAGAAATGGTGGAAGGGTCTACCATGAGGCTTTCATATAAATTCTGCCTTTCCCTAGCAGCCCTATACAGCATGTCTGCTTTCATGAATGGCAGTGATGAAAAGGAATCTGGAAGCTGACAAGTGACTTTTAGTATGTCATAAAATATTACAAATAAAGGAGGAACTCTCCACTTTGACATGGGGAGCCTCATCATTTTTCATACCTTTTTAGTGGGTGAGGTAGGGATTCCGTGAAAGCTAGTTTAGGAAAGTACACCTCTGTAAGTTGAACTTACCATAACAGTAGCTGTTTGAAAGATCACTGATGCAGTAGCCTTATCTATATGGGTTATATCCTGCCAAGGATATAACAGCTAGCCAGCTACTAAAGCTTTAGGGCACTTTCCATATGCCCTAACTGTCAAGCAGCTTGAGCTGAGCTGACTAAAAGATAAGTTTATGAGTGAAGCCCTTTAAAGCTTTCCTGCCAGCAGAAAGAGAGAGGCCGAGCCCTGAAAGGACAATGCTAGGAGCCACAAAAAAATAAATGTCCACACCCTGATATAAAAAAAAATACCAAAAAACAAGAGGGATGGAGGGAGAGCATATATTGCAGCAGGGAACATTCAAACATCTACTGTAATGGTAAGTTCAACTTACACAGCTGTACTATGTTCACCATATTGATCACTGCTGCAGTAGTCTTAACTATATGAGTAGATTACCATAGCTAACTAAATTTGGAAGGTGAAAGGAGGAGTCCAGGACCCCCTGAAGAATAGTCCTAGTAAAGCTTGATCTGGACCCAGAGAAGGAATCAAGCTTATATTGCTTAGGAAAGCTATGTACAGAGGGCCAAGCAGCAGCTTCTAGAAAACTTCTAAAATGCAATCCTTTCCAAAAAAACAGAGATGAAGCCAAGGCCCTGGCAGAGTGTGCCTTGACCCTGCCTAGAAAAAATTGCTATGGTGAGTAAGACCAAAAATAATAGCCTTAGACAACCATTTGGAAATAGTCTGTTTTGACACAGGCTGTCCCTTCATTTCACCTTTACAAGAAATAAACAATTGATCAACAGATCAGAAAGATTTAGTTCTGTCAAGATGGTGCCTGAGTTGTCTGCACAATCCAAGGTATAGAGTATCCTTTCTCCCTCATTTTTAGGTTTAGAAAAAATAAACTGGGAGAACAATAATTTGGCTTAAAGTAAAACTGGATACCACTTTAAGCATAAAAGGATTAGTTCTCAAAGAAACACTGTACCTATGGACAATAAGATATGGATGACTCACCATAAGAGCAAGCAAATCAGGTACAATTCTTGAAGAGGTCAGAGCAACCACTAAACATGTTAAGAACTGCAAGTCATCCAGATTAGCTGGTTCAAATGCAGAGTGTGTTAGCTTCTCTAACACAAAATTAAGATCTCAAGGAGGGACCACCACTTTTTTGGTGGCCTCTTATGCAAAACCCCTTTCAAGAATATTTTGAGATGAGACTGCCTTGAAAGACGAAGATCCATGAGCAGAAATGCTAAATGGCTGATAAATGAACCTTGGTAGAGGAGTAAAAAAGGCCATAGGATAGTAGCTCAAACAAATATTGCAAAACCAGAAGCCAACTAGCCTTGAATGTGTGCTGGTTATATTGTTGGTATCAACTAGAAAACCTTTTCCATATGTTAATATATGATTCTCTAGTAACAGGCTTTCTTGCTGCCATTAGTACCTGCTGCACATCCTCAGTAAACAACTGTGTAAAAGGAACCAAGACCCTATCATCCAGGCAGTCAATTGTGTGAGCAGATCCAGTATGTAAGGACGCTTGTAGTAATTGCCCCTGGCCATTTCCAAATGAAGGGTGAACCATTGTTTCCTGGGCCAGAAGGGAGTCACCACAATGATCTTGGGGGATTCCTTCTGAATCTTCAGAAGTACGCTGGATTCTAGTGGAAAGGGTGGAAAAGCTTAAGTGATCATTCTTGTCCAAATAAAATGAAATTGCTGTGTCTCTTAACATCATCTGTGAGGTTCTGAGAATGTGGCCATGTAAACCTCCTATCACTAGTACCAGTGACCCTAATCCTAGAAGAAGTATCAACAGAGTCATACACACACTGCAACAACAGATACTGACCTGTGCAACAGAAAACACCCAAGTTATTTAAAGCAGATTTTTCTTCACAAGAAGAAACTGCAGATAAAACATTCTTCATACTTTCACAATTTGTTGGAACAACCTTTAACATATGAGCCTGACAATTCAAAATTTTGAAAATCAAAGTTGCAAAAGTATACACTTTTCGTCCATACCTATAAATAATTCTCCCATTCTTATCAGAGAGGGTAGGATTGGAATTAACTTATGTGCTTAGCAGCAGTGGGATCAACTAAAGGGGTCTATATTAGAACATCGATGTCTTGAAACTAGCGAAGCTGCAGAACACCAAATCTTTTCCTAGGGAAAGAATTTGGTTGGCCGTTTCTGTCACTTCGCTATTTTCAGCACTGTGGTGGAAAGTTACGGGTCAGGTTCAGGTAAGTGTGCGATTGTGTGGACATGAGGGTTAGGGCATGGGTTAGGTGAGTTAGTGTTAGGGTGCGGGTCAGGTAAGTGTGCGATTGTGACAGACATTAGGGTTAGGGCGGGATAGGTGAGTTAGGGTTAGGGCGCGGGTGAGGTGAGTGTGCGACAGTGACGGACTTTAGGGTTAGGGTTTGGGTTAAGGTAAGTGGATAGATAGTAGTGCATGTACAATTTAGTGTAGGGTTAGATGTAGGATTTTAAGTGTGTGTGTGTGTGTGTGTGTGTGTGTGTGGATTGATGTTTTTTTTGTTTGTGCTTGTGTTGTGTGTATGTGTTTTGGAACAGCAAATTTTTTCTCTGGGAAAAAATTTGCTGTTCTGCATGTTCAATATTTTAAGCGTTCTCTGAACAGGGGTCAATATTGGAACATTCGAAGTTTTAAGACTTTGGTGTTCTAATATAGACCCAACTAAAGCTATAGCTACTGGGTCAGGTGTCAGAATAGTGTATAAAATATAAAAGACTGAGGAGTTTGTACATCTTATCTGCCTATTTAGGGGCAGCTGTCTGACTATCAGAAAAAATGCAAGCAGTAAACACATATCCTCTAAAGAAGACAATACAGGAAGAAGGTATGGGGGTTTGTGGAAATCCTTCTGTAACAATTCATAGTTTTTTTCCGAGGGACTGAAAAACCTCAGTGTTTTCCCACAACAAAATCACTTGCACATTCGAGCAGTAGTCTCAGAGAAGAGAAATCTCCACATGAAGAATCAGACACAGAGTCTGAATCAGATCTGAATCAGAAATCTGAGGGAAAAAAAATGTATCTGTCCCATTTCCTCTTGTTCAGATTTAGAATCTTGCATCTCTTTACATAAAGAGGAATCCCTCCTTTTTACCATAAACTACTTTGCAAGAAGGAGCAGTAGCCTGAATTAAGCCTGCATCAGACTCAGTAAACTACTCCTATCCAAAGAAATTTGAAGAGGAGTAAATACATGTCTGGTTTTGTTTCTTTTTGACTGGAAAAATGCGGCCAGCTATGTTTCTAATGGCATCAGCTGCTTCCCAGGGAAGGACATAGCATTCTGACACAACACGGAAACTTTCCTTTTCCCTCTCCCAGGACCAACAAGAGTGGTTCTCCCTTACCCACTGAAGGGACCCCCAACAGCTACACAGGACATGGCTAATCCCCACCTAGTCCATAGTGGTTGTAGGTGTTACATCAGAGGGATCCAGGGTAAAAGATGAGTTGTCTGAGGTACAACAAATGACCGCAGTGGGGTCACCCTTCTACAGCTGAGGCAAATTGCTAGCTTGCTGTGGTGGTAAGGCTGCTTGCTTAACTTTTTCTTTTGTGGCTGGAAGAAGAACCAACCATGGGAACAATTGTCTGTTCCATGACTAAGACAAAAATGGTGCATCTTTCCTGGAGAAGACAAGCACTAATGCTGGTAAACACTACCAGTCCACAAAAGTTACTTTTTGACAGAAAAAAATACAGTAAAAATGATTACAAAAGAAAAATAAACAATTTTTCCACAGAAAAGTGTTTTCAGTTACTTTAGACTGCTATTAAACTGACAGAAAAAAATGAGTTCTCTGTTTAAAAGTAAGTTATAGTCCATCAAAACATAACACTTCTACCTTTGATATAACCTTCTTGAAGAGGAAAGTAATAAAACATCAACAGAACTAAGAAAATGGAAGTTTTTTTCCCCCAAAGGGAATTTATATGCCCAGCAAAAGAAAGCACAAGCAGACTGTCAATCCTCAAAAGCCTCAAGGAACATACTTTTCAGCTGTAGTAAACCTCTGAAGGGATTCACACACAAACTTGTCTTTTAGTCAGCTCAGCTCAAGCTGCTTGACAGGACACATAGAAAGTGCCCTGAAGCTTTGGAAACAGGCTGGCTGTTATATCTTTGGCAGGATATAACCCATATAGCTAAGACTACTGCAGAAGTGATCAATATGATGAACATTCTCCCCATGCAGTTTCCTGTTTCAAAAAATGTAATGTCTTCAAGGCCAACCAGAAGACTTTGAAGGTATGTATTAGTCTTGTAGCCCTGTTAAAATTGCTCAGTCCTTTAAATTAGACTCAGGTCCCAAATAAACAAGCAATAGATGTGGCCATTTGCAGCAATCTATCTAAATACAAAAAAAAAAAAAACTTGCTCATCGATATACAATAAGAATATTTTCAACTATGCAGCTTTCTCCAACATGAAACTAAGGGACCACTAGTACCCAAAATGGTTAGAATAAGTGAGGAAATAACAGGCCAATGCAGAGTTTATATGGGAGTTCTGTTTCACCTGCTTCACTACCTTCTCAGGTACAAAATGTTCAACGTTATTTGCAAGGAAAAGTGCTAGATGAAAAATAAAACAGTGAGGGAATGGAAAACAGAAAATCAGTAAACATAAAACTCATAATATACTGTTTTGATCCTTTCATCAAAAGATCTTCCACCATGAAGTATACGTTCAGTATTAATAACGCAGACAGTCCCATCAGATGATTAGAAGTGGGCTCTGTCCAGTCCTAACCAGTGTTGCTGTAGAAGAGTATCAAATTAATCGAGTGCATAGGAAAACAGAAGCACCACAGGAGAAGCCCCTGTGGCATGACTAATGCATTAATTGTCTAATCATGGTGTGGACAAACAGTTTAGTGGCTCTGAATTCCTTACTATTGTCTGTGTGTGCAAAAGTCTCATACAAACATTTGAGACCCCCTACATATTTTCTATCCATCTCCAGTGGACCTTTACCACCTACAATTATACTTCCACATCTAAATATGAAAACAATCATATTACAACAGATTAATCAAAAACTATGACCATATTTCTCAAGTGTTCAGATGTTCACAGTATGCCTAACTTTTTGCTTTGCATTTTGGGTCTGTTCCTCATATAATTTCTGGCTGTCAGATCACTGAGGATTGAAGTAACTAAATAATGACGTACATTTGAGTTGCAGACTTTATATCTTTCAGAAAATGCATGCTAACATAAATCTTGTTATTCTGACAACTTTTTATATGAGCAATATTTAAAATATGTCCCTATTTTAGCCTTTGTCTAGATTTCTTGTGCTAAAAGGTTGAGAGGTGTGATTATGACTACTTCCTTTTATAAAAGGATAGTATGTGGCACCTATGTTTAAGAAGCTGTAATTACAACTAATTTTCAAATGAGCTTGTGACCTCATGAAGTATACACAGGGCTTACTAATCACATCTTGAAAGAAATGCCAAACTGGACAACACTAGCCTGCTAAGGGGCATAATAAGTCCATGCACTGCAGGACTGCAGCATTCCTTTTATTCTGGATAGTACAGTTACACACTGAAAATGGAATTTAATTTTTTAATAAAGTTAATGTACCAAACCAAAAAACAAGTTATAAAAGTGAGTACAACTGTAAGACTACATTTTGTTTAAGGTATCGTGTATTACTAGTTTAAAATTCTGTGTTTCTGACTGCACCATGTATTGTATTAGCATGCCATCTACTGCACAACATGTTACTTTCTTACTGGATGTATCCAGAAATGTCATTTTATTAAAATCCACTTCTTTTTGTTTTCTCTCTTGGCTTTTTACTTATGCAAAAGCTAATGCTAAGAAAAGTTGGTCCTCTGATACTAGCAGTAGTTAGTATGCGTGTGTGTTGTAGCTGCTTGTTATCTGGCAGCTGGTGCACACGATTAAAGCTTTGACTTGTTAATGAGCTGCTTCCTGTGGTCAAGGGTTTGATTCTGTAACCATCCAAAATGTCATGACCTGTTCTACAAAGACTGAATGGCTAAAAGAACGGACTTACATACAGTAAGTCTGAGATGCCGTTTCTTGCAATATTCCTTTTCCGCCGAGGTATAGCAATGTCAGAATTGGTATATGTATGTTCAGGGAATGTGGGGGGTGCATGCTTGTCCACCTTGCAAAAATAAATTTTAAGGAGAAGAGTAATTTTAGAGATTTGTTGTTCTCCTGTGTTTTCAGCCTTTTCCCCCCATCTTGTTGGTACTTGGCATTTCAAATGCCGACATTTCAGTAGGGAGCTATTTGATTCGTTCACTCTCCACTTGCCTGCTGTGTGACCTTGAGTGAGTCTCTTAACCATACGGTTGGGAAACTGAGCTGAGCTCTCAAATGTCTCTTAGATTGATCACATGCTTAGTATGAACCAAGATGCACATCACTTTGGGTTATAAACGTTCATAGCATTATGAGGTTTTTGAGAATTTAATTTCAGAAGCCCAAAAGAAATGCTGGCAAGGCACCATTCCCAAAATGAGATGGAAATGATGAGGAATTACAAGTTCACCAAATTAGGATTTTTTTTTTTAGTCCTTTCTTGGCTCTGCATAGACTAATAAAAGTATAAAGCAATCAGATCTGTGCAAAATGCCTTAACTGTCTTTTATGTATTACTAGTTACTGTTACAAAATAAATAACTCACACCTCCACTTTCTTTGCACTCTAGCTGGATATGTGAAGCTCCTGTAATTGCTGTGAATGCAAATGATTTTGAGCAATTATCTAAAGATGATATGAAGGTATGGCCTATATTTTAAACTTGAGGCATGTTTTCACAAACAATACTACAACTGTAACTGCATCACTGCTAATGTATCAGTAAGGATAAATGATACAGTAACGTAATGTTATTTCTCAGAGAAAAAGTCTTTGCCATCTCTGTCCTCCTCATTTTAACACTGATGAGTAGTGGTCTTATATTCACTAACTGCAAGACATAAGTCAACAATTACTTCACTGTTGAGCAGCTATAAATGTCCCCCAAGAGTGTTGCTCAATGGCAGCACATTGGCTTGCAGACTGAAACTCACAAGGCCAACACTTTGCTGGACTTAAAAGAACCTTATACTGGCTCAAGGAAGCTGGACATAAGGAAAAGTGTGAAAACAACAGGGTTCACTCTGTCAACCATTAGATTGAAAACTGACAAACCATACAGCATACGAGAGCTACAGAACTATGTCATAAGTGTTGTCTCCACAGCAGTAAGTGTTAGAACTGGGGAACAGATTTATGAGGTCTAATGACATCCTCTGATCAGATACCGAGATACTGGGGATTAAACCTACAAGGAAAGCTTGAAACAGCCATTTGTTCTAGCAATGAACAGATGCATAACCACATGTGAGAAAGCAAAACCTGGTATGTCATTGCTGCGGTGACACTGACAACGTTTATGTACTGACATTAGATTTCTGGGAAAGTACAACTGAGTAGGGCCCTCCAAAGTATTATAAAACATTTTTAGAACAATAACTTTACAATCATCAAAAATAAAACAAAAACATCTACAGTTAAAATAATTATACCAAATTAGACATAATAAGAAAATATTGGTTAAAAATAGATACAAGCTATATGTTAATGATTTAATATTTACAGAAACTGCATCTAGTTTATAGGGAAATGAAAAGTAAGTTAGTATAATACAAACAGGAAATGCAATATGAAGTGAGAGAAAAGCAGGCTTATGGTATATTTAGAGAGAAATCCTGGGGAGAGAAATTGATAGAAGTAAGGAAGTGAGTGAAGAAGGGAAAGTAAGGAGTAATGTATGAACAGGTACTTGTTCACATTCAGAGAAACGGTTTATCCTGGTGCTGAGCAAGAACAAGACAGCTTTTGGCTAAGAATTCTTTCAGAATTGTTTTGAAGGATGGGAGGGTATTGACCTGATGGATACAGGTAAGGAGTGCTAGGACCTAGCAATATGGTACAAGTATAAACAATGCCCAGCAGATCTGATAAGTCTTTGGACAGACAGGAGTTTTTGGTCACTGGATCATAGTGGTCAACCGTGAACATAGTTGTGTAGAATGCTATTTAGTGATGGATGGGCAAGCAGATGAATGTTGAATAATTTTATAGGTGATAAGAAGCTGTGTATATGTTAGCTGATTGTGCATCTCTAACCAATTTAGGCTTTTCAGTGCTACACTGTGGTGAGTTCTGAAAGGGTATATGCTGCAAATTTAGCAACTTTGTTATAGCAAAGATGGAAGTGCCATAACAAAGTATGGGAAGAAGATAAGCGGTGGCAAATGTAGTTTTATTTGCATTGCTAAGAAAGTTTTTGGCAATGTAAAGCATCCCTAGTTTTTGATAAGTTTTTCTTATGCAACTTTGTATTTGCAGGTTGAATTTAAAATTTATCATGCAATATCATCCCTAAAAATTTGCTAAGAAAATATTGGTTTAAAATCGATACAAGTTACATGTTAATGATTTAATATTTAAAGAAACTGCATCTAGTTTATAGGGAAATGAAAAGTAAGTTAGTATAATACAAACAGGAAATGCAATATGAAGTGAGAGAAAAGCAGGCTTATGGTATATTTAGAGAGAAATCCAGGGGAGAGAAATTGATAGAAGTAAGGAAGTGAGTGAAAAAGGAAAGTAAGGAGTAATGTATGAACAGGTACTTGTTCACATTCAGGGAAACGGTTTATCCTGGTGCTGACGTCAATGGTTGTATTGTCAAGACAGAGGACCTTAATTTTTTTTTCATAAAAGAGAAATCTGGGGGAAAAGTAGTAGTTTATTTATTTATTTATTTATTTTAAGGGTTGAGCATGAGTTTTGACTTACAAAGCTATGTTTCAGTGGATGTTAAAGCTTCCTGACTATCTTTTTTTTGAGGTGTGACATGTTAGATGTGCAAATGAGTGTGGAGTCATCTGCGTACTGTATTAAGGAGGCCTGTTGTGTGGATGAGTGTTGGGTGTTGGTAAGAATGTTAAAGGGGAAGGGACCAAGGATACAGCCTTGTGATACACTGGTGGGGACTGGGAGGTATGGAGAGAGGGTGGAGTGCTACTTTACTGACTGATACCTATTAGACAGCTTCTGAACCAATGAAGGGTAGATGGAGATAGACATAATGAGGGTATTTGAAGTAAAAGTTTGCTGAGACGAACTATGTTGAAGGCTTTAGACAAGTCTGCAAATAAGGAGGAGACTAGTTGCTGTTATCTCTAGCTTTACTAACAGTATCTATACAGGTTAGAAGTGCAGTGTTAGTACTACAGTGAAGATGGAAGTCATGTTGTGTGGGGGATAGGAGTTCTTCCTGCGACAGATAATTTAACAATTGTTTTTGAATACATTTTTTTAAGTCGGTTTGAGAAGGGAAGATAAGATTACTATAGGTCTAAAGTTAGTAATGTCTGTTGAATGTCCTCTGTGCAAAGGGATAATGTGTGACCTTTTCCAGACAGAGGGAATGTGGGATTCTGGACTGACCTATTTATAAGAAATGAGACAAAATAGGCAATGATATCAGCTGCTATTTTAAGGTATTTGCTTGGAAGGTCATCAGCTGAAGTAGAGCATGGCTTGAATGTGTTTAAAAGTAGTTTTATATAGGATGTGGGCACAACTTTGAAGGTGAAAAGGGATGTGGTGATACATGGCTGTTGGGCACGATTAGGATTAGATTTTGTGGAATTCTTGGTTAGATATACTATACTATACATGAAATAATAGTTGAATTGTATTGTGGCTTTGAGTGGTAAGTTATTGGGAGAGAGGTTAGGGATGAAGTTTTGGCCAGGATGCAAGATTTCTTGAATGGCTGTTCATAATTTTTAGAGTTGTGTTTGTTATCATTCTGTATAGTAGAGTTTTTGTCTTCATTTATTTGCTTCTTAGTACGATTGTGAAGCATTCTGAAGTTTAAGATATTTTGGTGTTTTATATTTTGCCATTCTTTTCATGCTTTTTCTCTATCCTGAATTAGTATTCTACTTTTTTTGGATAGACAAATTGCATTATTTACACACCAAGATTAAGTGCTTTTGTCTTTCACATAGAAGACTTCATCAGAAGTCTTCTATGTGAAAGTTGAAAGCGCTTAATCTTGGTGTGTTTTTACTGCAATAAACAGAGTCTGTATACAGGCTTGTTTGGTGCATTTTCTATTTGGTTCTTGGTCTTCTGTTATTCGCACTGCACCAGATATTTGCAAATTGCATTATTTGCTTTTAGCCTCCTCTTCCTTCTGGGAGGTGCAAGGCTATTTAGGATATTCAAGAAAGCTGTATTGAATTAATTTACAGCATCATTTAAGGGGAGGAATTTTGGAAGTTCCAGTTAATATATGATAGGGTAGTAATGAACATTTCTGGGTTAAACTTGGAAAGGTTGTGTGTTATTTTACAAACATGTCATTTAAGTGGATATATGAGATGTCTGCTTTAATTTCTCCAAATCTTTTGGGATTCTAATACCATGATGGGAATGGACCCCATTCCTAAGTCAAAGCACGATTAAAGTCCATCAAATTAGTATTGTTGCAACCTTTGATGTCAGCCATAAGTTCTCTTCGCAGTACCAGCAATGTGCCTAGTAATGACTCCTCCTGCAATTCGTATGGGGTTATATGTATTGGTAACATACCTAAATATGACTGTAGATTCTTTTTTTATAAGACCTGTTGCCCCTACTATTATTGGAACTCTCTGGGTATCTTTCTTCCATATTGCTCTCGTTTCTGCCTACAGATCTTGATATTTTATGATGTTGTCTCTCTCTCTCTGTCTCTCTGTAAGCAAGACACTGTAGTCACTGGATGTGGTGATTTCAATGATCAATGCTACTTTTGTCTTCTTTTCATGGACCATTATATCTGTTTTTTTAGCATCTATCTTTTGAAGTGTGGTAATGGGTGATCCCATGGGATGTAAACATCATCATTTTCTATGATGTTTTGTGGCTCATGTTTCCAGTGTTTTTCAGCCACCCCAGTACCATAATGTTTGCACAATCTCCAGTGCAATAGTCTTGTCACATTATTATGCCTTTTAGTATACAGTCCTTCTGCCATTAGTACGTCACAACCAGCAATAAGGTGTGTGACTGTTTCCAATTCTGTTTTACAAAACATACATTTGTCAGTTTCTCCCACATGTTCAATGGACTTTGTAAACCAGTGTGTACATAGCCCACTATCTTGGGCTGCCAATATTAACCTTTCATCTCTTGGTTTGAATTTGCCTCTCCTTAACCATTCCTGCGTTTGTTCCTGATCAACATGAGGTTCTTCCAGAAGTTTTCTATACTTGCAACTATATGGATTTTCCATATTTCTTGCCTTGTCTGGTTGTATAGCTTGGGAGATGATTACTGAGAGAGTCTGACATTGTACAGGTGGTAGTGTATTTGCTAGGGTCTGATACTAGGATCCAGTTTTATACGGAATTTGACGTCTTGCTATAATGTGTGCAGCTATTAATTATTTAAGTGAAACTATGCAAGTTCATGTTAGATGTAGAGAAGTTAGAGTTTACTGAAAACCATCTGACATTCACATTACCTAGCAGTATATTTTTTCTTGTGGAATTGTTATGCATATCCAATGTAGGATATTATCCAGTATAGCTGCATTGTTGTTAGCGTTGCCAGCAGGGATGTAAAGGACAGTCATATATATTTGTTTATTACGAAGTGCTGCTGAACTGATTTTGGCATTGGTTTATTGAAAGGGAATATGTGGCAATTGTTGGGAAATATTAAAGCAATACCACAACTTTACTTCTTTATACAGTCATTACAGATGATATTATAGCAGGGAGTTGTAATTTCAGCATCATTTATGCTGGGTTTAAGCCATTATTGGGTAACACAGTCATGTAGTTCAGCAATTTTATTTCTTATGCAGCCAACATTTATGGTAGCAAAATTTAGATACTGGGGTTGGGGGCTGACCATTGTAGGGTTAGAGTAGTGTGTGGAAGATAATTGTCTTGATGTTCACTGTGATAGGTGGTGCCAGGATTAGGGTGAATGCCTCATCCTAGAAGAATTTTAATATATTGTGGAATTACTGATACTTGTTTTTACAGACTCTCTCTCTCTTTCGGCTTTTCCCAATTAGGGGTCACCACAGCAGATCACCTTGTCTGCTCATGATTGGCGTTTATATGGTGTTAAGTTGCCAGCCCAGCACCCAACCTTTCACAGAAGGCACACACATGCACACACTCAAGCTTAGGGCCAATTTTAGCAAGTCCAATCCACTTGCAGCATGTCTTTGGGGATGTGGGAGGAAACCGGAACACCCAGAGGAAACCCACACGACCACAGGGAGGACATGCAGACTCCGCACAGAAGACATCCCAGCCGAAGATCGAACCAGAGAGCCTCTTGCTGTGAGGTTTCATGATGAAAGCCTTGAATCTTCTTGATGAGAAACCTCTGAGGTCTCTCCAGCTGCTGCAGGTCTCTGGTGAGGTACATACAGAAGGGAGCACTGTACTCTTATTATTGATCTGATGAGGGATGAGTACAGAGGAGTTATAACCTCCTTAATTTTGGATGCTATTCCCTTACTTAAGATGCGCAACGTAAAGGGCCTTCCTCACCATTGTGGACACATGACAGTTTATGTTAAGACTGCAAACTACCTGCATTCCCAAGTCTCTCACCACTGTCAAGATAACAGCCTTTCTTGTTTTTTGCAGACTATTTTTCCACTTAATTTTGTTTTGCCTAGATGGCAACAGATATTCTGAAAAATAGTAGTACATTTCAAAAATGAAAGCTGGTAGAATATAATAAAAATACCTTTGCAAAATCAGAGGAAAATATCTGCTCACAGCTGTAGCTATTCATTCCATTATGCTGAACATTGTCTTTCTACAAGAAAAAGCATCCCAGCTTTAGGGGAATGGGATCTAGGTTGTGCAGCTACACTATCCTATAACCCAGGCCAGGTATCAAGACTTGACTTCCGTCTCAGTCACAGAAGAGCGGATGGGAAACGCATCCAAGTCAGGAAAAGGAGATATGCATAACAAGAAAACAAAAATATAAAAAGATAGATTAAAAATATATACTTCATGTCCTGATGGGAACACTGGGTAATCACATCATCCAGGAGAGTCATGGTAAACTCAGGCATGGTTTAATGGTTTTTAAAATAAAGAAGTGTCATGCTATGAATCTATTACAATTTCCTGTAGCTACTATGTTCTGAAAGCAAAACATAAAAATGTCTGTAAAAATTATTTTTTGGCAGGATTCAGACATTCATTTATGATAGCTCAGTGGGGAGAACAGCTGACATACTTTGTAGCATCCTGTGCTCATATTTTCCCTTCATTTGTCAGCTGTTTTGCATTTCTGTAAAGTTATGGGAGTGAAACATGACTAAAGAATGCACTCTGGAAGACTTGTCTCTCCTTGCTGGCATGGTTTCACCCCAAACAAAGCAGAGATGTGCACACACCTTGTATACTAAATGACCTTGTATTAGTACAGATGTGTCGAGCAACAGCAAACAATGCAGGCTAGAATGTTTATGGATATTTACCACATTCAGACTGATGCCCTCCCTGGAATAAGCATAAGCCACAAAGAACAAATGCAAGATACAAAAACAGGATAGAAATTAGACAAATGCAAATGTTTGCTAATCCAAGCACAGCAGGACAAAAATAAGAAAAAAAATGATCAGAAACGTCCTGTTTCATTTATTAATGGAATTGCACAATACAGATTCATAATACAGAGTTATAAACAAGCTGACCTAAAGTATGCAAGTCCAAAATTTCACAGGGCTGAAGTTAATTTAGAGCTTTCTCCTGTCTGGATTGGATGAAATTCAAGACATGAATGAAGTAAGCAAGGAGTCAGTCCAGCAGCAAACATGCAGGGCTAGCAGAAAGAGTGAAGAGGAGAGGCCTGTTGTATAAGTACCACTAGGATTAGCACAGCTAAAAGTACAATGGGTACTGCATATACCATCCATTTTGGAATGGGGTACTGCATATCACGTCCACTTTGGAATGGGTAGCGACTGCTCAAAGACTGTGATAAACTCCTGAAGGATACATACTGGTCAGGTTTCTGTCTCTTGCTACAAAGGGCAGTTAAAATTAAATGAATATGGTGGCTTCAGTACAAACACAGCAAAAGAGTTAACAGGGGTGAGCAGTTGGGGTACATCTCAGAATTACAGAACACAAAGAGCAAACTGAAAATGGTTGCAAAATAAAACTAAAGGTATATCATATTTATTTTTGCTGAACTCAGACAATATGTTTCTGAACAGACAAAGGTGATTACATTTATGTGACAGACAAAAAGATGCCTTTCACAGAGAAACCAGGAAGGATTTGAATGAAGACTGGGGTACAGCGAGCATTGGGAAAGTCACCCTTTTCCCCACTGTAGTGGAATCTTGGAGTTGGTATACATAAGTTGCAGGGGGAGTGGGGGGCACAGCCTCCCACATAGGGGCTTGCCCCCCTGCAAAAACTTTAGAAAAGCTTTTTTGAAGGTAAACAGATTTTTATTTCGAAATTATGCAGTTGTGAACGTTCGTCCTTTTACATTTTCATTTGTATTTCGGTGTTGTGTTAGTTTGATAATCTGATATATAGATATGTATATACACACACACTGGTGTAACAAATGAAATATTTTGTACTGAAGACCTAGGGAATGACCAACTTTCAGAACAAGTGACAAAGCCAAGAATCCTGAACTGAGTTTTTAAATCCCCCAATACAAAGAGTCCAAGATATTTAATTTCCTGCAAAAAAAACCCAAAAAACACATACGTATGGAGCCCATAAATCAAGCCTGTGTAGTAGGAAATAATCCTTGGTTCCACCACAGCTGTAAAAAATGTTAAAAACAAATTTAATCTTCAGTAAAAACAACAAAAACAGGAGCACAGTAAAATTCTCTGATGAGCACTTTCGGCTTACTAGCCTTCATCAGATCATATGTCTTAGCTGTGCTCATCCTGAATTTAAAGACAGAATAAACCAATCAATGTTCCAGACACATAGTCATAACCAATGAAAAACTCATTAGTTTGCATACAGCATATCTCCTGTGTCTTGCTGTGAGCCAATCATTACTGTATCTTAAGGTATCAAATGTCTGATATCCTAGTGGCAGAACTATCCAATAGCAACAAATTTAATGATTTGCATACAGTATAAATCCTGCTTCTTGTTATAACCAATCATAGTTATGCCTTCAAATATCCAATTTACAATTTTCTTGTCCTGTAGCTATCCAACAGCTCAGAGCCTTCAGCAATACAGCTATGTTTTCTTCATCATAAATCAAGCCTGGGGGGAATCTTATTTTTTAGGTCTAAATTACTGTTTCCTACTGAATAAGGTTTTAGGCAATTGTATAGATTGTTATGAACACAATCTCATGTGGGTGATTTTATTCTGTACTTCAGAATTTTTTATTTATTTTTTACTATTTTTTAGTGTTGAGTCTTTTGTGTTTTTATTAGCTTAGTGAGGATTATGCTAGAATTTATGTTCCAGTTTAATTATTTCCAGTTAGTTTTGTCTTAAGTGTGTCCACTGTGCCAATAATACATTTTTCTGACTGGCTAGTTTGCTCGGTGTTTTATTTAAATTTTTCTCTCAACTTTTTCCTTTAAAATTAACATCTTTCATATACATATTTTCACGACAAAAATCGACATATGCATCAATGTTTCCTTAAGATAATGACTCACATAAATATAATTTTGTCAGAATAAATATGAAATACATTTTTTTTGTATTGGCCTAGAAAAGCAACCATTTTAAAGCAGGCCTTTTATATTTTACTGTTTACATGCAGTTTTAATAGAAAGGAATGTTTTAGTAAAGGAAACAAATGAGCTTAGTGAAATAACCTTTAGACCAAAGCACTGATATGGATGAGATGAGACAAGTGAACAGAATGTGCAGAACATTTTGTTACAAAAACAGATTGGAGACAGTCATCTGCAATAATATTCATATGGTATAAGGCTTGGAAACCAATGTTAAGGAGACGTGTAGAACTTATAGAAAATTTACAAGGTTTTAGTATTAAGAGAAATACTTTGAAGACAGAAATCATTTCAGATACTCAAAAGACTGAGACAGAAGTCAGTTAAAATGTCCAGCAGTTCAGATATTTAGAAGTCAGTTCAGAAGTCCAGAAACTACGGAAAGCAGTCAGATTGTCTTGGTTCTACCATTACAAAGGAAAGAAAATTCATTCTTCAGAGCTACAGAAGTCTGAATATTCAGTTTGCAATCTTCAGCTACCATTTGGTTCAGTTCATCAGCACAGTTATTTGAGACAGTATTAGTAACATAAGAATTCCTGGGAACTTATTGTATTACTGTATCTACCTCCACTTAATGACCAGATCTTTAATGAATAAATACTTTTATTCTAAAAGGTACAAGAAGATTTGGCACAGATTCTGATATTAAAGATGAAAACATCTGGTTCAGATATACCAAACTGTGTCCAATGTGGGACTGGGAGGGACAATACTGACAATTAAAGAAAGTCCCAAAATCCCATAGTAACCTTTAAAATCTATGGCAAAAGTATGCAAATAAAAATAATTGCCCCAAAACCCCACAGCAACCCTGCAAATTTACTGCTTAAAGTGTGCAAATAAAGAAATAATTGCCCAGCTTAAAATACACAAATTAATAACTGTCCCAAAACTCCATGGCAACCCTGCAAATCTACATCTGAAAGTATGCAAATAAATTATTTCAAGTACAACTTAAACAGCAGCAGTGTTCCTTAAAAATATTACCTCAGTAAAAATCAACAGTAAAGTATTGGAAAACTTCAGAATCTCCACATAAAGATGACAGACCTTCAAGTCAGCAGTGTGAAGTTGAAGAGGCAAAAAATCCTTACAATCAGATCAGAGTGCAGATAATGACAGATATCTTGCAGATCTGTCTGATGCAGTAAACACCAGTGTAAATGATATACTGACTTCAGAGCAAAATAGTAAGAAATGCATACCATAGCTCAAGTCAATGCTGGTAATAGTTCTATAAAAATAATATGTTCATAATATCTAAAAAGGCTGTGGCAATCCAGCACAAAACCAGATGATTTATCTGACATTGTTTAAGGTAGGGAAGTATAAGAGACCGTATATTTCATTGTTTATGAGAAAGAAATTATGAAAATAATGTAGTGACTGACACAGGCACATCAGTTTCAGTTACAAATAGACGTCTACTAGAGGACACAAATACAATTATGTTGTTGTCAGGATTTAAAAGATCAAAGGTTACAGCAGTGAGCAGTTTTCAGTGTGACAATACCATACTAGGTATGGATATGTTGTCAGAGTTTAACGCTGGTTTAGACTTCAATAAAAACATTTCATGGAAAGATAATGCTACAGAATGTACATTAGTGCAAATAGAAGACACCTGTAAGACAGTTTGAGTGGTAGATTGTGCAGATGATGTACAGGATTTTAAAAAAATCAGTTACTACGAGAATATGCAGATTTGTGGGCTAAAGACAAAATATATCCTAGTTCAGTTGCTGCAGCTGAAGTGAAGATAGAAAAGTTTCCAAATTTTCAAAAACAGTATCTCAGTCTCAAAAAAGCAATGCAAGACTTTCATAAAGTTATTATAGGGTAGTTTAGTAAAAAAATCAAGTCCATTCAATTCAATTTTATGGCCAGTAAGGAAAAAAGATTATGGCTACAGGCTACTACTAGATTAAATTAGTAAATACATGCACCATTCTGGTAGTACATGTTTATATTATACTAGGAATAACAGTCAAGGTAAATCTACAGAATAAATGCTATACAGTTACAGATGTGTCAGATGAATGTTTTGTTATAGTTTTGTCTCGGCAGACATTGTCAAGACCAATGATTTATGGTAATGAAGTGTTGCAATGCATAAGTATCTTGATACAGACAGAGGCAGAAAAAGAACATTTACAAATATTAAATAATGTTCTACTAGTTTTACAGATTGTAAAATTTAAAGTCAGTGTTTCATTTTAAAAGTGACAGTACAGTCAAAAGTTCAGATCTCAAATAAGAAAAGAGTGCAATGTAATTTACCATATGAGGAAACTTCACATACTTGTAAAGGACTGACAAATAAAGCTCCAGAATTAGATCAGTTAACTTCTAGAAGGAAATGTGTATGTGTATGTAAATGGTTCAAGATTTTAAATGTTTCATGTAGAGACTGCAGCTTAAACAAACAGCACAACAAAGACACAGAATCACATGATTACGCTATCGGATTACAGGACAACTCCACATGTAGAATTTAAGAGTGTACTATATGCTATAAAACTGTATGCTAAAGATCATTTAAATGTTATTAGTGACAACTTTTATGCAGTAACAATTCTTACTATTTGTCTGAAAATTCGAGCAACAGAAATTGTGGACAGTGGCAATAAATCCTTGCAGCATTCAGAAATACTGAAAGAGTTAAACAACATAAATTGAAAGAACAGGAACATTTAAAGCAGTGGGTTGAAATAACTGCATACTGAAAAACATTATTTTGTATAAATTACAATATGGGGGTCACAAAGTAAAAGTAGTTACATTAAAAACTCAACAGTTAAAATTAATTTTATAATTTTAACTGTTGAGTTTAAAAGTGGGTGGCCGTGATAGTTCAGCAGTTAGCATTGTTGCCTCACAGCAAGAGGTTCTCTGCTTCAATTCTCAGTTGGGGTGCCTTCTATGCGGAGTTTGTATGTCCGCCCTGTGGTCATGTGGGCTTCTTCCGGGTGGTCTGGTTTCTTCCCACACTCCAAAGACATGCAGTAGGCGGACTGGACACACTAAATTGGCCGTAGGTGAGAGTGTGTATAGGAGTGAGTAGTCCGAATGAAATACCACAGCAGGACTAACCACCTCGTGATGTAAACTTTGGCTCGAGAGAGATAATTGTCACTGTTGAAGTGACACCCCGACCCCATGTGCAAAATGGGAAAAGGAATGGTTGGATGGAGTTAAAATTAATTTTATAAAGGTGAAGAAATAAAAAAAATATACTGTGCTTATGTAGGATTTATTCTGGCAAAACTATATTTATGTGATTTCATATCTTACAGTTTTTGCATGTCAATTTTAGGGAACATGCTCATATATAAAGATTATTTTTGAAGTAAGCTAATGACTCACTTCTAATGGTACTGAGAAGCTTTTATAATAATGGAATGGACTGTGTAATGTATCTATAAAGCCTTTTTTTTCCACTGATAGTTTTAGTACTGTATTTCTTAATCTGACAGTCCCCCACAGTGCTGTGCTCCACACCCAGATTTTCAAAAAGAACAGATCAGACATTGCTTTACAGAGCAAGCACATCATATCTAAATAACCTAAAAGAAGGAAAACATAATGACAGTTCCTGAAGCATTTCTGAATACTTCATGTTTCCATTCCTGTGATTTTCATTTTTTTAAATATCTTTATTAAAATTACATATTAATGACACAAGCATGTATAAATTAACAGAAAAGAAAAGCCACTGCAAACATTTTTTATTTTCTGAAATTTCACTCCTCCTCTTTCTAAACATTACTCTGCATGTATTGCTGCCAAAGATTCCATTTATTTCTATATAGCTTACTCCTTCCCATTTTGAAAGATCCCACTTCCAGTTATATTATATTCTTTAAATAATTCAGTACTTCATTTAAAGCTGGTTTAGATTTTGATTTTCCAGTAATTGATTTTTGGGTGTTTGCTATGTCTATACCTTACTATATTTACAATGTCTATGCAATCCTGTTTCTATATTCCAGCTCAAAAGAAGCATTTCTTTAGTTACAATAATTTGCTCCCCCAACATTTCTGACAAAGTACGCTGTAGGCGAACTTTTAAAATCTGCCAACTAATTGCCCCCCTACACACACACACACACAGACACAAAAAAACATGTTTTCAATTACCGCTCTCTTTCCCATCACACTTCTTGAAATTGCTATCTAACTGAGGAAAAGTTCTCTGAAGTATGTTTTGGGTATAAACAAACATACGCAAACACTTCTGTGTAAAAATCCAAAACATTTGTTACATACTTGGGATTTATACAGATGTTCTCCCATTGTTTCTTTGTGTATTGCCTACCCATTCTCACTTTCCAGTCTTTTCTAATCTCTTCTGGTTGATTTTTTTATATCAAGCATTGTTTATTATGCCCTTCTAATTACTCCTTTTTTTTAACAGCAGCTTATGTTCTAGACTCAAACAAAAACTTAACCAGGGCTTTTTTTTCACTTAAACTCCTCTATCACTTTCATATTGCCTACACTCTGTTATCACTACCTGGTAGGAGACACAGTCTCCAAATGCAGTCCAAACTTCTGCTTGACCTCATCTCACTGTATTGCCTTTCCCTCTAAAGTTATTTGCTATTTTTTTCCAATAAATTCTAGCCCCCTCTTAGATGTTTTCTTTGCCACTACTTGTAGTCACTCCTACTGGTAACATTTCCTCTCTCCATTCCTATGTTGGCTAAGTTCTTAAAATACTTTCTGGTACCTCAAAAATATAATATGGTTATTATTCTCATTAAGGGCCTGCATACAAAATTATACTATTGCCTCATTTTGTAATCTCTCCCTTTTGATTTGATTTGCAATCTTCTGCTTGAGTTATGTATATGAATCTTAACTATGTACCTCTAAAGTATACTGTCAAGTCTGGTAATCCTAAATCACTGCTCTATGGAGAAAATCAACTTATCCCACTTAACTCTTGCCCTTTTCAATCATTTATTAATTACAGTCCACAACTCCACCTCTGATTGATAAAAATGGGTCTGACATATATAACATTAAAGAGACTTCAAACACGTTACCTGTTTGTACATCACTATTCATATCCATACTCAACAGCTTACAACTTCTCCTTTTTTTACAATCTTTTATTTTGCCTAGTCCCTCATATCCTTAGCTGCCATAACAATTTTTTTTAGTCCATAAACCTTAATAATTCCTTTTATGTGATATTAAATATGAGTATTGCTGAACTAGTTCATATGTGAGAACATAGTTTACCACAATAACCTTTATCGTATCTTCATTTATTTTACATCATGTCTCAAAATATTCCACAACACTGAAATACCTTTTGTTTTGGATTTATTAAGTACAATATAATATCATCTTCAAATAAGGCTAGCTTTTCCTGATTATCATACAAGCTCCCAGGTATATACTAGGCTAATGGCCACTGGGAATTTTACAAACCTAGCCATGCAACCTAAAGGTATGCCATGCGCTACTTTGCCTTATAGGCTTTTTAAGGGATGTATGATAGTTAGGGCATGATTTAACTGCTTTATTCTGTCCATCAGTAACATCCTTGAATTTGTAAGTCTCTTAATTTCTTTGTCAGTGTCACTAAGACTAAAACAAATAATGTGAAAGAGTATATCTCTGATTGTCTTCTCTGTTCAAAGCTTGTCAGAGAGGAGTCTTCCCACCTTAATTCTTCCCTATGGCCCTTCATATATTTTCCTAATTAACCCCATTATTCCATCAGAAAACACAACTGCTACCATTGTCATGCTCATAAAATCCCAACTGACTGTTGAATGCCTTGCCAGTATGACGACCCAAAAACAACAGAAGTGTTGTCTTACAATATGCTTTCCTCTGGATTCATCATTGTTCTATTAATGCTTGTCCTCCACAAAAATCATACTGATCCATCTCTATCAGTTTTGCCAACATCTTAGCCAATTTCTTACCAAGTACAGCCAAGAGTTTATAATCATGGTTCAAAATTAAACTTGGTTGATATGAACCTGGGTCTGAAGGGTCTTCATCCTCTTTGGGTAGTAAAGTTGTTAAAACTTTCTTCCAAGATGCATAGTCTGTCCCTCTTTTTTAAATATTCTTAAAGCCTTTCAGATCCATATTAATTTCTTCCCACATAACCTCCAACCTTCTATAGGAAAATCATCTGTTCCTGCAGATTTTCCTATTGATTGTATACCATCATTTTTATATCATGTCCTCTTATCTTGTGTACTAACTCGAGACTCTTCTAACCTTGGCATAGTTAAGTCTTCTATAAATATTTCCATTTCCCCATTCATCTGCTTTACACAGATGCCCATAGAATTTCCTAAATATTTGCGACACATCTATTGAGTATCTGGTTATTTTTTTGTGATAGGCAGCCTAAATATGGTGACACCCCATTTTGTTTTGCTGTTACCCATGTCATTGTGCTAATAGTTTTTATGCTCTAGAGTTATGAAAAAAAAATAACAGTAACTTTTCTATGCTCATGCATATTATGCAAATACTCCCTTCTTATTTTCCCTTTAGCATTCAGCAATTCCTCCTCTTCATGGTCTGTTAAGATTCTCCATTGTCTGCAATTCTTTAACCTTTGATAATTCTTCTATCCCATATCTTTTTCTCTCTTATTTCTACCATGTTTTTAAATTCCATTTTAATTTCATCCCAATCCCTAGCTATCCCTTCTGAAGAAACATGTATCTTCCCTAATAACTTTTGGAACCTTTGAATAACTTTTGGATAATTTCTACTACCCATTCCATACATTCCTCTCTTTTTATCAAATAAATGGGAAAATACCACTGTCTCATTTTTACTTAATTACCCTGCATCTTTATCTTAGTCTTTATTGGTGCATGATCTGAAATACATAATTGGACACATTTTAAAAAGTGTTTAACTAAATACCCATGCTCCTGAGTGACCAATGGAAATATAATTTTGATATAGTCTAACACAGTTATCCCATCTTGGGTAAAATATGCTAATTTTATCTGCATTCCTATTACTAACATTATATTCTCTATTCCAAATAGTCTTGTATGTTCATTCAGGAATCTTTTTTGCTATATTTTCTCTTCTAGGTCCCCCGTTACATCATCAGTATTGGAGAGCATGATCCAGTCTGCTCATGAATATTTTTTCCCTGCAAGTCTAATTACTTCTACCATAATTCTCTTAAGGTCTGTAATAGTAATTTTAGGTGGAATATAAATGCAGTTTAATACTCCTCCTCTTCCAATAAACCTTTATTACCACAAATCTAACATTACTATCTTCTCCTATTCTATCACTAGCAAGGCCCTCTCACAACCAGTATTTGTTTTGTTCCTGATACTCTGCTGAATATCCATTCTGAAATCCTTTCTTTGCCAAATTCACATGCTTATTTCTATCCAAGTCAATCATCTGTACCATTTCTATTTGCATCAAGAAACTTTCATTTACATTCCATGATATAATTGATAAGGTAGTCATTCTGATAAGACGCTATTACTGTCACAAAAGTTTTTTTTAACATGTTTCCAACTTGTAACTTACATGCACACATTAATGTTTCACAGGCCAATCTTATATCCAGTTATGGCTTCTAATCTCTGAATCCATGTCACATTTTCCCAGACTTTTTGCTTCAAAAATAATGAACAAAAGTTCATGCCAAGTCCTCAACTCCTTTAAACTTTCAGCATGCACACAAAACTATATACACTTTCCAGAAAGGGAAGCTGTCTCTCCACATAGGGTCAGTTGCCCTAAATAGTTATACCCACAAGCTTGACCTATTCTAAAGTTAGGTTTAATCATGCTGGAAGTGGGCTAGTACGGTAACATAGATAAAGCCCTAATTATGACCCAGTTTTACTTAGATGCATAGGCATCTGTAGAGCTGGTAGGAGAGGATGGGTGTGCTAATCTCAGGTGGAAGGGTGTTTGCCTATGGTACTCCCTGAAGGGAGGTGTGGTCCATAGAGAGGAGTAGCTTTTGGATGGAATAGACAAATGCAGAGGAGGGGGTGATAAAAGGGCAAGTCATTGAAGTAAAAATGTCTCCTGGCTATAGCAGTCACTGGCATAGCTCCCAGGGCACCCTCAAAATCCCTGCCAACCCTAGCCCTGACATAGAGAAAATCTGGACCTGGTAGATGCAGCAATAGATAGGGCACTGGGTAGCTGGAAAGCATGAAGCAAAAGGGGAAAAAATCATGCTGGACGTACATGTTGGAGCCTGTGTTCCCTCCTGCACCAACACCATCCATTTTTGTCCTATGTCTATTCCCCCCTCAGATGTAAAAAAAAAAAAAACTTACTTGTTCTCAGTTACCTAATTCTTAGTCTTAAAAAGTGTATTGACCAGTCTTAAATGAACAAACTAGATTGTACACTATTATGTTTTATTCTGAAATGCCAAGTAATGTTAAAAACACATATATACTTGCAAAAGTATTCCCTTCCATGAGTCAGACTTCATTTATTTTTAATAATCTGCTTGTCAGTTCCACTTTAAGTTCTATTTATAGTGCTTCTCACACAAATGCCTCCAAGTTCATGGTTCAGTCATTTCCTGATTAACTGCCTGCACCTGTAAATAGACTGTCTCCTGTTGCATTCTTGGTGAAAAGATTAGTAGCTAAGAATCTTACAAATGCATGAAATAGCAATTTTCAAATGCTGGGAAACTATCATTTTAAGTGTTTGATTTTCTAGTTTGCTCAGAAAAAGGAACATTTTCCCACTGTCTGTGTCACAAGCTAAGAACATTAGACAACACCTCCAACTGTATTACATTGAGGATCACCATAATTTGATACACACACATGATTGTTAGACTTTCACTTTTCCCAACAGCCCCAGATCGAAACATTATACTGCTTAATACCAGCATTTATCTTGTTACAGTATAAATCCCATATACATTATAGTCAAGACAAAGTACTTTATTACATTAACACCACTAACTTAAACAGCAGTGACTGATAATACTCCCTCACCTCACACACAAAATACTTTTGCATACTGTACAGCACTACTTTACAACATAATATGCAATTTACTTCAATAAATTATACACATATTACTTAAGAAAAATAACTTTGCTATTTATAGTTACATCTTCCGTCATTTTATCCTTCTAAATATTAGACAAAGTAAGAATTATGCTTTAGAGTTTTCCCACTAATTTAACACACTCCATACATTTTCAGACTTTCCCAGCTACTTTTTGAAGAACAACAGCTCTTGTGTCCAAACTGCATCTTATGGAAATGACATGATATAGTTCTTCAATTTATTTCCTACTTTCATATTATTACTGGTCTTCTGGTTCAAGTCCAAAATATTTCTGATTTTTCTAGTCAGCTCACAGGCTTTTTTTTTCTCTCACTAAATCATTTTCCTTTGGAACAAAGGAAAAGGTTTTAGTGGTACACGTCCTGTCTGCTGGCCTTGCTATTGTGAAAGAAATGAGAAGCAGAGGACCCTGTAGCATGCTGGGTCACCTTTGCTGGGTAAACCTTTTTATTCCCTCCTTAGCTTGTGTTGCATCCAAAAATGTCTTTGATCCTCCAGGAAAAATATTCAAAGAACAAGTGGATATAGCAACTTGAATCTTATACCTGCTTCTTGACATTCTCTGATTGTAGGGTTAAACCCACCTCTCTTTTGTCTAGTGTAAAGTGAACACTCATTTTTAAACAAACACTGTAGTGCCCCCAACTCCCACAATTTTGTCAAGAGCAGCTCCTTTGGCTGGTGCGACTGCATCTTTACTGCTATAGATTTTGGCTGCTTTCTCATGGCCAAATTTGGAGCATATACATGGTGTGCCCTTTCAGTTAACAAATTCTGCTGTGGAATACCATCCAATTGCATATTTGTACTTTCATAAAATTAATGCAGTCTGTCCCTCTCAGTTTTTCAGGTATAGCAGAAAATCTCAGTTGTTTTTTTCAGTGTGCTCTTCATTCTAACTCTACTTTTTGAAACAGATTTCTTAAAAATCATATTCAGCCAGTTTTTTCTTTATTTTGCCCTCTGATTTCTGTAGTTTTATCAGCTCATTTAAATAGCTACTTAAAGCTTCTATTCTTTTCAACCTTTTGTCATTTGACTTCTGTAGGCCTCAGGTTTCTTACATATTTTAAACAACTCTGAATACATTTGATTTATTTTATCTCTAAACTACTGGAAGCCATCTCCTTTTCCAAAGCTAGACTCTGAACTACTTTTTGTTGACAGATATAAGATTGTTCTTCAACAGAGTTTTCTTTTTCTTTCTTTCTCCTGATTTCTTCTTTGCTAACATCCAGGCAGTATAGTGACAAGCCGATAACTGAATCTTACCCAAATTGTCAGCTCCTACAAAGCTTAAGGAGCCGCTAACAAGGGATCCTGTAGAAGTATTAGAAATATTAGAAAAATATGAAAGTCTGTATAAAGCAGAGAAAAATGGAAATCAAGAAAAGGTACAAATGGAAATGTTTATGGAAGAATTAAATATGCCAAGGTTAGCGGTAGAGCAGGCTCAATTACTAATAGGATAGGAGGAGATGAGATAAAATGGTGATATATAACCAATTTACAGGAAAGTCCCCCAGAATAAATGGTATACCTGTGGAAGATTGGACACTAGGAAGGGAAAAACTGATAAAGATCTGGAATGTTTTATTTAACAGAATTTTAAGAGGAGGAGAAGTACCAACATCTTGGAAGAAAACAGTAGTAGCTGTAATATCTAAAGAAGGCAAAGGCCCATCAGACCCAGCTTCATATAGGCCCCTTTCACTATTAAATCATGATTATAAAGTGTTTATGTCTATAATGGCTACAAGAACGGCAAAGGTGATGCCAGTACTGATAGATATGGATCAATGTGGTTTTGTGGAGGGGAGGCAGACCTCTGACAACATTAACAGAACAGTGATGATCCAGAGGGAAGCAAAATGTAAGAAAATACCACTGTTGTTGGTAGGTCTTGATGCAAAGAAAGCATTTGACAGAGTAAGCTGAGACTTTATGAGCAGAGCAATGGAAGCATTTGCATTCCCTGATAAAATTATAAAGATTAATTAGGAGGACATATGAGGGATTGGAAGTGAAAATTAAAGTGGGTGGGGTACTCTCTGATAATCTCTGCTTGAGCAGAGGAACCGGGTAGAAGTGCCCTTGTTCCTCTTTGTTATGCATTATATTTAGAACCACTGGCAAAGAAAATAAGGGACTCAAATGCAAGGATATAATTGGTATGGAAGTCATGAAAAGCTGTCTCTGTTTGCAAATGGCATTATTTTATACCTGACAAAACCAGAAAGGGGCATTACAGTGCTGTGGAACATACTGAGACAGTTTCAAACTTTTTTGGGAAACAAAATTAATGAAGCTAAAACAATAGCAGTAAACTATATATCCACATAGGAATTGGTTCAGCAATATCCATACTGATGGGGACATGATAAAATAAAGTGCTTAGGGGTATGGATTAAAAATGATACCGGTGTGGCAGCTAAGGATATGTGGTAAGAAACTAAACAAAAGATAATACAAAAACTGAGGAAATGAAAGCCCTGTTATATGGATATTGATGGTAAGATACAAGCAGTTAAAATATTTTTAGTCCCTTTAGTTTTATGCATAGATCAGGCATATTTTTATTAACAAGAGGAGAAGTTGTGGACAGTAATTAATAAAGAGCTGAAGGATTTTATATGGGAGGGGGAGACAGCAAGAGTCAAGTGGGATAAGCTTATTCTTCCAGTATAACAGGGCAGATTGGGATTACCCAAGTTGAAGGGATATTTCAGAGCAACACAGTTAAGGCTCCTACACATAGTACAAGCAGAAAACTATAATTCAAAACGGAAAGAGATAATGATAAAATGGGGGGAACTCAAGTAACAGGGAGAGAATGAGATGTTGGATGCAGAACTTTAAGGAGAACAATAATAACCATACAGAATACTATATTGTAAAGTAGCAGAAGGTATTCTAAGAACTAAGCCAATACGGGAATAGAGAAAGGAAACTCTGCCAATAGGGATCACTGCAATTATGGATACAGACAATGGGCAAGGGGGGGGGCAGGAATACACTGGAGAAAATTTTTAAAGGAACGCAGGTATTGGGAGCAAATAACTAGAGAGGAAAAGGTAACAGAATGGGAAGATGCCAAGAACTTATTTGGACTACAGGTTAGAGACTGCCTTCCATATCAAGGATTGATATTAGAGTACAGGCAGAGAAAGAAATAGAGGGGTCCTAAATGAAAGACCAGCACTGGTAGAGTTTTTGGTAGAATCTAGAACAGAAGTTGCCATTAAGAAAGGAATAATTAGAGCATATAAAATATTGCATGATAATTATAAGAATCAATCACAGGAGTTTAGGAAGGATTGGGTAGAGAGACTGAATAAGCAATTCACAATGAACAATGGGGGGATATATGTATGTCTCCCGAATATGCAACAAAATCTAGATGATTTAGGATCTTTGCCTAGAAGCGTTTACACAAGTATTTTTATACCCCAAGCGGGCTCCAAATAATTTTTCCTCAGGTAGCCAGCAAATGTTGGAGGTGTGATGGGGAAGAAAGAGGTAACTGGGAACATATTTTCTGGGAGTGTAAACAGTTGGCAGACTTTAAAGATTCCCTGCAGTCTGCACTGTTGGAGATGCTGGGTGAGCAAATTGTAGTAACTAGGGAAATAATTGTTTTGAGCTATGATACTGAATCAGAATTGCCTAGATATAGTAAGGTCTTGCTGAGTCTAATTATGATGGCGGCCAAAAAAGCAATTACTACAAAATGGAAATCAAAGTCTACATCAACTTTACTAGAAGTAACAAAGATAGTAACAGAGATAAAAAAACTGAAACTGAGATCTTTGGAAAAGGGTAGGAGCAAATTACATAGAAAAAATGAGAAATGTGAGCTCTATACATGCAGATGAGGAACAAAGTTTAAAAGAAGCCAGGATTTAAATAGCTGTGTAATGGTTGCCTGAAAATGACTGGATATATTAAAAGTGATGCATGATATTTGCAGCTACAGTTGTGTTGTCACCATTTGTAAGGTATAATGTTTGCAACTCAGATTGTGTCGTTACAGTTTATTTCCATTTATATAAATGTAAGACTGCCTATGTCATACATGAAAATTTAATAAAGACGTTTTTATTTAAAAAAAAAAAAGTGGCAGCTCCTTTCCTTCGCCTGTCTTTTTTCCATTGGGATAGCTCTAATTAACTCTGGTCTTCAGAATGCAGTCATATTGGAATTCTATCCCTATTGTTCTAATAATAATAAGGTATTTATTATTATTTATTTGACATTTGGTTACCAGGATAGTCCGAATGGGTCAACAGTATCTATTTTCAGCAGAGGCCTGGGGAGAAAAGCTCCAACTCAAATATAACAGTCATATTTTAGAGTATCATTACATAGGTTCAAAATACTAGACAAGCATAAATATAGACATATGTAGCAACTAAACAAAAAGAAACATAGCACATATTTTACAGTATCATAACATAGGTTTGTATGAAGAACAAAAAGTTATACATCTGTTGAACAATACAGATAAATGGGTGTTCAAAAAAGAAGAGGAGATATAAGCAGGTATCTCTTCATTCTAGGTAAAATAATCGAGTACAGTAAGAACTGAAAGTAGAAGTAGAAATTGTTGAAGTATAGGAGGAGGAGGGATGTGAAGAATATGAGGTAGATGTAAGATTAACCAGGGTTGTGCAGGTGCACAGCCATGTGTTATTTAGATATCGTTTTAATGAAGCTTTGAACTCGGGTAGGCCAGGAGTTGATCTAGTAGCTAGGGAGAGAGAATTCCATAGTTTTGTGAGACAGTATGAGTAAAGACAGTGGCCTGAATTTTTTGAGGGTTTAGAAATTGTTAGCTGATTTCTGTCCTCAGATCTTAAGGTTCTGTTTGGTTAGTAGGGTTTGATTAGTGTTGGACAGGCAGCGGACTTGTAGATTAACTTGTGCACTGTTAACAGTTGGATATAGTAGAGTTGGTTGGGTAGTTCAAGCTAATTAAGTTCTTGTAATGATCTACACTGATGTGTATGGCATTTAGAAGTAGCGGCAAATGTTGACACTTTGTTGTATCATTGTTCCAATTTGAATTTAATGGAAATTTGTAAGTTGGTAAGAATAGCGGCACCATAGAATAGGGAAGGGAGCAAGAAAGTTTTAGTCAGCGTGATTTTAGTTGAGTTGTTTAGGAAGTGTTTATTTCTACAGAGAAGTCCTAATTTCTGGTGAGTTTTCTTTATATTGTGGTGGATGTGGAGGTCTAATTTCAGTTGATTGTCAATAATGACTCCAAGCAATTTGGTGTGCTGTACTATTTCAATAGTTGTATGGTCTATCAAGTAGATTTTGAAACTGATCTATGTCAGGAATGGGAGTTCTTGGGTGAAAGAGGATGAGTTTGGTTTTCTTGGGGCCAAGGAAGAGTTCAGCATTTGTAAGACAGGTTTCAGTAGCAGTAAAGGACTTTTGTGTGTTGGAGAGTAGTTTCGGAAGTGTTGAGGAGGTACAGATAATAGTGGAATTATCTGTATATTAAATGAGAGTTTCAGGGGATGAGGAAGTATGTAGGTTGTTTGTGAATATGTTAAAGAGTAGGGAGCTTAGGATGGAGCCTTGTGGGACTCCTGTAGGGTTATGGAGAAAGGGGGGAACATCTATTTGCCCATTTTACAGTTTGTTTCCAGTCATGTAAGTAACTTTGACACCACTGTATACTAGCATGGAAAAAGTCTAAGTTGGAGAGCGAGTCCATAAGTAAGGGGTGAGAAACTGTGTCTAAGGATTTACAGAGGTTGAGGAATACTGCAGATAAATAGTTTCCTGCTTCTCTTGCACTGGTCATGGTGTCTGCAAAGAATATTAAAGCAGTTGATGTACTGTGGTGAGGGTGGAAATCGTGTTAAGTTGGTGAGAGCAGGTTGTTTTGATGAAGGAATTGCATTAGTTGTTTGTGTATACATTTTTTCCAGAATTTTGGAAATAGGAGAAAGAATGAATATTGGACGGTAACTGGAAGGTTCTGTGGAGTTTCCACCTTTGTGGATGGAGGTGATATGGGGCATTTTACATATGCAGGAACTAGTGATTCTGATACTGATCTATTGATTAGGATACTGACTGGATAGGTGATGGATTCAGCAGCTAATTTAAGGTATTGGGGTGGGAGATTATCTGCTGAACTGCAGCAGGGTTTTAGTTTTAATGCTAGTTGTGTGTATGGGCTGAAATGAGAGAGAGTTTGAGTTTTCTTTATGCTTGTTAAATTGGATGGGATGGTGGTAAGATGAAGAGATATCACTGGTGGAGGCAGTGGTGGTGAGGTGGGAAGGTTTGGCACTGGAGGTGTTTGACAGTAGGTCTGCTATAGTTTTTATGAAGTGACTGTTGAAGTCTTCAGCTACTAGGGATGGAGAAGCATCTGGTTTTCAGCAGTGTTCTTGATTAGCATCTGGATTAAGTAAGGTTGATATACAGTACCAGATTTTTTTTGGGGATTGGTTTTGTGTTCATGTTGAAGGTGGGAGTAGTAAGATTTTTTATCTTTGTTCGCTAACATTTTCATGACATTGCAGAGGTGTTTAAAATGGATATTTCCTTCACTTTTATTTTTCTTCCAGGTATCCCAAGCAATGCCTCTTTGTCTCAAGGTTTGTACATGCTTTGTATAGCCAAGGGGCTATATTCTTTTTAAATTTTTTAGTGCGTACAGGGGCAAAGATATCAAGTACATTTAGGAAGGTGGTATTCAAGTGAAGTACAGCTTCGTTTACTGAGGAAGATGTTTTAAAGATGTTCACTTTCTTTTGTCAAGAAGGTCATTAAATATATGTTGGGTGAAGTTGGATAAATTTCGGACTGATTTTACAATGTGCTTTTTGGGTTGGTGATTGTTGTATCTAATGGCAAATGTGGGTAGATGGTCATGGAGGGAAATAGAGTGGGTGCTTATGGAGGAAAAACTGTCAGGGTGTGACACTAGGATCCAGTCTAGTGTAGAGTGGTGAGTAAAATCTTTATTATACCTAGTGAGAATTTTGACAAGTTGTGTAAAACCACAGAGGTTAATACTGTATACATTAAGACAGATTCAAAAGTTTGCCAGTCTATGTTTACATCTCCTAGGATAATAGTTTCATGTTTAATTGTTTGGGAGGTCCAAGACATTATATCTTCAAGGACAGGTATACTGTGTCCTGGGGGAATGTAAACTACTATAACGCAGATTAATTTGGTTTTGTTTAGGTTTAGAAGGGACACCAGTAGTTCAGTATGAGAAAATTTGGGGACTTTAGTGTAAGGTGTAATGCTGAGTGTGTTAGGATACAGCAGGGCTACCCTTCTGCCTTTCTTTTTAGATCTGTCTAGTCTGGCAGTGTCATAATTGGGTGGTATTCTTTTACTGTCTTTTATGTTGGAGTGTAACCATGTTTCAGTTAGGGTTAGTATATCAGGTTTATTTTGGTCTATCCAGGCATGTAGTGGGGATATTTTACTGCATAGACTCTTGAGGGTAACTGTTATTGTGTTTAGGTTCTTTGGACAGAGATTGGGGTTAGGGTTTGTGTATGGCCCTAGGTTAGGGTGTATGTCTCCACTTAACAGAATGGAGTTTAGATACAAGTATATTATGTTGTATTTTTTACATAAGGTGGGTGAGAGGGGTATAATGTGGAGTTTACTGTGTGTTATGGCAATGAGATTGGGAACTCAGAGGTAGGGAAGGGTATATAGAAAACGTTGGGGGCAGATGTTAATGCAGCTGCATTGTTTAGATAGGTAAGAGGTCATTGAAGTAACCTTGCAGTTGCCATACCTGCAGAGAATTATCAGGACTGGAATTTCTTTTCTTCTCTGCTGTTGGCTTGTGGAGCACGGTGTTTTCACTTTATTGAATCTGCCTTTATGTGTGACTAAAAGTTTTCCTTTGAGAGTATAATTTCTATTTTGAAGCAGCTCGTATCATTGGGGCTATATAAATCATCAGTTATCCATTTTATATAAGGGATTTGTTGGTCGGCCTGGTCTCCTGCTTTCGATATACGGATGTGACAACTAGTACTATCTTGAAAGTCAGCCTGAGACTAGGGAGCAGGGCTTAACGGTGGAAAGATCATATTTAAACACCATTTATATGTAAGTACTTTGTGGACATTGTACTTTTGAACTAAAAGGTTCAGTCATTGGCGTCATTTAAGAACTGGATTCACCTTGTTAGACAGTGACGTAATTAGTTTAAACAGATATTTTATGTCTGCTTATACTTTTATTAAGATTTGGGTTACAAATACTATTGTATGTAAGTGTCTTTGAGTGTGGATGGTTCTTACAAACTATGGCCATCTTCTAAGAACCGTAAATTGTCTGTTTGGAATAATTCAAATGGCCCCTGGCGTCATTGAAAACTTTATATATCTGGTAGGACATTAACGAATTTCATCATGGTGGATGTATAATATATGTGAATGTTAACACTTCTTTACGGTATCCTATACAGAAGGGAATATCATCATACCTCTTTGCTAGAGAATATTAATGTATGAAAGCACTTACAAATGTGGAAGGATTGCAAAACCATTTAGCGTTTTCTAGAATCGTAATTCGTTTGGTTGGATTGGGACTTTCAGTATTTCTATGAACATCTAATATTAGTGACTATAAAAAATTTTCTTGCATCATAAATAATGCATTTGGATCTATATTTGACAGAACAACAGAGATTCATAAGAAAATATGTAGTGAATGTGATTTAAACTAGTTAATTACATCACTGTTTATAGTCGCTTACTTGAATCATTAAGGAATACAGTCTATATCAAGTACCTAATGGAATTATCACTCTAAGTATGTGTATGAACTTCTAATTAGGCATATGGATATGAAATGTGGTGGTTATTTGATACATTGCTTTGGCGGAGTGTTGATTTAAGATTTTTTTCATCATAATTTACTGGATCCAAACCAAGGGGGACAAACACAATTTTTGAACTTTATTTGATCATATGGATTTATTATATATGTTGCTACAGGAATGTATATGTTTATATGTTACAGAATATTTCACAATAGTAGGTAACTAATAAGATCACTGTTATAGAGGAACAAGTTTTGCCTTTTTTCACATACATTCTAATGCAGGTAGTAATTGTCCCCTCAGGTGTACTGAATAACAAACTTGGATAGAATTGTGTTTATCTTTATGTGAAATTGGCTTTACAATTTTATCTATCAAAGTCTAATTTCTTAAAAATGGATCAAGATATCATATTTTTCTGTTCATTAGCTGTTATTAGAGGTAAATTGATATTCAAGCACATTATCTCCTAGCAAAAAGTATTTCTGAGTAATAACATTCAATAATATTCTGATAGAATTTCTTGTTTCCAAACTCCTATACAACTAGGTCTTACCCACTTTAAATAAGCATCTGCTTAACTCTTAACTCATTTTGCTCTAAGCAGCTAAAATAATATTATAACTAGTCACATTTTCTTCTGCAAATTGTTCAAAACCTTGTTTGTAACAACTCACATACTTGTCTGCCAATTGTTAATACTCTATATAAGTGAATTACCTGAGGAGCTTTTTTTCTCTCCAGGTCTCTGCTTGTAAGATCCTACAGCTGATTGTTATTACTATGTTACTAAAATTTAAATTGTTTTCTAGCCCAGAGGAGCTTTTCTCTCCAGGTCTCTGCTGAAAATGAGCCAAAAGCTCAGCCAGACTAACACAGTTAACAAATGTAAAATAAAATAAATTAAAAAAAAAAAAAGAAGTCTGGTTTATTAACCTGGGCTTTATGTGCCTGTATATTTCACAGTTTTGATCTTCATGAGTGTGAAGTGGTCTCACTTTCTGATATTTGGATGCTGAACCTTTTTGCTTAAGCCATTTGGCTAAATCAGACCACATGTGTATGTTGTTGTGTCTTTCGGCTTTTCCTGGTTAGGGGTCGCCACAGCAGAACTCCGATCCGCTAATGATTGGCAGTAGATTTTTACGTGCCGAGTTGCCAGCTCTGATGCATAACCTTTAACGAAGGTACGCCCATTCACGCATGTCTCCACACAGAAGACGCTCTAGCTGAGAATCGAACAGGACAACGTCTTACTGTGAGGCGACAACGCTATCGCAGCACCACCACCACAGTTAATAAAGTATATATATTAGTGGCTCAAAATATCAGATAATCTCAATAATTTATGATATTAATCTATAGAGATTGAACTCTATAGTAGGTTGAATATTGGACTCAGCACTGTGAACTATTATTATGGTTAACTGACATTGATATTTGGACTCAGCAAGGCATAATATATTACAGTCTTTTAACTAAGCTGATATTGTCCGTAGGCTATACTATTAGCTGAAATATAACTAATAGGTTAATACGGACTCAGCATTTGTGGTTGCCTAGGCTGATATTGTCCGTGCATGACTTCCAGGGGTTACTGTCCAATAAGAAGTATATTTATTTCTTTGACCTTTTGGATATTTGTCATCAGGATTTTTTCATGGAGATTTCTAATTTACTTTGGGGGCTTGCCTCCAATCGTGACGATCTGGTCATTTTTGGTATAGGGGCCAGCAATCAATCGGAAAGTGGGACCAATCTATCCAATATGGAGGATACTTGTGAATCACTTTTTACTAAACTTACCAAACATATGAAGTTACTTTGGAATAATGTTTGGTATTATAAGTTATTTAAAGCATACATTATTAAGGGCATTATGCCAAGGGGCTTAAGAATATGAACACAGCCTTTAGTTAACAATACAGACAATATTCTTTTAAAGCACTGGAAGGAAGCACAACATAAAGCCACAATGAATTTTGTGGAAATTTTGGCTGGGCATTATGACAGGACAATAGATAGTTAAATTGTAACCATCACTAATTTGTGTAAGAGCATTAAATGTTTTGAGGGACAATCTACATATACTTCTAGTCTTAAAAAACTTAGTCAAGATTTAATGACACTGGAAACACAATTGAAGGAGAGAAAGAAAAAGAAATAACTTAGAGATTTGGAAAATTATGACAGAGGGGACCCCTTCACTAGGAATAAGGACAAACATATCCGATTTTTACAACCTTACAGAAACACGCCCAAAAAAAACCATCCAAGATCAATACTTAAGAAAACCCTTACTTCTAGTACAGATATTTCGAGGGAAGATTCTTCCTCTGGATTTGAAGTAGATATACTGGGATCCACAGGCTCCCCAGCACAGAAGAGAAGAAATTCCAGTACCCCTTTAGAATGAAACCAAGAAGGGGGGGCAGAAAGCATAGGAAATGTGGACAATATGGAAGGATTATTTCAAATGTATGTATGGAAACAGTAAATGAAAATGTGCTGAATATATCATCCCACACCCTCTCTTCCTTGGAGGTGGATATTCTTAATAAAGGATTGTCATTCATACCTGGCTCTTTTGTGTCTGAGGAAAGTTTTGCTAAAAATGTGATTGCATTTTGTAGAAACCTTAATTTGAAATTATTTTTATAGAACAAAGAATCTAAGGGTGTAAATGAAAAATGTAGGTATCATAAATCTACCTTTTCTCCCCCAATGAACCATAATATATTTATGTTTCAAAATTCGATTCTTAAGGACCTGCACTTTTGTTCTAGGGAAAGCCAGGTTAGAACTAATAATATTTCCAAGACTGAGAAGACAGCAATTTCTAGATTAGCAAACAATTATGAACTAGTTATTCTAAGGGCAGACAAAGGAGGGGCGGTAGTTGTCCAAGACTGGATACAATACGATAAGAAAGCTAACAAACAACTTGCAGATGGTAGATACTATTTACATCTAACATATAATCCCACCCCACATTTCAAAAAAAGATTGATGAATTCTTATCCCCAGCAATAGATGAGGGCATTATCACAGAAACTACCAGGAAACATCTGATATCAGACCCGAATAATCAATATATACATTTTCTGCCGAAAATTCACAAAAATCTTCGTAACCCTCCAGGTAGACCTATAGTATCTGGGAAGTGCTCCTTAACAGAATATTTGCCCCAATATCTTACTAAGTATCTTAAACCACTTTTTAAATGGGTAAGGTCCCATCTTACGGATATCACAGAATTTCTTCAGGTCATCTCTGAAATGCATTTGGAGACAGGTTGGTTACTGTGCACCTTAGACGTTACAGACCTATATACCAACATTCCACACTGGGCTGGTATTGAAGCATTAGAATATTGGTTATATAGATCAGAGTTATACCAACCTGGCTTCAATACACTTCTCATCTGTCTTACCGAGCATGTACTCACTAAAAATGTATTTTTCTATCATGGCAAATGCTATTTACAGATTCAAGGTACAGCAATGGGGGCATCCTTTGCCCCCATATATGCTGACCTATTTATGGCATATATAGAGGAGCAAATTACATATGATAGCTCCCATAATTTGTACATGGATGAAATAGACATTTGGAAAAGATATTTGGATGATTGCTGGATGGTATGGAGATCGGATGTGGAACATCTTTTTAAATGTGTTAGTTATTTGAATGAAAATAAATGGGGGACTGAGTTTACAGTAAACCAAGATAAGGAACGGATAACTTTTTTGGATGTAATGGTCATCAAAGCTCCTGATAACACCTTGATTACCGAGGTTTACTGCAAATTCCCAGAATATAATTCCCTTCTCCATGCCACCAGCTATCATCCTCCACATACCTGCAAAAATATACCAAAGTCACAATACATGAGGATTAAATGTATATGCTCGGTTAATGACAAATATAAGCATTTCAGAAATTACCTTACCCTTAGGTTTAAAGAAAGGGGTTACAAAGCAGGCTATGTTCATCAAGCTAAAAATAGGGTGGAAATATATAGACAGAAAATCTTCTTCAATATAAAAACCAACATGATAGACAAGAATGTACCTTATGGTTTGTTATGACCTTTGTAAGGAATGCTGGGGCACTAATGGGTAGTGTCCAACGCAATTGGAACATCTTGCTTGCGGAAAGTAAACTTTCTGGATTAATAGGGAATAGATGCCAATTTTCCTTTAGAAAAGAAAAAAAAATGGCTTCTTACTTTAATCATTACAAGCAACGGTCTTACAAGAAAAAAGAAAGCCTACAGGGTACACTTGAAGGATATATTGCCACTGGCTGTTTCCCCTGTGGTCATTGCATATATTGTCCCAGAATAATGAAAATGAAAAGTTTCAGCAGTAAGAATACAGGCCAGGTATATGACATTTCCTTTTTTGCTAACTGCAACTCAGACTGGGTTAATGCTCTGCCTTCTATATAGGTCAGGCTTCAAGACCAGTGAAATATAGGATATCAGAACACCTTAGTGATATTAAACATCAAAGAAATACTAATGCCCTATATAAACATACTATGTTACATAAAAATGCTTCATTCAATTTTATCATAATTGATCATATCCTAGGTATTAAATCCAATAAATCAGACTGGCATGAGTTATTAAATACAAAAGAAAGAAAATGGATAATTAAATTAGGTGGCTTATTTGCACCTGGACTAAATGAGCATCTCTAATTAGACACACAATGGCAGGCTTTAGAGTACATAAGGGATGAGCTTATTGTATCTCATTACACTGATGAAGGCTGTGTGTTATACTAACTGAAACCAGTCTGTTTAGCTTGTTCTTGCATAATATGTATGTATAAGTGTATACATAAATAGCAATAAATAATAGGTTGCTGCCACTGTCCGCTGGTCGAATTTTGATTTTTTATTGAAGTCTACCATGTGGGAGTTTGAGAGGATGCTGTTGTAGCAAGTATGTGCATTATTAGTAAAGAGGTTAGACAGGACATGAAAAGCATTGCTAGTATTGATGACAAGTTTAAAGTAGAATAGTAAGTTTGTAGTTTGGATGATGTATAGTGTGTGGTGTAACATGACAGTTGAAGAGGGGACTGAGGTTTAGCAGGGGATGTAGTACTTATTGGTTTGTGCATTGTGGAAGCTGGGTGGAGGAGAGTAGAATGATGTGGTGTTCAATGATCAGAGGTCTGAGATTATAGGTGGCTGAAAAGTAATTAAGTGTGGAGTTTTGTGACTGGTGTCTAGAATGAAATGTGGACTGTTTCTACAAAGTATAAAAATATGACTAGTGGGGGTAGGTGGAAAATGGGGGTTAAGGTAGGGGAGTGGCATGCGCCTGAATGGCAAGCCTTCCAGAACGTTTGCTCTAAGACTACAAAAAGCAGCACCACATTCAATATTGGGTCAGATCAGTGAGATATAAAGGGTCATAGGGACTGCTTTGGAGTGACAAGACACACCCATTAGAATTAACTAGGCTACAGCAAGTGCACAATGGTCCAAGTTTAAACTGCTGTTTATCACTGTCCCTAGATCACTAAAGATAGTGCTGCTGTTTATGATTTGACAGTTTATTTTTACATCTTTTTTTCCAAATCTCATAATGCTATATTTACTGCCATTAAAAGTAAAGACTTGCTACTGTATGTACTTTTGTAGACTATATCAAAGTCTGACCTCATTTATTGAAGTAATTATGTGGCCCAGTTTATAATTATTGGTGTTTAGTTTATCAATAGCCCATATCACAATATTATATGTGGCAATAGTCTAGAAAGATGTAGCCTCATCATGACAGAGCAGTGTGGAAAACCAGTGATAACCCTGTCAGAATTAACAGGTAACCCCTCCACTTTGACTTGGTGCGTCCTTTTGCTGAACCAGTGTTTTACACACTAAATTGCAAATGAATTGACATTTAATAATTTTAAATTGCCAATTAATCCTTTATTTGTAATAACGTCAAAGGCCTTAGCAAGGTCAAAATAAACAATAAATACTCTCAACACTTCATCAGAGGCATCGGTACCACTACATAATGCCATAAGATTCCAAAGTTAAGATCACACTTAATTATCCCTCATTCTAACAGTAGTAGTCCATCTATAACACTCTGGATAAGTTTTATTATGAATGTGTCCTTGATTTTGTATAAACTACTGGTTAGGTTGATAGGGCTAAAATTATTTGGGTGTGATATGATCCCACTCTTTATGACATGATACCACCACAGCCCATTACCAAAGGTCTAGGATATGTCTGCATGCTAATAGTTTAACACAGCTCATAGTAGGTTAATCGGGATTTCTTTGATTCTGCATCAAAACCCACCAGGTTATATAAGCTGGTTCCATGGAACCCAAGTTTTTAATTTTACATACAGGGGTAAATATCACATCCTTAGCAACGTAAGGGATGCCTCCTTGTCTCTGCAATGCTCTGTCATTAGAATCCAGACTCATAGGCACCGGATCCCCTTTTATATGGCACCATGTGCTTTGCTACTGACTGAATTTCAACATTAGTGATTATTACACTGAGCTAGGATACAAGGTGATGTAAGAACAGATGTAGTTTTCACATGCCTGCAGGGATGCCTGATAATCTAACTATATCCTGTTGTATTTCCAAGAGGGAGGACCCAGAACAATGACTATGCCATAATTATTCATAATTACTCCAAACCCTTTTCAAGCAAGTTGAGCTATCCTTAATTTTTGGCCACAAGCATTCATGACACTGTCACAAACTTCTTCTAAGTTCATGGAGTTATGTATTTTGTTTTATGTATAATGCAGTCACCGGTTGCCATATACATATAACTATATATATACTGGGAGGGGAGACACGATATGAGCTTTCAAATCTGATCTGGTTGTTTTAACCTCAGGTATTTTGTCAAGGACATCAAATGATAAAATATAATAGTACTACATGTCTTATTTACTGTGGTGATTGTCAATCAGGTCTCTCAAAGGTAGTTTATGGAATATCTCCATACCTAGTCTAAAGTAAGATTTATCCAGTGTAAAAATATAGATTAATACCATGTGCACTGCTCATCAGTCAAAACCAACTTTAGTGTTGTCAAAGGGCCATTAAAGTGGTAAAATATGGTATTATTTTTTTTATGAAGTGCATGCATTCTATTTTCTTACAGGATATATACAGCCTCATATAATGTTTGCATGAATACTTGTCAGCATGTGTGCGCATGCGCGCACACACACACACAGAAGCAACCTAATCCTCACCAATGGGTTATGGGAGGAATCTGGAACCTCCAGCAAACTCCACATGGGCATAGAGTACACATGCAGACTGCACACAGAAGGCACTCCAGCCAGGAGCTTTTCTAGAAAGTAATCACTGTTAGGTAGCAACCTGCTGCACTCCTGTGCTATCCAGTGTTTGACTGAAATAAATAAATAAATGTCTCTATTTTCATGTTAACATACCTTACCTAACTTAATGCTTTGAGTACTACTATCAAGAAATCATGACTTGAAGTCCTTTAACTATCTACTTTTTAACAGATATGCAGGCACTTAAGTGTTGATGGTCTGGCAGCCACTGATTTCTATCCAATTTAATCTCTAAAGATAATAATGTCAAATCTATCACCCAGCTAGGGCCACTCTTGCACTAAAACATTTACTTCCCTGCAGTTCACACAACAGATCAGACTTTTTCCTACCTGTAGTAAATTTTTAGTCAGCAACAAAAATGCAAGAACATGCCTGCCAGTGAATCAAGGAAACAAATTTTGAATCAAAATAAACTGTTCTCATATGCCAGCAGAATGGTTACACATGTGCAGTGAGTTCCTCTTGCAGTTCTGTGTATTTGAAACCAAATGAAATTCTAATTTATATTAAGGAAAATAGATGGTAATGCTTAAAATAACAGTACAAAGCATACAATGTACATTACTATACTACTATGCATGCCACTTATGACAATATGGTGCAAGTCTGAAGGCTTAAAAAACACACTGTAGATGGCAACTCTGATGTTGACCAAGCAAGGTGCCATCCTGGAATGTATGGAATGAAGGGTAACTTGAAGGAAAGATTGTGAAGCGGAGTAGAACAGCTTAAAAGATCAACCCTATTTGCCATTCCAAATGCCTGAGTGTTATTCAGAAGCTGAGTTCTGCTAAAATACCTTCAACAGTATTATGAAATATAAAACAAAACTCAGAAACAACAAATCAGCTTCTGTTTATTACAAAAAAACTGCAGGAGATAGCAAGGTATTATGAAATATGGCTAACTGGACTGGACTGGAGATGAGAACTTGCAAGTGCAGACATGAGACACCAAATTAAAAATACAAAACTCTGAAGATAACAAAGGGGATAGGGATAATTCTACACATAATCAAAATGTAATACTTTGCTAACAAAACAGTTTTGGAGCATAAACCCACAGCTATATGTTAGAAATAATATATAATTACATAAATTATTCCCAGACACAATGCCCTGTGATAACTCATCCTATGCTGCTCTAACAGCAATCAGAAGTCAATACATTAGAAAATTTTAATTTTTGCTTAATAAAGCTCTCCAGCTGAAGGACCTCCATATGTACAATGACTTAAATTCCAGAAGAAGCACACATATTCCAACCATTAAACAACTAAGAAAAGGATCACTAAAATGGAAGATTTTATACAAAACTAGGAGTTAGCATTTCTTAAAGCATACACCACACTGAGTTTACCACAGTGCTTGGAGCACAGTCCATAAACCAAAAGATGTTCCAACAAGAGGGTCACTAGCTGTTTTGAAAAAAAAAATGGAAATGTGGGTGTTTTGGAGGGGCTTCACAGAAAACCACATAAAAGAGGAGAAATGATTAAACTCTGTTTTCCTCATCACCGTACTCCAAAATTAACACTAAAAGCAGAACCTACCCAAACTTAGCCCAAAACTAAGAACACCGAATTTCAAACTGCAGGGAATCAGTAGTACAGATATACTAATGTTGCACCATCTAGCAAAGACAAGGAAAAATAGCTTTAAATTTTTAAGTGTAGAAAGCCCCCAGACACCACATCTATTATTCAGTCTCCAGCCTCTCCCTGCACCCCTTATCCTGCCCCTGCCCCTTTTCTGATCAGAACCCCACACCTTACCTTAAAAGAACTTCCTATAATGCTACCGCTACACAAGACGGAATTGGACACACAAACATGCACAAACACATATTACAAACACTTTGTCAATCTCCTTACCTAACCCCAATCTTTATACTAAAATATATGCACTCACACACAAACATACAAAACCTATCCCCTTACCTATCCCTGACCCTAACACTCAAACACATGCATAAACACCCTCACCCACTCCAACCTCCACTCACCTGTCTCAGCAATATATACCACCCCTAGCATTTGTTAGCCAAAAGTATAGTCAACAAAATGCACCATCTGTCTGCAGAGAGGACTGGTAAGTATAGTAATGCTGCATAACCCGTGAACATTCAGAACTGCGTGCATATTTCAAACTGCACATAAAGACTGGATGATTACAACCTACTGGTGTTCTTATTTATGGCTGCAAAAGTGATCTGCGGGGATAAAATGCAGTTAAAGCTTGTAGAGTATTAGTTGTGCTACATAGCCACATACAAATAAGTGGGCACAAAATAAAAAAAAAAAACTTGAAATGGATTGCCCCTATAGATCCACTTAAATATAAGGTTTAGAAATTTGTTGATAATGACTGACTAGTCAGCAAACAGCTGAGCTTTTAGGGCTGTTAGGAGCTCAACCCTTAAAACAAAGTAGGTCTGTATTATTAAACTATTTGGTAGTTAAACTAAGAAAAAGATAAAAATACTAAACTACTGATCTTTAATTCCAATAACTCTTCCAGAAGATAGTCACATTTTGGAGGCTGTTCTGGATAACTCTATACACGATTTAACAAGTAGGTCTTTATTACTGTAGCATGAAAAATGTCAAAAATTTATATTCACCCACATCTGAAGAATTCTCCCAGCTGATATGAAAACTTCTATTAATGTTACAGATATCAAAATAGCACATAAAAATGAGCCATCTAAAATCTGCCTACAGTAACAGTAAACAAACAATTTCATGTGTCTGTCCCAACATAACTGCTTGATAAAGAATGAAGGAAGCAAGTAACCCCCCCTCCAACACACATTCTCCCACTATTTGCCAAGAGGGGTTAGATAATAAGCAGTAAACCAGTGTATAATAAAATGTCTAGCAAAAAGCTGCTTAAAAAGTCAGTAAATGTCTTTCAGCTTTTCCCGGTTAGGGGTTGCCACAGCGGAACTCCCGTCCGCTAATGACTGGCAGTGGATATTTACGGTGCTGAGTTGCCAGCCCAACGCCCAACCTTCAAAGAAGGCGCGCCCATTCATGCATGCATCTACCTGTATGTCTTTAACGTCACTCGACCACAGGGAGGACATGCAGACTCCATACAGAAGGCGCTCTAGTCGTGAATCAAATGGGAGAGCCTCTTGCTGTGAGGCGACAACGCTAACCGCTGCACCACTGCGGCCTACCCACCAGTAAATATAACAGCATAATAGTAGCTTACTCAAATGTCTGAAGAAGTCATGCTTGCTTTTACTACATAATGCAACATGCATATAAAGACAAATGAAATGACTTCCTTGACTAAAAAATCTGTTCAATCTCATCAACCACAAAAACAAACTGACCTATACTATCATGCTGAGCCCAGAAATGATGCATGTACTGGCTTGTACTTCACAGCACCCTGCTGCTTACATGTAGTATGTGGACCTATGTCATCGATTTTGTTAAGGGACAGGATTATTTAAATCATAAGCAAGAGTTACAAGGCTGCATTATAGTGCTCAGAGTGTCACAAAGTCTATAAGAACTATAAACTACAGGCACCAAGGATTAACTCACTGGAGATACAGTCTGTAATCAACAATCAAACGTAAAAATTATAACATGTCGCTCACTGTTCAGCCAATCAGCAGTTGGGACTCAGTGTGATAACATTTATTACAACTCTTCTGGAATGAGACCTAGCCACAAAAACTAGCAGAACAACTGTTGAGGTATTCCTAATTATTTCATTACCATCACTGATGCCTCAGCCAAAGTTTCCAACTCGATGAACTCTCTTATTTTAATTTATTGTGATATTTTCCTGTCTTGAGTTCATATCCTCAATATTGCTGTGCAGGATGTAATTTTAGGGTGTAGTAAACCCAACAGTGACAACACCAGGAAGTAACGTGTGCTTAACCCTTCAAAGCACTGAATTTGATTAAAGCTTCTGACTGGATTCACACAGAAAAAAATATCACTTGTAATTTAAGTGCAATTAAAGTGCAGTTTCTGTTCCCTATAAGTTCTTTAGATGTTCTCAGTATCTCTGTAAGTTGAAATCAGATAGCCTTTTTTAATTTCTTTTTGTTTACTGTGTTATATGCATCTTGTTCAAAAGTGGTACAATGTTTCACATACCTGACTTCCGGGAATACTCGTACATGTGTGAATCTGCGTTTTCAAACCAACTGACAACACAGCTTATACCTGTTTAATTCAGCAGTTTAACCTTGCTATCTTTTCACTGTAAAATATGTAAGCTTACAAAATTTAAAGTACTCAGTTGTCCTAAGTGTTGTTGTGTCACTGGTAACTATTTTGCGAAGATATACACCTCCACCAAATCTTAAGAAACAGCACATAAAACATTTTAAATAAAAAGCAACATGCTGACCAAGGTATGACAGCAATAATCAATGTTTTGCAGAGTTTCTCTGCCATAGATACAAAGCTCAAAAATCCTGCATAACCCAGACCACAGCCATTGATAATTCTCTTCATTCATTAAAACTGAATTAAAATAGGACCAAAAGAAAAGCATATGTGTTACTGTGTAATGAGGCTTGCATTTAAATGCTGCTGTGTCTGGCCATAAAGATAAGTGGATGTAACAACTTCAGATAGCTAAGAATAGAAAAAAAATCAACAAAAAAGGGTCCCTATTAAATCACCTCATTGTGTACACCTTTGTATTAAGTGCTCACCATAACCTATAACACAGAGTAAACTGCAAGCTATGTGGCTGTGGTGTTTAAAAAAATCACAAGGTGTATGAAAAGATGACAAAACAAAAAAGAAAACACTAATCACTTCCAACAGTGACGTGATCTGTGCAAATCAACATTATCAACTTCAGTTATTACAATGTTCAGACCTAAGCAGTTTACATATGTTTCAGTGAAGTAAACAATACAATTACTCTAAAGCACAATATATAACAGTTCTGAAGCATTATCAAATGCAACACTACTGTAAGGTCTCTAGTAGTAAAAATCAATTTAGTGCATGGAGCACCATGATTATGATCCAATATCAGGAAAAAGGCAGCCTAGTTGAGTGCTACTTTAGTGTGAGACCTAATATTAACAGCACTTTGAAGGTGTTTATCTAGTACTAGACACTAAGTAATGCCAGTGCCACTAAAGACTTTACCAGCTTTCTGTAACCAGCAATGCATGGACTACACAAAGCTCCATGCACTACAAATAATTATAACTGGGTCTCCTTTCGTAACCCTCTCTTGTGTGTTAGCAACACAGATACCAAGATTTCTTTCTTAAGTTTTGCTCTTGAGGAGAATTTTTAGACATCCATGCATTAAACACATAATATAAAGGATTATGATTTGGTACTCGATCACAATGAGCATATTGTGTGTTCACAACATGTATTCCAAGAAATTCACCTTAATAGTGAAGCTCGAGAAGTGAACCTTTGCATACATGTCAAGAATACATAATTTTTCATTACAATTGGAGATACAATCATAATTCTTTGCAGGACATGGAGCTTTATCTTCTCCATGTACTATTAGTGAAAAATTAAAAAAAAAGTGATGTGTTGCACCAGCTTTGAAAGCTGGTAAAGCAGTGGGGAAGTGGTTGATGTCTTACATACTCCAGGTGTAAGAGGAACAGTTGTATCCAAAGCACTGGGTGTACTTTAACAGACAGCAGGGAGAAATGGGAGTTGAAACAAAGCTGTTTCATGCCATGATGCTGTTGTTTTCTGTTCAGCACTGTTTGCTTTTAGTGTAGAATCGATGTTAACAGCTTTTAGGGGATGCTTAATAATCCTCTAAGTATTGGTAAGGTTGGGTCTCACCCTGTTGTAGCACTTAACCAGAATATTGTTACCCATTTTTGAGTGTGATCACGGCACTCCATTGTGGTTATGATCCAAAACCTGATCATAATCCTGTTTTAGCAACAACAGCAGCACTGAGAAATAATTAGTAGCATAATCCAAATATGATAAAAGGCCAAAAGCAGGTCATGACATTAAATACACTTCACAATGTGTAGTCTTCAAGATTTTCCAACTGTAGGTACAAACTTTAAAAGGAGTCACTACAAAACAGTACTCATACAGTGAATGGCCACACGCAGTGTGAGCTCCACATATATTTTAACACTGTAACACACAGCAACTAAATGACAACACTGAAACACTAAGAAAAAGCAAGTGAAAATGGTAGAATAGAAATTAAACATTCCCAGTCATTAAATGGATAGTCAGATCTAATATCTGTAATTACTACAGCAAATGAAAAAAAGATAAAAAGTTATTAATGATCTGCTGAAAGCAGGAAAATGCTAAATGTATAAGTGCTCACTGTATCAGACTCAGTGTCAATAATTGGACCATCAGATGAATCCAAAGTGCTGGCTCTCCAAAACAATGTTCTTCTCTAACAAGCAAAACAAATTAGCCTTTAAAATATGAAGAAACAAATGCCAGTCATTCAGTTAATGAGCACAATATCAAACCCTTACTGCTCCTTTTCTATTACATAATACTGTTCTGTATGCAGGAACTAAAAAGTCAGGTGTGGCTGCGTTTGTGTGTGTGTGTGCGTGCATAAGTATATAACACTCAAAACACTGAAGGAAACTTCTTAATCTTCAATTCATTGAAAAATAAAAAATAATAAAACCACCCTCCATGCCCCTGCTAATTATATACACCAATACTGAGATCATTCTACAGTAAGAAAAGGGCAAATTTCCCAATCTCCATGGTTTGTGATCTTGCACAGAAACAAAGCTGGCAATGTTTGATAAGATGATGTCCGATCAGCTGTACTGCCTTTTTTCCTATGCAATGACTGCAAAATTTGACCACTTAAATGGTACTCATTCATATTGTATATATATATTTATGAGTGTGCGCACACACCCACAAACGCTCGCACGCATGTGTGTTAGAAGTTAAGCCCCTTATGTTAAGAATTATTTATATAACTAGTAATGGCCTTTGAACTAATCACAAAGGGACAGTCTCTGTCTAAGTCATAGGTGGCTGTTGTTTTTCTAAGTTATTAGAACCATCGACAGTGTAATAAAAATTGGAACATTCTACTAAAAAGTCTGGCTTAAGATATTGAATATTAGTCAAACACTGATATTATAATGAGACGTAATAATAGTGACATAAAAGATGTTTAAAGGTATAACTATTTTTATCAGTTCTGCTTAAAGGAGGCAGCCAGGCAGGGAATTTAGGAGTGGAACAGATTTCAGTAGATACATTTATACTAAGACATGTCCATGAGTCCTGTTTTTTCTTTTTTTTTTTAATTCTGTGTTTTTAACTACTGTCACTAAATCACCCTTGGGATTAAACAACAGCAAATGAACTGTGAAAACAATAGTCAGCACACTTTCTGTCAGAAACACTACATACTGAGGAAAACTGTCTTCAAAAATCTGCATCACCATGCATTGAGTCACTGCTGACAAATGGAGCTGCTAACATTCAATTAGCAAGGCAAAACAGTAGACCACATTTCTTATTGAACCAAATGACTTTCTGAGGATGGCACTGCTAAACACTGCTCTTTGGTAACTTAGTTCACTGACTTAGTTACACCTAGCAAGCAAATACAAAAAAAAAAAAAAAACAATTGAGGGGATTATCATTTAAGCAGACAAAGTAAGAAAAGAAGCAAACTGCCATTAGGAAGTTATACAATAAGTTGAAGCAGTTAGAGATATTCCAATGGAAGGGAAGGAGATGATTTGGGAAAGGTTAGGGAGGTTAGATGTTGGCACAACATATGGGACTGGCAGATATAAATTCTGTGCTGGTGTTTTAAACATATGTGAAACTGCAAAAGGAGGGATGGCAGCAGTACATCAACTTGTTTATGATGTACAGAAGAGGGGATAGAGATAAAATACACATATTCTGCAACTGCGTGTGGGCTACAGATATTTAAAGAGAGGGGATGGGGACATGTGAGAAACGGGCTGTAGATCTGTAGTCCTAATGCATGTGAGGAGTAATAGAGACTAACTCTGGATAGAAAGAAATGGGAGTAACAGTAAAAATGTTTTCTGTAGGCAAAACTAGAATAAAGAGTAGCTGGAAAGGGAAAAATGAAGAGAGTTTGAAGCAACAGAATTTAAAACTTATGAAAAGAATTTTACATAGTTATAAACTAAGAAGAAAGATAAGGTACCTGTTAATGAAAATAAAGATCCTTTAGCATTCAGAAAGTATAGCTTGCATGAGAATTAATAGTTAACAATGATTTATAATTCACCATAGAAGAGGCCAGTAGCTAGGTTAAAGGGATTTCTTTTTCTGGCAGGGAGGGGGTGAGTTAACATACCAAAGGAAGGTACTAATCTTAGAAGTAAAATTAATACCTTTCCTAACAACTGAAGACCCATATCTTCGATTAACACTCATACACAAATCTTTGCTTCAGTTATAACAAAACGTTATACAATGTTGACTGTTTAGTTTCATCCACAACCCGAATGGCTACAAGGCAGACAAGACTTCTGATCAAACCATTACCATGGGCAATCTTTTCCTAATAAAAGCTATATTCCCTTACCTGTATTTATTTTATCTATCAATTCAGGTAAAGCATTCTGTTCAGTTAATATAACTTTCTACTTAAAGTACTTTCAAAGTCTGGCTTTACTATGAAGCTTAGGGTTAATCCACACTCTCTACTCTAACCCAACAACCATGTTTTTTTTTTATTAATGAACAAAAGTCTATCTCTACTGAGACTGGTGCTAAGCAGGGTTGTCCTCTTTCTCCATATCTACTTAATCATTACAATGAACTCCTTCTGATCCATCTTAAACTATATTCTTCAGTTCATTTTCCTATTTTCTAGGGCATTTCAATACACTTTACTGCTTTTTCAAATTTTATTATCTTCACAGTCATTTGCCAATCTGAGGTGTTCTTAAGAATCTGGATGCCATAAAAATTAATATCTTTTCAAATTACAAACTAAATATACAAAAATACATCACATCATCTGGGTATAGATATACATTGCTTAAACTTTTTATACATTCCTAGATTAAATATTTTCTGAATAAAAAAAATCTTCTGAATTGAAGTATCTTCTTATAAATTTTACACTAAACAATAATTACAATAGTCACAATGTGCTTAAGGAAATTAATTTAATGTAATATACTTCATTAGATAAAATATTCAGACTGTTTCACTAAGTGAAAAATATCAACAGCAAACATGATTGTTATCCTAAGAATTTTCTTTCATATAAACATCTGCCAAACCATCCATAAAAGTATTCCTCTAAATATAAAACTCTGAATATTTTCTTTGGCACTTCAACTCATCTACATCTCTCAATATAGACTATGATTCCAAAATCTCAGAATGGCCCTAAGGTTTAAAAGGACACTAAGTAAAATAACTTTTGGTACTATTTGAGCTTGAGAATTGCCAAACCTTTTTCAGACTGTATGGGGACCAAAGGATAACTTCATATGGCAGTTACCTTGATTTATACTGTGGGACAAATGCTAACTTCATATCCTTCATCTTTAGCTTTCATAGCACAACTTATTCTGTCTAAAACTAATGCCCATTCCATACTTCATAACAATTAAAACTTCCAATGTCTCCTTAAGGAAATAATCTAATCAATGGGATAATATATGCTTAACCAGTTATTAATAATCTCAGAGTTCTAACTGAAGGTAACAAGATATCATCAAAAGAATATCCCCTCTTCACCCATTTATAATTGTAAACTTCTTTGCCAAGAAATCAGTTATTCGACTACGAAATTTGTGATAAATATTCCCCAGCCAAGGGCTATATTTCTGATATTAATAACATTTGCCCTGGGATTCAGTAAACACTGCTTAGGCTTCATGCGAAGCCTACATAAAGTTTACATGTTTACATGGTGAGCAGAGGTGCTAATTACAAATTCATGCCATGCACTGCATTTAAATGTAAACAAGTGTGGTTTTGTGGCTACCAGCCAGGAAACTGTGTAAAGCAATATGATTAGCAATCCTGTGCACCTCAGAGCAAACTAGGTTAGTGGGATTACACGGAATGCCACAGTGATTACCAGGGTTTAAAACACAGTAATGTACATGGTCCAAACACAGTGCAGGACAGCGTATGCAGTGCAGAGTATTGTGGAATCCCATTCCAGGCATTCTGTACAAAAGTTGTGCAAATGATCTGTAAGGGTACATGGACTGACATTTAAAATAAACAGTCAAGGTTGTGTGTATTGAATAGAGATACACAGATTAATTGTATGAATGAACACAGGGAAAGAGGACAGGTGAAACATCCTGCTGTACAGAAGAGGAGGGCATGTCAATGGAAGCCATCTGCAGCAGGTACACTAATCACATATCGGTATGGTACAGTATGAACTACACACTGGAAATGTATATTATGTGACTATCACACAAAGTGACATAACAATAGAGAAGATGTCTTTGTGAGATAAGCATCCTGACATGAACAATGCAGAGGACCTCTATCAGGGATGTTTCATACAACTGGTTTTGGAAGCCTATTGTGAAGCTGTGCAAACTGATTTGCCTGAATATGTGTAATATCACCACAGCTCTCCAACAAGTGGGACACAGTTACAGGCTCATGGACAGCAGTAAAAGAAGCACTCACAATCATGGATAATATCAGAACAATACCAACAGCAATCTCATGTCTGTGACAGAACATATGTGATCCTGAGTGATCATAGATGGTTCTGCACACACACACTTGTACAACTATTATGATATATCAGCAATCTATGCGGGTAGTCAAGCACACCATCCTGACACTGTAACATCTGCTGGAGGTGTTAGAAGGGACATTGTTATAACTGTATGTGACATTATGATCACTACAGGCTAGTTGACTGGTGTGCATGGCAGATACATATGGCACAATCCACACTGTCAGAAATCTAATCCATGCCATCAATGTTATCAAACAACTATTTAAGTACTGTCTACATCATCAAAACACGTATCACACATGCATCTGGTGTAACACCTTGATGGGTGTTGCGCACCATCAGACAGTAATAATGTTTACGGAACAAAAAGAATACCAATGTATGCCCAATAAGATGTGTGACAGCTCACTATGGCAAAAGTGGTACACTTCAGTTACACATCACTGGAAGATGTGTAGGGAAGTACACGAAGAAGGGTGCATTGTATTCAGTTATTGGTGTGATGAAGTCTGTGAACTATGGAGGTATTACGGCCTTTGATATAGATGTCCTTCACATACTCAGTAGCTGTGTTACATACAAGGGAGTAGTCAGCATTGTGGCCACATGCTGGTGGATGTTCCATATAACATCTATCCAAGGACCCAGGTCACATACCAGTTGGTCTGCTTATAGGGTGTGATGTCTACGTTATCCTTGGGTTGTGCATTTGTTTTCATAATGTAACAAATCTCCCCATGTTTTTGTTTCACTGTATGTGTTTTCATGGCTGTGGCAGCAATCTGTGGTGTGTCTTGATACTGTCTGTATTTTACTAATATTACAGTTAAAGTCAATGGTTGGCCATAATCTGTAGTCCTTTAGACAGTTGCTTGGACACAGGATGTGTATTTCACACATTTCAACATATTTAGAGGCCATGTATGCGAGCCACTGGTCTACCAGCTTGGTGATATCGGTGTTTATAGCCACATCTGACAGAGCTGAGTGAATACATCAGTGTGGATTTGTTTCAGATGCCTTGGCCTAGTCAAGTTCCACAGGATAATAGTGTTGTCATCAAGCATGCCCTCGATGACCTCTTTGAAAACATCTACCAGATGTAGCATTAACAACTCACACAGGTCTGTTGCACACAGCTAGGTTATTGCTAAGTGTCCATACAGAAAATGTCCATGATGACATGTTGAGGAGAGTCTAGATGTGTCTATACATGCATGCAGCAGGTGCTGCCCACCCCAAACTCAAATGGATGCATGTTGATGTACACCTTTCTACGGGAACATAGTCCATGTGGAGGGTGTGATGAAGTGTGTATTCAACCATGTCAGAAAAGTGTATGTGCTGAATCATGCAATAGGTGCTCTGTGATGTTGTCACAGCTCATTGATTCTGTGTGATAAGCCTGGATGAAAGTAAGACAGTGCATACTGCCTATCTTGATCTGGCCTAGGGTTTTGGCACAATCCCCCACTCAGGTGTCATTGACAAACTCTCCCAGCTGGGGATAAAGCCTTGCATCACTAGATGGTTCCCCAAGTGGATCACCAACAGAACACAGACTGTGAACGTTGGTGAATCAAACTCTACCAGCAGAGCTGTCAAGAGTGGTATACCCCAGGTATCTCTGCTTGGCCCTTTACTGTTTTTAATGTATTTCTCAACAGTCCAGGCTAAACTATACATCGTTTGGCTTACCAAGTTTGCTGATTCTTGCATATTGGGTGCAATCATTGAGTCTACCAAAGAGGATAACATACTAAAGGAGAGGCTAACACTGACAAATGATCAGTGTCAAAGACACACTGTCTACAAATTAACACAAAAATGTGAGTTTATTTTGGCCCACTGCACAGTGGAATTCCATGTTAATTACTGCATTTATAACACCCCCACCCATGCTGAAACCCAGTGGTGCAAGACCTGGAAACACACACAGATAGCAATCTGAACTTTGACCACCAAGTGACTACAGTGATATGGAAAGGCTATATTGTGCACCTCATAGGTCATGCCATTGCATTCAGATCTGAGTATTATATAACAAAACTGTTCTTGAACATTATCAGACCACTAATAGAGTATAATGCTCCCTTTTGCATGTACCTCACCAGACACCTGCAGCAGCTGAACAGACCACAAGGGTTTTTCATCAAGAAAATACAGGGTCTACAAACCATGCTATGGCGTATGTGGATAGACTGAAAGCCATATTACTGTAATCTGTATTGTATAGGATGAGGTGACTTGTGCCTGGCCTCCAGGCCAGTCTCTGACCCTGCCCTGGTGGGAATACTGCACATCCACAAATCAGCTATAGTGGATGACATCAGCAGAGTCTGGTGAGGAGAAAACGCTAATAGCAGTGTCCCACATGCTGGTGTAACATGCACTTTGTAATGTCAAGCAAGGGTACACAGACACAGAGACAGAGACAGAGACACACACACACACACACACACACACACACACACACACACACACACACACACACACACACACACACACACACGTTGACTGCAGTGAGCACAAAACCCTACCCAAGTACAGAGACTAAAAAACACAGTACTTTAAGCAAGCACAACAGCACAAGTCTGACTCTTATAAGGCTGCAGGACAACTTATTGTGGATGACAGCAGCACTGGATGTTGGAGAGAAGATGTTGGGAGGCCTGCATGAAATGAATGCGTAGGTTTGTGCAAGTGTTAAAGGACTGTCAATGCATGGAACCGGAGTGGTAACTGTCAGATACACACTTATGCTCTTCTGGCTAGATAGACACACACAGACACCAGTTCACTGTAGTGAGAACAGAACCCCTATCTATGAAATGGATGTGTAGGCATGTGCAACTGTCAAGATAGTCCAAGTTCTGCATGTTACCAGATTAATGAGTGTGCAATGAGTACTATTCCAATGTGCAGGTATACTTTAAGAGACAGTTTTACAAACTATATGCAAATAGGTGTCCACATTACTACAAGTATTTAAAAATTTGAATGTGCATTCTCATTCTAAAGATGTGCATTATATATCACACATTTCTTATTAATTTATGTAGTGTAGTTTATATATTTCTGAACAACTACTGAGAGACCAAGGTTGCAGTGCATGGGGGAGGTAACACGTGGCTGCATTGCAAATATCTGACATATTCTTAGATAGGGCCTTCATTTTGTTGTTTCCACATCTTATTTCATGCCACAGAGACTAAATGGACAGTAAACAGAGCTAATACATTTTAGCATCCATAGCACAACGGCGAGCAGTGTGTTGGCATGACTGCTACAAAGTTGCTAGCAAAGTATTTGTGCACATTTCTAATACTTTCCCTGTTTGCACATGGTTAAGCAGTGTTCAAACAAAAGGTTCATTGCTAATATTATGGGAGTTAATACTGAGTGCATGAAAAAAGTACAGTTGTGTACACTTAACATAAATGTAGATGTTCAAGTGCATTCACTGTTGCAGTCATCACACTTGGGTTATCTGCCTGCAGGTAGACCTCAGTCGGCCCGAATACCAGAGTCTTGGGATTTCTGCATCGGATGCTGTCACCTCTTCCATGACGTCAGGTCATCAGGGGTACAAAACCTGCAGCCGATGCCATTATATCAGTTTTTCTTTCCCTAGATATCAGGAGCTCCCAAAACAGGAAGCTACTACATGGTGTGGAACACCTCCAGTAAACAGTAAATACCCCTGCCATAAAAGATGGCCATAAAGAGGATAGGTAAAAAGGACAGAGAAAGCCGGAGAGAGGGAAACCAGGACTGCAACAGTGAATACACTTGAACTTCTACATTTATGGTAAGTGTACACAACTGTACTGTGTTCTTCATGTTTCACTGTTGCAGTCATCACACCTGGGTTGATTCCCAAAGCTGATGAAGTGTGGAGGCAGTCAAGAAGTGTTAGGGCTGAATAGCAGGCCTTGTAAGACTGCTGTAGCAAATCCAGTTCTGGATTTAGAAAAAAATAGGTAAGTGGTAATGCTTCACGGTTGCAGCTTCCAAAATGTCCCTGGTGGGGACCCCCCCCTAAGAAATGCTGTAGAGGTTGAAGTAGCTCTAGTGGAATGAGTTCTGATCCCCAGAGGGGTAGGTTTTCCATGGTGCTTGTAGCAGAAATGGATGCAGTGTGCTATCCGTTTGGAAATGGTTTGCTTTGAAATGGCCTTGCCCTCTGCCCCTGTAGAAAAGCTGACTAGTAGCTGGACAGATTTTCTGAAAGGCTTAGTCCTGGTCAAGGTAGAACCTGAGCTGTCTGTGCAAGTCCAAGGAATGCAGGATCCTTTCCCCTCTATGCTGAGGATTAGGGAAAAAGGTTGGCAAATGGATGGATTTGTTTAAAGCCACACTGGATACCACCTTGGGCATAAAGGAAGGGTTAGACTTGTGGGAAACCCTGTCAGCATGGAAAATAATGAAGAGCTCCACCACTACTACTGTCTGTAACTCAGATACTATTCTTGCTGAAGTAATAGCTAGATGTAAGGCTGTTTTCCAAGAGAGGAATTTTAACTCTGCTGAAGCAGCAGGTTCAAAAGGGGGAAGTGTGAGCTTTTCCAATACAGAGTTAAGGTCCCAGGCCGAGGTGGGAGCTCTCCTAAAGTGCCTTAAATTGTTAGCTAATCTCAGGAACTGCTAGATGAGAGGGTGAGAAAGGAGAGGGGGCTCAGTATTATAATGAGCTGAGATGGCAGAGGCATGAATCTTAATGGATGAGAAGGATAGGCCTCTGTGGAGCAGCTCTGCTAGGTAATCAAGGATTTGAGGTAAGTTGGGCACAGCTGTGTCCTTTCCTTGAGACTGACTCCAAGAACAATATCTTTTCCACTTTTCAGCATAGGATTTCCTAGTACTACGCCTTCTGGCCTCATGGATGACATCCAGCACCGGTTTGCTGAGGGATGCTGGTGGTGTATTCATGGGATAAGCCAGGCTGCAAGGTTTAGGGTTTGCAGCTGTAGATGCAAAATCTGTCCCTCCTGCTAAGACAGCAGGGAAGGTGTCTGATGTAGGTGCCAGGGTGGCACTGCTGTCAGACTGCGTAGGAGTGGGTACCAGTGCTGGCGTGGCCAATATGGTGTAATAAGGATTGCCCTTGGCTTGTCCTGTTTGATCTTGAGTAGTACTTTTGAGAGGAGGGGCAGAGGAGGAAAGGCATACATTGAGAGGTTTTCTCATGTAAAGGATAGGGTGCCCACCTTCCAGGCTCTGCTGTGAGGGTTCCTTGTGCAAAATTTGTTCAACTGGTGGTTTTGGGGGGAGGCAAAAAAGTTGGCCTCCAGAGATCCCAACCTCTGGGTTAGAAGTTTGAATGAGTTGGGTTCCAGTTTCCACTCGTGCGGGTCCAGTAGATTTCTGCTTAAGTCATCTGTCAGTGAATTTTGCTTGTCTGGCAGGAATTGAGCTTCTAGGTGCACTTGGATGCTCAAGGCTGTGTTCCACAGAGCCATGGCTAACCTGCAGAGTGGGTAAGAATGAGTCCCGCCCTGCTTGCTTATGTACCACATAACTGTGTTGCCTGTCTTTATCAGGAGCTGTCCTGGAAGGATAAGGTATTTGAGACTGTCAGAGCATTCTGTACAGCTAGCATCTCTTTTTGATTGATATGCAGAGGAATTTGTTCTGGTCTCCATTTGCCTTGAATGCATTTGCCTGCCATGTGAGCCCCCCATGCATAGTCTGATGCATCTGTTGTCAGGGTTTGGGCAGCAAGGGGTTGAGTGAAAGGAAGTCCCTTGTTGTGGCTGCATGCTTCTGCTCACCAAAGGAACTCTGTCCTTAGACAAGGTATGATAGGAATCACTGTTTCCATGTCCTGAGAATGTTGACACCAGAGACTTTTTAAGTACCATTGAAGTTTCCTCATATGCAGTCTTACATATGGAATTAGCAGAATGCATGAGGCCATGAACCCTAGGGCTTGCAGTATTTTCCTTGCAGATAGCTGGGTTTTGTTGGCCATTAGTTGGAAAAAGTTTGTCAAATGGACCTGCTTTTCTGGAGTGAGGAATGCCATCTGGGAAGTTGTGTTCAAGCTTGCTCCCATGAATACAATTTGTTGGCTGGCCACCAGTTGTGATTTCTTTTCATTGATGGTGTATCCCAGTGAAGTTAGAAGTCTTTTTACAAATGCCAGGTGATGAAGTAGCAATTCCTGACTGTTTGCCTGAATCAGGCAATCGTCCAAGTATGGGTAGATGTGAATATTTCTCTGCCTGCAGTATGCAATGGCTGGAGCCAGGCATTTTGTGAATACTCTGGGCATAGTAGATAAGCCAAAGGGAAGTGCAGAGAACTGCAAGACTCCCTTATGGGGATGTGCAGATAAGCTTATTTTAAGTCTAGGGTGATTAACCAGGCATTCTTGGCTAGCATAGGAAGAAGCTGTTGCAGTGTAAGCATTTTGAATTTTGGGACCATCAGAAAGGTGTTGAGAATTGATAGATCCAGGACAGGGTGCCAAGAGCTCTCTTTTCTGGGAACCAGGAACAGTCTGGAGTAGAAACCCTGCCCCCTTTGTTCTACTGGAACAGGTTGAATAGCCCTGATATGGAGAAGGGAAAGTACTTGCTTTTGAGCCTCTACCCACTGGTTTGAAGGAAGGTCTGGCAACCCGCTTGGTGTTGGCAGTGAGTGGAAGTAGAACCTGTATCCCTGGGATACAATGTTTAGAACCCATCGGTCCTGAGTAATGGACATCCAGTTTTTTGCATGAAGTTGAGTTTTCGTCCTAGGGGCACAAGTACTTGGGCATGACTGGGAAGGATAATCGGAAAGTCACAGTGAACTTTTTCCATAAGGGGTGGCTTCCTGGTTTTGAGGTGTAAACACTCCATTGTTTAGATCTCTGCATACCCTGCGACTGTAGTCTTGGTGGTCTGTTCCCCTGGGTTTGGACTGAGAAGGCCTGAGAAGGACTGGAAAGGACCAGTTTTTTGCAGGCCAATGCCTATTGAATCTAGGTGGCTGCACCTGTAAGAAATCTTTGACTGTTTGCATAGATTTAGCTTTTTCTTCCATCTTTTTAAGAACAACTTCTGCTTTTGTGCCAAACACTCCTAATTTAATGGATGCATCTAGTAATTTTGCTTTGACATGGTCAGACAAGACTTGTTCTTTTAGCCAAGCATGCCTTCTCAGTACAGACTCAATGACAGCAGCCCTGCAAAATGCTTCTAAGGCATCAAACCCACATTGCAAAGTATGTTTACTAACTTGGTTTGCAGAATGCATTAACTGTTGTAAATCATTATTTTCTGCACAATCTAGAAGTAACACCATTTTTTATTTAATTAGTTCCATAATATGTTGCTGGTACTTCAGCATGTGAAACTGGCAATTCAAAGCCCTGATGGCAAGAGTTGCAGAGGTATATACCTTCTTACCCCATCTGTCTAAAGCTCTAGAATCCCTGTCTGAAGGGGTAGTGTTTTTGGCTGTAGGAGCCTTAATGCCTTTAGGTCCCTGGGAAATGGTCTCTGGATCAGCAGTAGGATTGTTAAAGAGAAATTTGTGAGAGTCAGGTACTCTGTAGTACCTGTCAGGTTGTCTAGGAGCTGGTGGTAAGGTGTCAGGAGTAAGACTGGACTCCAAAAAGACATTGTCTACAATATCCATGACAGGGGCTATAGATAGAGGCCTGTGCTGAGGCAAATCTAAAAACTCCCTGAGTCTCTTTTTGGATTGAGGATAGTCCTGGCATTCCAAGCGGAAATGCTCTCTTAAGGTATGCAAGGTTTCACCAAAAGAGAAATCGTCTGGAAGGGGAGCAGAGGGAATGGATTCCTCTGCATCTGAATCCTCACAGGTAGATAAGGGTATGTCCTGGTAATCAGAAGGGTCAGAGTCATCAGACTCCCGGTCTGTAGAATCAGAAGAAAATTCAATTCTTTGTCTTTTGGCAGGGGAAGGCTGTCTTCCCCTAATTAGAGTAATAAGGTCTTTAGCCATTCTAAGCATTTGTTTTTGTGGCATGGGAGGATGAGCATGAGCCTTGGACATCGGTTTTCTAGGTGTAGTGCAAACTCTGGGCCTAAGAAACTTGGTAGTTTTAGCAGGAAATGAAGTTGTCAGTTTAATATGAAAATCAGTAGGTCGGAATACACCCTCAGAAGCCGGTGCCTGCACAGCAGCTCCGGACCCATCCAAGGTAGAGACATCCGCAAGTTCCATAGTCGAAGAAGCATCTCGTGGCATACCAGACTCCAAATAGGTTTCAGAAGAGGCCTGCAAATCTGTAGAAGCGGGCATCAGGAGCTGCAAAGGCACCTCACTGAGTACCGGCAGACTGGTGACAAGCTTAACGGAAGTGTTGGCGGCAGTTTTTGACCTATGCGGTCTGTATCTGTCTTTGTGTTTTTACGGAAGATCAGTGTCAGATGGCTTACTGAAGCCATTTCAGAATATGAAGAATGAGAGCGAAAGAATTTAGCTACAAAAATAGCCTGACAACGAATGGTTCGGGCGTTAAGGCATAAAACCGACAAAACCTAAACAGGTGACACAGTAAGAATGAAAATCTCTGTGAGGTATTTGCTTTCCACAGGCAAGACAATTGTTAATTTTTTCTGACATCAGTTAGAGCAAGAAAAAAGAATCCCCAACAGGGTACTTAGCTTTAGAAGACTTCAGGTCTGAAACTTGAAAAAACGAAAATTACAGGTAGCGGCCGACCGGCACTTGCGAACTGCTTTGGGCTCCTTCTCAGCAAGAAAGACTGATGTAATGGAGTCAGCTGCATGTTTTATACCTTTGACGATCTGACGTCATGGAAGAGGCGACAGCATCCGACGCAGAAATCCCAAGGACTCTGGTATTCAGGCTGACTGAGGGCTACCTGCAGGCTGATAACCCAAGTGTGATGACTGCAACAGTGAATCATGAAGAACATCACCTGCTGCTTAGCTGACTCTGTGGCAGCTGGTGTAAATGCATTGAGACCTTTCATTTTGAGCCCAGATGATACTGAGTTTGAATCCATGTGTATGTAATATCTTTAAATAAGTACTAATAATGCAATGAAATTATGCTTATATTACATGCACCTTGTTTCACTATGTTTTACTTAGTACAATGTATTTAAGCAGCAGTGCATGGAGGTAAACCACACCACAAAAGAGCCTTTTACCATCACTTGGCATTGGTGTGCATTGCCCAACCCCATGCAAACACAAAGGCTAAAATGTGACGGGCTCCATTGCCTTTTTGGTACTTATGTGTGTGATTCTAATTTTTGACCAGATTATAGGTGTTAAAAATGGGGTACATAGGAAAGTGGTGAAATGGAGAGCAAAAAGGGGGAAGAATAAAGGGAAAGAAATACATGAATGTGCTGGAGGTAGGAAAGAACTACAGATATTCATTCTTTAACAGTGTAAAGTGAAAATATGTACACAATATTAGCTGAATTTGGACCATCACCACCACAAAGTGGGATGACAATGCAATCATGTTGTATAACCAATTGGACCAAATCAAGTGTGCTCAGAAGACATGTGAAATGGAGAGCAATGTATGGGATGTTTTTTTTTTTTTCTGGGACATGTGCCCATTGTGTTTTTAATTCAGTAAGAGAGGAATTCTGAGTAACTGACATTGGTATTTCTGGGTCAGGTAAGTTAGGTGAGGAAGCAAATGCAAACAAGACAAGACAGGTATGGTGATGGACACAAAAGGCTGGGGAATACCATGATTAGGGTGAGGGAGGGGACAATGGAAGTTCATGCCCTCCAAACATGGACACAGTGAGAAGCTAGTCCTCTCCCACAGGACTGTCGTCACTGTCCTCTTATTTTGCTGGGTGATGGAGTGCTTGATGTCTTCACCAACTATGTACAATGGAGAAGAGCAGCCTCTCCATCTGGAGTAGGTGTACACCAATGGTGCAGTATACAATGCTATGCACCAAACCTGGCATCTCCTGGCACATGATGAAATCTCCATGTCTACTCCTACTGCTGGAAGCCAGTGCTACCTGAGGGCACAGGTACTGCAGAGGCAGTGCTGCCAGGTTAGGTCAGAGATGTGCTGGGCATCAGTGCTGGAACTGGTGGAGCATTGGAAGGCTAACCCACTGTGATTGGCCTAGCTCTCTTTGCTGTGAAAAATGTATTGATTTGTTACAGATGGATGATATTGAGACATTTTTATGACACATAATAGAAAATAAAAAAAGAGATAAGGGTTGTGGTAACAGAAAAAAAGAGATCATATGTGATATACAATGCACAATTTTACAACTATTTTATCTGAACTGTTATCTTTAAGTATATGTCCTATCAACTACAAACTATAATTACGGATTGCGTAAAGTAATCCTTGCAATGTGCATATATTGCACATATGCTTGGTCCAAATATACTGATTACAGTTAACAGCTGGGCACTTATGCCACCTGTATAGAGTTTAATTTACGTAATATTATGAAGGAAATGCAGCATTGTATAATTCCTGCTCAAGGTATTTGAAGCCACAACCTCTGACTATACTCTTACACTTGACTCCTAAAGTTGGTTTGTGCTACAGACTTGTGCATGCATACCTGCTTTTACAGTTAGGATATGCATGCTCACTTTTCTACTACTGCATAGAAAACCAAAAAATCTACCATTAACTTTTAAACTACAATAATACTTCTGCTGTGCTGCATACATACCACTTGCTTCCTTCAGCCTCTCCAGTCATTCAGCATGAGCCTGACAATTCAGCTCTATTTCAGCATTATATGTGAAAAGCAAAGAAAAGAACAAAAGTGCATTATGAATACAGTCTTGCCTATATTTATCTTTAAATGTATTAAAAATCCTCTTTATTAGCATACTTACACAGCTGTGGGATGTCACCAGTTTGAAATTCAGTCAACCTCTGGTTGAGTGTATCCCTCCTGCGCCTTTGTAGGTCATTGAAATGGTGCCTACACTGTTCTCCAGTCACACTGGATACAGCCTTAGCCAAACTACTCCAAGCCTAAGATTTGTACTGGGAGCCAGAATAGTCCCCCTGCTGAAGCCTTTGGCTACGGCGCTTTACCATAACTCCAATAAATATCCTGGACTCCTGACCACCTCACATATGTACCCTAAACTGTACACCTTCCCCACTAACACCAAACCTGTCTAATAGCAAAAGTGGAAAAATGGCAAATGATGATTTCCTGCCAATTCCCGTTAGCACATTTACTGAAAGTGCGCACACCCAAGAAATGATGTCAACTGCATTTGCATGATGTTAAGTAGAGAGCAACAGTGACAAGTATGGAGGAAAGCAATTTTTGAAACTGGAAGGTTAATCTGACACAACATTAGTTTGAGGGGTGTCTACTGCTGAAACTGTTAGATGAGTTAACTTTGCAGACATGCACCGGAGGCATAAATTCTATGACATGAAACATATTTGTTTTGGCTTTATACACTGATAAAATTGACTTTTAAAGTATGGGATTAAAATCTATGCATGAGGGACAAAACATTTTCTTTTCCACAGCAGTGACTTTCCGTTTTTGCCACAGAAGAAGTGCTGCTTAGACATAGTCATGAATCTTTCATAAATATAGTTGACGGTTTGAGGTGTTAACCATGTATGTGTGTGATCTGACAAGGTTCTTGTACATAGAATCAAGTGTGAAGGCTATCCAAGTCCAGATAGTGGAATTATACTTGCAGAAATATAGTGGACAGTATCAGTATACCCTGTCATTCATCTGAAAACATAATAAGGGTGTCTTACCCCTCCATACATATAATTCATATAAGCTACACTATCTAAAGTGTTAAAAGTGGGATTTAATATAATATGAAATGGAACAACAGTAAAAATTTCTGGAATGTCCTGTATTAGAACCCAAGACCATGTGTATGGCAGCCCTACACTTACATCTGTTTCCACAAGAAAGTTGAAATAACACTTGTTTATTTTTCTGTTCATTGCTATAACCTGGACTGTCACAATAGTAAAAATATGTTGTTTTTCCGGTATTAGAACCAAGAACCATTAAAACCATCTGTATTACATTCCTACACTTACAGCTGCTGCCACAGGAAGAGTTAAATGACAGTCACATTATTTCCTATTCATTCTTACATTTTGTGTGTTAACCACTGCATAACTTCGCTTAGCATGTGCAGTGCCCAACAGAATTAACAGAATATATCCATTTTATATTATTCACTGTCTGCATCCTGGCAGCAGGTGTTTGGGAACCAAGCTAACTGACACGCAATGTCACTTAGCTCCATTGTTTGATGGAAAGCAAAAACTGCAACAATGTATCATTTTGACCTTAATACTGTCTATGCCCTGTCTGTCGGTGTGATGTCTGCTTCCTGTGTGGGTCACTGCTGATCATCGTGCAAATGAGATAAGCGCAGCTAAACCTGCCATTTATTGTGTTTCTCCATTTCCCTCATTTGCACTAATCTACTCACCATGCAAACACTGGCATAAAAAATTTAAAAAAGGGAAATTAGTTGAAATGAAGAAAAGCAAACTATGAAATAAACACTACAATTTTTTTGTTGGTACACATGAAATATTTTTACACAGGTCTGGATTTGAGCTCTCACTTCAATGAACATTCAGAACAGAGTAAGGGTGTCCTTATCCCTCTTTGCCACACAAACAGCTTTGCAGCAGGGAAGTGAAATCATTCTGCATACAACCAACTGCATCATCATCCACAGTACTAACAAAACATATGACAGTTGTTTGTACATGTATTTATTTCAAATGTAGTGCACTGAGTGATAACACAACCATTTGTGACTATTGCTTGCAAAACTGCAACTCTGTCTTCTTTCTCTGTTTGTTGCTCATTCTTGTCTTACCTGGGCAATAATCTGGGACATGCAGTCTATAAGACATTCTGTATTACTGTCTTTAAAATGTGCCAGGATATCAAATGGCAATAATATGCAGCTGTCAAGAAATGAAGCGGTGGTTGGATGTTACTGAAAAGAGACTGTAAAATGTGTGTTGCTTACTTACATTTAAAACCGTGATACAATTACTTTGACACTTTGTAATTATCACCAGGATGACACACCCACTGGAGGGACGGCAATCTGAATTGCTGTTGTGTTTTCCTTCTCTGTACCATTAACCCTTCACATTTGCAATTCATTAGCAATAAACACTGAAGGAGTGCCTGTGTTATGTTTGTATGTGCTACATGGAGACAAGTAATTGGGATTCAGCATTTCTAATGAGTTCACACCTCATTTGCATCTTCACCATGCTCATAGCCCTGAATCTACACCATAAAAAGGGAACTATGTAGCTAGGAAACCCGAAAGTGAGAAGGCTTGTTTATGTGGATAAAACAGAAGAGGATATTACTTTGGGATATATCTGCACAGAAGACTACTAATCTTGAGAAGATATGCAAGCAATTTTCAGCTATATACTGCATATGCTGAAATGTCATTAAGAAAAATCTGCTAATATATATTTGCATGAGCAAATGCTACTGTTATCTGTATGCATTTCTTAGGGGAGTACTGATAGCATTGCATGTTTGTCAGGGCATTTAACTTTTTCCGATGCACAGCCTTATTAACTGTCATCACAACTGCTATTGTTACAACTGCTTTTCTGTGTACAGTCTTGTACTGTTATTTCTGTGAAATGGTAAATGTTCTATATTGTCAATGACACAGGGGTGTTAGCCTTCTAGGAAGGACCATACACACTCCTGGGGAGTGCTGGTTACAGGTACACACTGTTGGCAATAGCTTAAAATGCAATGTTTAGTGTTAAATCTATAGACATGTTTCAGAGACAGTTCATTTGACAACACTTTTAGTATTTCACTGATGGTTTGTTAGCAAAACATATCATTTGCCTGTTCTATTGGGGGTGGAGGAGCAAAGTTGCATTTCTGTTTTGGCACAAACAAGGATATGCTGCTGTTGTTATGCTCCTTGTTTTGCATCCAACATTGCTTTGTGTGTGAATGTAATATGTTACAACCACACAATTCCTTTTTATACTTCAATATCTTAACTGTTTTTTGTTTCTCCAGTAGGTAACAGTGAAATGCTACTTATTATGTGTTATCTAGAAACAGGACTTTTAGTTATGAGATGCTTGCGTGTATTATCCTTCTGTTGTGTTTTACGTCACCTAGGACTATGGCACCCAGGTGTCCCAATCCCCAAAAAACACCCTTCAGTGACCCTGAGAATAAGATCATTGTGGATTCTTTTAGGCAACATGGTGCTTTTCTGCTTGAGAAGAAATGTGTCGGACAGAATACAGATTCGGTAGCAGATAGTTGCTGATGTGAATGCAGTTGGCGACCACAGCAGGACGCATGATTATTTGCACCATAGGGCCACTGCAGTGGCCTGTGATTGGATGGGTATGGGGGGGACTGCTATGGAGCCACTGTTGACAGCAAATGAAGATTTCCTGCCCATTGTCAGGGATTCATTCAGCTCACAGTTAAGTATAGAACAGCATGTCCTTGACATTGGCATTTTTGTTTCAGGGAAAACAAGTATGTACCAGAAGGAGATTCCAGGTAGGCTTATGTATCTCAATTGTTAAATACTCTTGTAAAGTAAAATACTGACAGCAATACACAAGTTCTATTTACCAATAAATTTGTTTGGGGAGAGTTGTAGATTGCTACAGTTAACAACACATTCTGATTGATTACACATGGGCTTAGGTTGTACTTGTCATCCAAGTTCTTGTTGAAAGTATCGTTAATGGACATATGAAGGGCAAAAAGTTTGAACCCCCTGTGTTACATTAACTGTGATGCTGCTGTCCTTACCTTTTGCTTAACTTCTTCTAGGACCATTATCCATGGGAAGCATAGCATCAACTGCATGTAGTAAGCCAAATATCTTTTTTGTCAGCAGTGACGAGCAGTTCAAAGAATTTATATATTTTATCCCTGTGTGTGATGTGGGTGGCAGGACTGTTATGTGTATTGCTATAATGTCTGTAGTAGCACCACTGTTAGTTTGTTAGCATACATTTGACTATAGTAGTGTAGCTATTCATTTCTTTCCTGTGTCTGTTGCTTACTATAACAGATTATCCTGAAAGTCGAATTGTAAGACTCTTGCCACCTGATGTCAGAGTATCAACAGACTCTGATAATGATGGCTGCCAAACAGAGGCACAGTTGGGTTGTGCAGAGGTTGAATCTGACACCAAGTTTGACAGTCAGCCATCCCCTGTAATTCCATTGGATACAGCTAGTAGATCTATGCCAACCCATTCCAGTGAGCCCTCAGATATTGGACAGGTGGAGGGTGAGACACTCAATTAGGGAAGTGTGATTACTCTGGCTTCAGTGTCTATTGACTCTGGCCATAGCCAAAGTATGAGTGAAGGGTCATGCAGGAGGGTTGTTAGGGGTGCTCAGAGTAGGCCTGCTGCCCATCCTCCACCTGATCAAGGTGTGGCTTCCCATTCCACTTGATGTATGTTTATGGCTGTCATGAAGGCATACACAGGTTACCATAGGTCCTCCAGAGAAATGCTTAGGTTTGTAGATGTGGCACAGGCTGACATGCATGACTACCTCCACTGTGTTGCCGATTCAATGGATCAGATGAATGACGTTGGAATGGGCAGTGTCTATGATGGAGCATATGCTGGGAGGGGGATGGCATCCTTTTGGACATAGGTCAGCCACATCATCTGCTGTTAGCCAACATGGTCATGCCTGATCAAGCTGCTATAGTGGCAGTAATTCCACTCCTCCATCAGTGGTTGAGGTGTTCACACCCAGGCATGGCAGGCCATGGGGTTGTGGTCCTGGATGTCCTCATCAGGGGAGCTCATCCAGCAGACATCACATTCAGGTAGCAGCAGTGCATCTGACCATGGCCGTGGATGTGCCAGTGCAACTCCTGGCACTGCCAGTTCTTCTGGTCTGGTACAATGACAATGAACTGTCACCTCTACCATGCATGGCTCACACCTGTCTGACATACCATGATATAGAGCTAGCACACAACTTGGCTGTGTTCATGCAGACACTCACACACCAATTTCAGCTGGAGAACCCATACAGACACACACACAAAAGGTACATGGTTCAGCCGTGAAGCTTAAAGCTAATTTTATCTCACTGGCCATGTGTTACTTTATCCAAATGTCCGCCTGCTTCTCCTTCTTACTCACACACACTCACCAACCTGTTGGTGTCAGCCTAGGCTTCCTGCCCCCCCCCCCCCGCCATACCCTGTGCAAATGATGATAACTACTCCATATTTTTGTTTTGTATATTTTGGATTCAGAGATAAATAACATTTGTGTCTGATGCTCAGGGTGCATACCTCACTTAGTACTTAGAGAGTTAGACAGTTGATAGAATCAAAAATTTTTGCATCAGTATTGTTAGTGATCTTGTGAGAGTTGTGAAGTCTGAAACTGAAATGTGTATCATTACATTCTAACTTAATTTCTACATGGAATATTCTAAAAGTCTGCCACTTGATGAAGCTGTCCAGTTCTTCAACTCCACATTCCTAACTACCCTCAACAAACTAGTCCCAGTTAGACAAAAAAATAGTTAGAATCCAGCATGCCATATGGCTTATTAAACCTACCAAGCAAATTGTGAATGTCAGGGACAAAATATGGAAAAAATGGCAAAAAGTATAAAAATCCCACTGATCTCCGACAATTCAGACAGCTCCGCAAACAAGCAAAGTGCCTAACCATTAATGTTAGAAAGGAATACTATCTAAACCTACAAAAACATTTGCAAACAAAATCCTAAGAAAATCTTGAACGCCATTCCATCTCTAATTAACCCTGGCACCAATAACAAACCATGCCCATTCCCCGAGAAAACTGCCAGTAAAATAGCCATCCTTATCAACTCCCATTTCATCGACATTACAAACAAACTCAAAACTGCTTTTCCCCACACTAAGGCTAATACTGTTTGCCTTTCACCATCACCTCCCTATCAGGAAACAGACCCTAACTCATCCACCTTTTCTTTCTTCCCCCATTCCCATCAACATCATAACTAAACTTCTCCTTAAACTGAAACCTGGCTCCTATGCCCCTGATAACTAATCTCCAGCATTTCTCCAAATGTCAGCAAGATCATTTGCCTATCCCAACAGCATACTTCTCAACAGATCTCTCCAAGAGTCTTGTGTTCCTACCATATGGAAAAAAGCATACATTCTTCCACTCCGTAAAGGTGGTAATAATACATTCATCTCTAATTTCAGACCCATTGCAATTCTCTCCCCACTCTCTAAAATTCTGAAGAAATGCATTCATTATCAGTTTCTAAACTATCTACTATTAAACAAACTCCTCTCTCCAACTCAACATGGGTTTAGGCCTCGCCACAGCACTACTACTGCCCTTATTTTCTTTATGGACACAGTCAATCAAGCTAGAAATGCTGGTAAATTTGTATCCCCTCTCTTTCTTGACCTTTCAAAAGCTTTTGATATGATCTTCCACCGCTTACTCCTCAATAAGCTCTCAACCCTTGGTTCCTCCCCCCTACCCTAAACTGGTTCACAAACTATCTAAAAGCTAGACAACAATCCACTAGATGGTTCAACTCCTTCTCTCCATTTCTTAATTTTTCTACAGGTGTCCCCAAGGCTCCATCTTAGGACCCCTTCTATTCAGTATTTTTATAAATGACTTCCACACCAACCATAAGTATGGAACTGTTGTACAATATGCAAATGATTCAACCATTATTTGCTCTGCTAAGTCAATAACTTAGTAGCAGATAACCCAGAATGCCTTAATCACCACCAAAACCCAGATGGCTAATAATCATCTAGCTTTAAAGCCAAACCAAACTTATTTGGTACTATTTACTCCCAAGAAAAAACACTATCAATAAGACAGATTTCACCATTCATTCCCAAACCAACACTGCAATAGAAGTAGTCTCCCACACTAAATTACTAGTAGTTATCCTCAACAAAAACCTGACATTCGACCGTGACACACACAATAATATAAAAAAAAACTATAAGCTAGGCACCCTCTACTGACAAAATTGCTAACTTAACTGCTCTAATAAGCATACTCTCACCTTAACCTTTCTCTTACCTTCACTCTTGTATGATGTTCCTCTCTTCACCAATATCCATTCCACCCTAAAAAACAAGCTTAAGTCATGTTACAACAAAATAGCCAAGTTTGCAACTAATGCAAAAATACTCTTCCCATGACTGCATTGCCTTAAAATCACTTAACTGGCTCGAACTTCCACATCATCTAACCTACCTACAGCTCATCACAGCTCACAAAATCATTTACAAACCCTCAGACTGCCCAGCCCTCTCTTCCATCTTAACACACTACCACCCAAATAGACCACTTAGATGTGAAAATCAGCTGCCCCTGCTAGTAGACAAACCTAAACTCCAAGCTGGCAACATGCTTTATTCCTTCTCTATTGCCGAGCATTGTAACACCCTCCCATTAGCTATCAGAACCTCCAGTTATATCTCTTCCTAAAAAAAATCTTTGAAGCAACACCTCTCTACCAAATGGCAATGCATGGCTCAACTCTCATCCATCCATAACCTGACTGCCTACACACTAAGTTTGTTTTCACATTAATTTACATCCTCACCCCTTCAAACTTTCTTTTATCACTACTCAAAACAAATAATTTAACTTTGGCTCTAATTTCCATCTTTGTCCTTCTGTCTGTCTACACCTCTCCACTCTACAGGCCTACACCCTCTAAACACCTTGAGAATACTGCTAATGTACTGTTTTTCTTCAGCACAGTATCTCTAGTGTATAATACAATTACTTGACTACTTTGTAAGCATACCCACATAAATGTGTACATATTGTGTGTTTGCACATTTTTAACTATTGTATATTACTGTCTGTTCTGTGAATATTGCTTGTTATCTTCTTACTGTTTTTATTTTTTATGTACTGTGTGTACGTTTTATGTACTGTGATTACATTTTATGTACTGTTTTATTGTGGAGCTTTTCTCCCCGGGCCTCCACTGCAAATGGGTTGTGGTGGCCCAGTGGACCTTCCCAGTAAACAAATAGCAATAAATAAATATGTGTACAATTTATAGCACCCAGTACTTCAGGGTAGTGTGCTACAGGATAGAACTCCTGCATATTTCTGGCCCTGTCCTCAGAAGTACGGGGAAAATATATGTGGTCACTAACATGCTGCAGCATACAATTTAGGAATTGATGGAGAATCCTAGATGCTGATGCCTGTGACATCCCAGTATGTCCCCTGTTGGTCTCTAAAAGGTTCTTGTAGCTAAAATTCTAAGTACTACACATACCTTTGTCTCCAGTGGTATGGGTTCCCCTCAGTTTGCCCTGGCTCTGAATTGAGGACGACTGAGGTTGCAGAATTCCTGTAGTGTGTCTCTATCCACCCTGTAGTGCTCTACAATTCCCACATCATGCATATTGTGATAAGTTAAACAAGGTCTGAAAACTCTTCTCCTTCTTGGCTGCGGATTATCAGCAGTAGCAACAGCACAGACCAGCTTGTTGAGTAGCTCCTACATCTTGCGATTGGTTGATTAGCATGTAATTCAGCTGCTTATGCTGTAATTAGCATGCCACAGTATTTACCTTGTTTGTGTGGCTCTACACACCATGTAGAGATGCTTACTGAATCCAAAACAGTGAGCTATGATGTGCTTGTCACAGAGCAACATGCACATGGTGTAAACAAACCATGTAGGGTTTAATAAATCTGGCCGTTGGTCTAGTCTTCAAATGAAAATATTACTGGGCTCCTTTTGTCCAGCCATCTATTCAAACCTTTCAGTATTAAAAGGTTAGCTCCTATCTAAGGAATATATGGCCTGTATCTACACATTCTTATATCAATCTTTGAAAACCAAGGATTCTACTCTTTTTACTGGATTACGCTCGACTCACAATTAGATGGTATTGGGACTTCCAAGATTGCAGGACACTGAGAACTTCACTTCAGCTCTCCAAGTATGAAAACAAAAACTGAGACAAAAAAATGGCAATTGAATGGCTGTTATTTTGGTAAAATGAAGTCACTGGCTAGTAAATGGATGCAAGCAAAGAAAAAATATGGAAAATCTGAAAGAAAATCAACCCAAAAAAATGAAAAGAAAATTATAGCTTGGAAGAATCCTGCAACTTTTTAGTAAAAAGCAGTTAATGTTTCATCCTTGGTACAAGAGACGGCTTCCTGTAATTTAGAGGAAAAAAATCAGATGTGCTCAGAGATGTGTAAAACAAAGGAAACATTAAAGAAAAACATTGACTCGAATGAAAAATGCTGGAAAAAATAGAAGAAGCTTTAACTAGCTATTCAGATAAATTGATAACACTGTAAAAATCAGAATATGAAATGAAGAAAAGGCTGGCTGACCATGACAATTCTCAAGAGCTGTTTCAAAACATAGTAGAATTAGAAGACAGTGCACTTAGGGAGAACCTGGTATTTTCTGCTACACCAAAGAAACTGAAAGGAACAGCCTGTATTAATTTTATGAAAGTACAAACAACTGAACTGATGTCCCACAGAAAGGATTTGTTAAATTAAAGGGCACATGTATATGCACCAATTTTTTCCATGAGAAAGCAGCCAAGACCTATATTAGTAAAGCTAAAATCATACCAGCTGAAAAAGTTCATCCTAACAAAATTATGACAGAAAGGAAAAGTATTAAAAAATGGAGGCAATAGATTGTTTCTGGAAAATGATTATTCACTGCACATCAAACTGAAGAGAAGCAAGTTTATCCCAGCATTCAAGGAATATCAAGAGAAAGTTCTGAGATTTAAGCCACTGTATCCAGATGTCGTCAGAATATTTTTTTTCCTTGAGGAACAAAGACATTTTTTGATGCAGGAAAGGCCAAGGAGCAAATAAAATGGTTTGCCCACTGAACAGTGACGCAGCAA